>NC_089516.1:130625007-130952947 GCF_036850995.1 Saccopteryx leptura
GATGGTGAAACCTTTTTTTATGTGTATTTTTCTGAAGTTGGAAACGGGAAGGCAGTCAGACAGACTCCCGCATGCGCCCGACCAGGATCCACCTGGCATGCCCACCAGGGGGTGATGCTCTGCCCATCTGTGGCATAGCTCTGTTGCAACCAGAGCCATTCTAGTGCCTGAGGCAGAGGCCATGGAGCCATCTTCAGCACCCTGGCCAACTTTGCTCCAATGGAGCCTTGGCTGTGGGAGGGGAAGAGAGAGACAGAGAGGAAGGAGAGGGGGAAGAGTGGAGAAGCAGATGGGCACTTCTCCTGTGTGCCCTGGCTGGAATCAAACCCGGGACTCCTGCACACCAGGCCGACACTCTACCACTGAGCCAACCGGCCAGGGCGATGGTGAACCTTTTTATAAAAACCGCCCACTTTTGCATTACTGGTCAACCTAGTCCCTCCCACCTCCTAGTGGGCGTTCCAGCTTTCATGGTGTGCCAATCGTGGCGCTGTTTGGTTGCTCCACTACCACCCATCATGAAAGCCGGAACGCCTAGTGGGCGGGAGAGACTGGGTTGACCAGCAAAAGTGGGTGGGTTTTATAAAAAGTTTCACCATCATGGTGCTATGTTATACAGCGAAGGTGCAGCAGAAGCCGGCATTATGTTTAGCAGTGCGTGTTGCCAAGCACTGCTGTCTGCCTCAGTGTGCATCTAATTTGGAATTCTTATGTATTTATACATGGGGCAAACAGTCTTCTTTTTAAAAATAGACTCACATAGTTTCTTAAAAGCTAGAGAAACAGTATAATGCAGTGGCTAAAAAAAGTGTGAGTTCTGGAGCTGGACAGCCTTGATTCAAAGCCTGGCTCAATACCTCCTCGAACACGTGACGTTAGGCAGTTTGTTTAATGTCTCTGTCTCCCATTTGTAAGGTGGGGATAATAATGTCAGCCACCTCTTAGACTTAAGATGATTAAATGAAATAATTCATGTAGAGTTCTTATAAGAGTTTCTGTTAGTTAGAACACTTAGTAAATTCAAACATACTATTATTTTAAGAAATTTCAAATGGTTTTTTTAATATCAAAATTTTTCTAGTATAGACAATTGACTGAACAAATAGACATATTAAGATGTCGGAATGTTTTTTTTCTGATACAATGAAATGAGTTCTGAGTAACCAATGATAAATAATAGAATGTTAGGTTTTGCCTGACCAGGTGGTTGCACAGTGGATAGAGCATCGGATTGGGATGTGGAGGACCCAGGTTTGAGACCCCGAGGTTGCTGGCTTGAGCAAGGGGTCACTCGGTCTGCTGTAGCCTCACAGTCAAGGCACATATGAGAAAGCAATCAGTGAAGAACTGAAGTGCCACAATGAGAAACTGATGATTGATGCTTCTCATCTCTCTTCGTTCCTGTCTGTCTGTCCCTATCTATCCCTCTCTCTGACTCTCGTTCTGTCTCTGTAAAAAACAAAACAAAAACTGGAAGTTTGTATAAAAAAAAAAAAAGAATGTTAGGTTTTTTTAAGCTGCTGGTTATTTTTTACATCTAGACTCTGTGCCAGATATAAAGGCCTAATCTCATAAAAGTTGCCCCATTCTGTGAGGTAGGTATTATTATCACCCTTTTACAGATAAGGAAAGTAGGACTGGGCAAGGTTGAAGGATTTATGCAAAGTCACACTGCCAGTAAATGGCAAAACTTGTTTTTGAATCTAGTTCTGTTGTGCTCCAAAGCACTTTTCTACCTCTAGCTTTTACATGTTAATGTTCACAGCTTATTTGACTATCTATAAGGAATCTTTAACATATAGCACTTGTGTCAAATTCTGTGGTTCCATATCAGAGTCATGCCAAAGTAATGTCCTCCTCAGTATCTTTGGCAAACTTTTAAAGGAGAAGTTATCATTTATTGATTCTTTCTGCTCTATCCATCCTATTCACCACTCCCTCACTCCTGCACCTTCCCTGTCAGCATACTTTTCCAGTGTTTCGAAGTCACTTGAAGCCTTTACTTTTTTTTTTTTTACAGAGTCAGAGAGAGAGAGAGAGAGAGTCGGAGAGAGGGATAGATAGGGACAGACAGACAGGAATGCAGAGATGAGAAGCACCAATCATCAGTTTTTCGTTGTGGCACCTTAGTTCATTGATTGCTTTCTCATATGTGCCTTCACTGAGGGGCTACAGCCCACCGAGTAACCACTTGCTCAAGCCAGCGACCTTGGGTCCAAGCTGGTGAGCTTTGCTCAAACCAGATGAGCCCGCGCTCAAGCTGTTGACCTCGGTCTCGAACCTGGGTCCTCCGCATCCCAGTCCGATGCTCTATCCACTGTGCCACCACCCGGTCAGGCTTGAAGCCTTTACTTCTACAATCAGTTTTTAGTGCTGGAGGGGGCCTAACCTTCACCTTCTCTGAATGTATTTGACTTTGCCCTTCCCACTTAATGGCTCTGTCCAACTAGGTAGCTCTGTGATATTAAAATATCTCTTTATTAAATCACTCTTTTTTCATGACAGTCATAGTAAATCACATTTATTGTGGAGAAAATGAAGACAGCCTGAGTAAATGGGGGCACAGTGGATACAGCATCGACCTGGGATGCTGAGGACCCAGGTTCGAAGCCCCAGGGTCACTGACTTGAGAGCTGGCTCATCTAGCTTGAACAAGGGGGTCGCTGGCTTGAGTGTGGGGATCATAGACATGACCCCATGGTTACTGGCTTGAGCCTGAAGTTCGCTAGCTTGAAGCCCAAGGTTGCTGCCTTGAGTCCAAGGTCACTTTTGAGCAAGGGGTCACTGGCTTGGCTGGGGTCCCCAGTCAAGGCACATATGAGAAAGCAATCAATGAACAACTAAGTTGCCGCAATGAAGAATTGATGCTTCTCATCTCTCTCCCTTCTTGTTTGTCCCTGTGTGTGTGTGTGTGTGTGTCTCTCTCTCTCTCTCTTGGTTAAAAAGAAATGAAGACATAAATTAGATGAAGTTATTTGTGGTTAGATTATGGGTTAGTTAGACTTTCTGTTTCAGTTTATCTTTTTGGTACACTGTGTGTGCATTTATGTATGAATATAAATATTTACCCCCTCTTTATAGTTAGTGGATGAAAATATGTGAAAACACCTCTTCAAATCTATTACTTGGCTATTTTCCTGACTTTAGGCAAGTCATGGACCCCTGAGCTTTAATTTTTTCATTTATTAAGTAAAGATATAGCTATTTAACATAAAATAAGGTATCAGTAATGGTAGCAATTCTCATTTGTTTATTTTTATTTTTTTAGGGAGAGAGACAAAGAAACAGGAAGGGAGAGAGATGAGAAGTATCAGCTCATAGTTGTGTTGCTTTAGTTGTTGTTCATTGATTGCTTTCTCATGTGTGCCTTGACTGGGGGACTCTAGCTGAGCCAGTGACCCCTTGCTCAAGCCAATGACCTTGGGCTTCAGCCAGTGGCGCCACACTAAAGCTGGCGATCTCAGGGTTGCGAACCTGAGACCTCCGTGTCCCAGGTCTTTGCTCTATCCACTGCACCACGACTGGTCAGGCCATTCTTTTTTTATATATAAACAGTATTAATGTCTCTGGACTTTGATTTATATAAACTGTGTCATACCACTAAAAGTCTCTGATTATGACTTAGTCAAGGTTATGCAGCTACTTAGTATCAAAGCCAAGACTAGAATCTAATTTCTCTGTCTCCTAATTCCATGTTTTCCAGCTCTAACTTCATCCCATAGTGCACATCACTGCGTCAATAAACGACAGTTACTGACAGGAAAATGTTATTCTTCAGATATGCTATCAGGGTAGAGAAATGTTGAGAAAGAACTGCATAGCAGGTGGTGAAAAAGTTATTAGTGTGTTAATTATTGCATTCAGTTTTATAAGGATTTTTTTATTTTAAAGATATTTTATTTTTAAAGAGTCACAAGTTATTTTTTTAATTTATTTATTAGTTGATTATCTACAGAGAAACATCGATTTGTTATTCTACTTTTTTATGCATTCATTGGTTGAATATTGTATGTGCCCTGACCGGGGATCCTACCTGCAACCTTGGCGTGTCAGGATGCTGATCTAACCAACTGAGCTACTGGGCCAGGGCTTACTAAAGATTTAGATTGCAGGGTCTTTTGAAAGTCAAATTAGTTGTGATATTAAGAGAGGAATAAATTATATATGAACTGTGGTAGTAATATTATGTATATTGTAAAGTACATGCAAAATTATAGATTATACAACAAAGTGAGTTTTTTTTAAAATTTTATTTATTCATTTTAGAGAGGAGAGAGAAAGGGAGACAGAGAGGGAGAGAGAGAGGAGAGAAAGACAGAAAGAGAAAGTGGGGAGGAGCTGGAAGCAGCAACTCCCATATGTGCCTTGACCAGGCAAGCCCAGGGTTTCGAACCGGCGACCTCAGCATTTCCAGGTTGATGCTTTATCCACTGCGCCACCACAGGTCAGGCCAAAGTGAGTTTTTTTTTAAAGTTCTAGTATTTCTTTTTTTTGTGACAGAGACAGAGAGAGGCACAGATAGGGACAGACAGAGAGGAAGGGAGAGAGATGAGAAACATCAATTCTTTGTTGCAGCACCTTAATTGTTCATTGATTGCTTCCTCATATCTGCCTTGACCTGGGGGCTACAGCAGACTGAATGACCCCTTGCTCAAGCTGATGAGCTGTGTGTGCTCAACCCAGATGAGCTCATGCTCAAGCCAGCGACCTGAGGGTTTTGAACCTGTGTCCTCTGTGTCCCAGTCTGATGCTCTATCCACTGCGCCACCGCCTGGTCAGGCTAATATTTCTTTGTTGCAACCCAATGAGTCTTGTGTGCCCTACTTTGGTCATAACTGACTTAGAAGAATATATAAAACATTAAAATTCTGATGTTATATATATATGTGACAAATAAGAACTAAAATGAGCAATATAGTATGGATCTTATGACAATGATTATAACTAGTATGTGAAATGCAACTTCATTCCTATAACGTAAGAACAAATAGGACCCTTATTTATATTTTGGAGGTAGTTAGATGGTCTTTTTTCTCAGGGTTCTTCTAGCCATAAAATTCTGAGAAGTAGAAATTGTGAGGGTTTATGGTAGGAGGAAGCAAAGGTTGGTAATTTTCTTTAGTTTAGTCTAAGAATATGACCACATCCAGAAAATGCAGAACAATTTCAGTCTAATGAGTATAGATCTTGAACTGGATTCCATATGGTAAGTTATTTTGGAGTTATTTTCTAAATGATAGATCTTGAATTTTAAAATCGAATACACATACTCGTTCAGGTCCCTCATTTTACACATAGGAAACTGAGGCTCAGAGAAATTTTATGACTTGTGCAAGATTAGACCTCTGTTTAATTAATAAAAATCTTTTAATTAAAGTGAACATATGGGTCAAGTTTTATTTTTTAAAATTCCATTGCAGTGAAAATTTCATATTAAAGAGTTCTAAATCCCAACAGATGGAATTTGTTATGCTGTGATTTGAGTTATAATTAGAAACACTGTCTGATTCAGTTCACTGTACTGATTTTCATTTCTTTTTCTTCTAGAATGTCTTGATTGTTGAAGTAAGTTCTACATATTTTTAATATAGTGTTTATGATTTTCTAACAGTATGCATTGTCTTAAAGATAAGCTAGGGAAAGAAATCCCTCTTTAGTAGTTTTAATGGTGGGTTCATGTTAGAGTGAGATTGGACTTTTGTCAAAAATATAATACTATGTAGTTTATTTGTACATGATAATGAAAAATTCTGATATATTCCCTTCCGCTCTTGGCTTGCAAGCTTTTTTTTCTTTTTAAAGTTAATGTATAGTATTAGTAGCATGCATTTTTCAATACAAAACATATTTGGATTTTAAAGTTTGTATAGTGCCACACTGTACATATTCTCTCTTGCAACTTGTTATTTGCACTCAAAGTTGGTTTTGAGGTTATTTGTGTTGACACATATAGAGTCAGTTGGCCTTAAAAAGCCACAGACTGCAGTGTACAAATCCACCAGTGTCTGCCGTACAAACGGAGTTTGCTTACAATTTCTCCTACTGTGACAGGATTGTTGAGAGTATTCTTTTCATGTCCTGATGTACGTTTGTGAGTTCCTTCTAGAACACTTAGAAGTAGAATGTCAGGGTTGTAGAAATGGTACATTTTCAATAATACTGTTACTGTCAAATTACTTAGCAAAGTGGTGTGTGCTTTATACTCCCATCGGTAGAGTTCTCATTCTTTTTTGTAAAATAGTGTGAGGCTTAAGAGCAACAGTAGCCCCCAATTCATTTCTGTTGTTTTTATGGTTTTTAGAAACTTTTTTAGCTTATAGATTAAAAGATAAAGAGATGAGACTCTTCAAAGTTTTGGGTGCATGAATATCCCTGGGAATGGGTTGCTTTCTTAAAATGTAGATTCATTAATTCCACTTCAGGTTGATTCATTTTCTCTGGGACAGTGCTGCCTAATAAACCAACACAAATTTATCAACTTAAAACAACATATTATTATCTCAGTTCCCCTGGGTCAGGAGCCCAAATACGGGTTAGCTGGATCCTCTGTCCATGGTCTCAACACGCCGAGTCTAGGCGGGGGCTCCAGTCTCACCTATGGCTCTTCCAACTTCATTCACATTATTGGCAGAATTTAGTTCCTATGGTTGCAGGACTGAGGACTCCATTTTCTTAGTGGCTGCCAGTCAGGAGTTGTTCTTAGCTCCTAGAGGCCATCATCATGTTGTAGCACAGAGCACTCTCCCATGGCAGCTGGCTTCTTCCAAACCAGCAGGATACTCTCTCTCCAGTCTGTTACAACTCTCTGGCACGATATAGCCTAATCACACAAGTGACCATCCCATCATTTGCACAGTTCCCTCTTCACATAGCAGGAGCGGATTATTCCTGGTGTGTACACCAGGGGGCAGTAGTGTCTTGGAGGCCATCAGAATTCTGTTTACCACAGCCCAGAACTCTGCATTTTTCACAGATCTCTGGCCCTGATGTTTCTAATGACTCACAGATTCCACTTTGTGAAGCAGTGCTCTATACCATTTTTAGAGAGTATTTTCAGAAATACTTTCACAATTAGAGATGGGTGTGTTTCGAATAATGCCCTACTTTTGACTAAGTAATTAACATTACATTTTACATAAGACATTTTATATAGTAAAACCTTATTAATTTGGATACTTTTAAGATATTATAAATCAGGATTTCTGGAAGTGTGGTCTATTAACCACCTGTATTGGATGGTCTATAACCATCCCAATCTTTAATTTATGGAAAATAATAAAATATTTTTTATAATGGAGAGCAACATCATGTTCTCTAATAAAACATGCATGTACACACTTGCCTATATATATTTAAATATATAACATATATAAGTATATATTTAAATATATAACATATATATTAATAAGTATATATTTAAATATATAACACATATATAAATATATACAATATATTTAAATATATAACACATATATAAATATATACAATATATTTAAATATATAACATATATATATAAATATATATTTATTTAAATAAATTACCATTGACCTCTTGGTGCCTACAAAATCCAGTCCTGAGTACTAGCATTTCTACTGCTTGCTGAGAGGCAGATGATTTACAGATTTTTAGAAATATGTAGTGTATGAATTGTGGTGAGAATCACTGCACTGGAAAAATGGCATTCTTCCAGTTATATATGAGGTTTGGGCATTTTGTGTTAATGTAATGATTCTGAATTTAAATTTATGATGGTTTTATTTACCATTAAAATGTCTTTTTTTAAAAGGATATAATTGACACTGGCAAAACAATGCAAACCTTGCTTTCCTTGGTCAAGCAGCACAATCCGAAGATGGTCAAGGTCGCAAGGTACATATGTAACGTTTTGTCATATGATGTTTTCTTCATTTGGAAGAGGATTTTAAGTAATGCTCCTTCATAAGGGTAATAGTCATTTCATCTTCAAAAAGAAATGTAATCTCAAATTAAACTCATTGATATCCTTTGTAAATGTGCATTTCTCTGATAACTAATGATCTTGAGATTCTTTTTATCTGCTTATTGATCATCTGGATATCTTCTCTGGAGTGGTTATTCGCTAAAAGTACTGAAATTGCTTAGAAACTGAGTTACAGTCATGCCTTACAGATGGAGCTTTATGATACATTCAGATCTGTAGGCATACGAAGTGCTTAGTGCCCCTGAGCTCTTAGTGCAGCTTGCACTGAATTGGATGATACCTTTTCTGGGGTGTTCCTGAGTGTAGGTAGAGGGATGGCTTTTGCTGTGAGTGCTTTGATTTTTTTTCTATCTTAATGGAAATTGAGCCCAAGCATATCCTCTGTTTAGTGACTGGGAGAGAGTCATGAAGGACCCAATTAGCTGATCCCATGGTGGCTGTCGTTTAGGTCAGGGGTTCTCAACTTCACGTGCACATTGGAATTAACCTGCAAGTTCAAGACAAAACAAACAAACAAAAACACTGCATGTCCTTATCCCCAATGATTCTGATGTCATTGGGCAGGGATGTGGCCTGGGTATCTGCGTTTTGTTTTGTTTTCAAGTTCTCAGGTGATTTTCATGTGCAGCTAAAGATGAGAATCACTTTAGGTTCTTTCTAGCTCTTTAAATGTATTTATCTGGGGAGGTATGAAACCCTGACTTTTATTGGGACTGCCTTTAGCACATAGCAAAGCTTTCAAAGCACTGTGTACAGCTTTTTTCAATGGCGAAACTATTCCAGCTGGTGGCACCTGAGATACGAAATCAGCTTTTGTTAGATTTGACTCATCCTACCTGTAGTTTTTGCTCTCAAAAAGAAATACTAGCTCCTTTAGCATGCTAGTTCCTTTTTAACCTCAATTTTCTCTTTGTAAACAAAGTATTAAAAGTCATAAGAGTCGATGCTCCCCTCTCCCACAGCCTTCGTGGCTCAGGGATTATATTTCCAAGGCTTCTGGGCTGAGAGCTTTCCTTTTTTGTTTTTTGTTTGTTTTGCTTATTGGCACTTCCCACCATTTATCTTCCTGGCTAGTTGTCCTTCAGCGGGTCTGTTGGTAGTGGGGATGCAGCTCTCAGAACAGTCTGGCAGGTTCCAGGTGGAGATGAGTCAGGGGTCTCTTCTGCAGTCTGAAGTCATTGCTACCCCTGCCCCGTGGTCCCTGTCATTTACTTGGTTCTTCATTTTATAGTCTTTTTTTGAGTATGTTAAAACTGGCTGTGGAATGCTCCATGCTGATGAAGCCATGTTTCAGAACGTTACTGATCTCTTTTGTAATGCCCTGTAGTGTCTATATATATCACATGTCACATTTTTAAATTAACAGCTTGCTGGTTAAAAGGACCCCTCGAAGTGTTGGATATAGACCGGACTGTAAGTGAATTACTTTGTCAATCATTTAACCATGAAAACAAATTTTATAAATGAAATAGTTTAGAGTTACTTCAGAGAATATTTGTAGAGAGGCACATTTGATTTGAAAGTGATATTTTCTGTATCTGAATGATGAATTATGATTTTTTTTTAGTTGTTGGATTTGAAATTCCAGACAAGTTTGTTGTGGGATATGCCCTTGACTATAACGAATACTTTAGGGATTTGAATGTAAGTAAAATTTCTTTTTCTCGCTCTCATTTTTCAGAACCCACCAAGAATTTATGAAATAGAATTGTTGTTTCCTTCCAGCATTTCATAATTTGAACAGACTGATGGCTCCCATTAGTTAAATGAAGCTGTAGTCAAGTAAAGATAGCCTTGGAGCTGGAACTTGTCCAGGCTAGGGTGACACTTCTTGCTGGATGAAATAGTTGAGCAACTGTAATATACACTAACTGTCCCATTGTTATTTCAGACGATAGATGTGGTCATAAGTAAGAATTAAATGAACTAATGTAAGTCTTTTAATTCACTCTCCTTCAAATACCTTTTCTACTCTGGACAGGGTGTCCTGAGAATGCATTTAGGAACATAGGTGAGGAGAATGAGGAATACTACAAAAACCTCTATTTATTTAGTAAAAATAATAACAAACCTGATCCCGTATAAGATATGCAAAGTGCTATTCTTGCCTTTCATTTCAGAATACACTTTTCTAATGTAAATTTTTGGATTTTTATCTTTTAGCATGTTTGTGTTATTAGTGAAACTGGAAAAGCAAAATACAAAGCCTAAGATGAGAGTTCAAGTTGAGTTTGGAAAGCCCTGGAGTCCTATTGAAATCACCAGGAAAGCTATCAGATGTTCTAGTTCTGTGCCCAGCTGCTTAGAGCTTATTGCATGTCACTTTGAAGACTTTGTATCTGGTTGTATTTGACAAGTGTCAGTTGCTGCATTTGGGAACCTTTTATTTGCACTATGAGCCTAGAGACTATCAGTTCCCCTTGGTGGGTTGTTACTTTACTTGTGAATGGAAAATCTCTTAAATCACACCACTGTTAAATGAAAAGACTGAAATTGTATGTGTAAGAAACATTTCAAGAGAAGATATATTAGCTTTAATTGGTATTTTAATTTTTATATATTCAGGAAGGTAGAGAGCGATTGAATATTGCTAATTGTACCACTGTATGTTTAGAAAAGTCAAGAGCAGTGAGGTTTCATGTCAGTGACAGCATCTAAGAGATACTGTTATGTCAGATAAACCGTATGTCCTAGAGTTATTTTAGTAGTGTTTCAGTATTATTAACTGTATTTTCCCACTTGTTCAGATTATATTTGGTGAATCTTTGTCAAGAGTTCCTTTTAAATACAAATCAGTAAGTTCCCAAAAAAAACTTGACCTCTTTTTGAATTCTTCAGTGTAAAAATGTTAAAATAAAGGCTGTCTCATTAAAAGAAACTATGCATACCTATCATTTCTCTACAGATTAACCTAGTATAGTTTTCTTTTGGTAACCTTTTCCTTGTCTATTAAGTTTTAGAAGCTAGTTTAATTGTAATCTTTACCAAGCATGGAAAATAATGATTATCTGGTAGAATGGATTGGTGGACCTAGTGAATTCTTACCTCCTTCACAGACATTAAATTTCAGATATATGGTGTACTTTATTACAGGTAACCATTCTAAAATAACATGACTTTTTCTTGGAATTTCAATGAAAATGGTTTAGATCGCAATCTTATATCTATCACAAAATTCTGTTTTCCAACATGTAGTACTACCTTTGAATAGATAATAGTTTTATTAACTAAAGAACAACAACAAAACCTTTTGTTTTCTGGGAGCAGGTAGAAACGTTTTAAATCAAAAACAAACAACTAAACAACAAAAAAACCTCTTAATTGCTTCTCTGTTCCAGATAAGTAAGGTATGAAGTAGCAACCTTGTTAGCCATTTAGCTATATTTATGCCTTAAAAGATTTGCTGTAATTCCCTAGCAGCAAAGTAAGGAACTTTAAAAAATAATTTGTTATAGTCCTAAAACTTTCTAGTTTTCATTTTTATCTCATTTGATCTTCATAACCTCATAAGGTCAGGGCGGTGTTACCATGTCAGTGTGGTATCCAAGGTAACGCCCAGTTCCTCCCTCCCCCGGCCACAGGGTGTCACAGACAGCTGCAGCCAGCCTCCCACCGCAGGCCCTCCTCACCCATCTCCTGCTGTCTTTATTAGGTTGAACCATGTGAAATGACCATTTTGGTAGGGAAAAGTAGTTGGCTATTGGCAGTTCTGAGTGGTGCAACCTAATAATATACTGTATAACTTATTTTGTATTTATTGCTCACTGTCTCCCCCCTTCACATCTTAAAATGTAAGCTCCATAACGGAGGCAATAATTTTTATGTCTTGTTCACTGATGAATGTTTACCTTAGTACCTCAATGATACTAGGCACTCAGATTGTTGTTGAATGAATGGATAGCTAAGAGTTTGGGATTAGACTGTCCTACCCTTGGCTTATGTAACTACATAACATTGGTTACTTAACTTTCGAACCAGTTTGCTCAACTGACTAATGGAGAGAATGCTGTCTTCACAGGCTTATTGTAAGAATTAATTCAATAGGACAACACAGGTAAAATAGGCCAGTGGCCTGGGACATACCAAGTGTTCCATAGACACTAGTTACTACTTCAAAAGTGAATGTTTGGAGAAGCTAGATGCACAGTTAGTAAGAGGCAGAGATTTAAACCAAAATCTGTTTGATTCTTGCAACAATATCATGAAAAACATGAACAGTTTCTCCTGATTTACCCAAACTCGTTAACTTCTGGCTAAGTAATGTTTCAGTTGGTTGGCAAATCCAACAAGAATCTCAGATAACAGCTAGGAAGGAACCTGATCGGAATATTCTTCAGACCTTCCTTAACCTCCTTTTTGGACATACAGTTCTAATAATTTTACTTATTTTACTGATTTTCAACAAATTAGATCAAGTCCATGTATAAGATGGGGGAAGGGATATGCTGACAGGAGCAGCAGTAATTTTTAGGATAACAGTCTGTCAAAGGTAGAAAATAAGTTTAGGAAGAAAGCTGTAGCCTCCTGGGGCCATTTAGTCATTCAGAATAGGAGCAAATGGTCATAAATGTTGCACCTCAATAATCCCTAGGGGCTGTACTTCCATTACAGCCCTGTATAATAAGGGGTGTTCTTAAGGAAAGGAGAACAGAATTTCATTTGCTTGATCATAGGAGATAGGGAAGTATGGACTCTGCTTCAGGAATATTACCATCCAAGGGAATGTTGGTGTTTAAATAAAAGTTAGTGACCTGGAAAATCCATGTGTGTTGAAGGTATGTTTTCCCATACTGTGAATGCATAGAATATTATGTGTATTATATCTATAAATATAGGTAGGTCCCCCATTTTAACTCTATTTATAAAATATATATTGATAATCTGGGCTACCACTCTAATTTATTAGTTTGGAAAGTTAATCAATTAATGTCCTCCCCTACATTTAAGATTCTAGAAATGCACTGAGCACCCTCTGTGGGTCAGGTACTGGGGAAGACTGGGCAAGGTTCCTGTTTCTGTGACGATTTCATTATAGTTGTGCAAATTAGAAAGCAATAAACAAGGTAGTCGCAAATAGTGTCAGGCTGTGAAGAACCTAAGACATCAATGAGCTGGGGGGTGAAGGGTAGGCACCCTACCTTAAGACAAGGTAGTTAGGGAAGGTCTTGGTTGAGCTTTGACCAAACTGGAGAGAAAGCAACCATGTGAGGGCTGGGCGCAGATGGTTCTTGCAATAGGAATAGCAAATGCAGAAGGTGCTGAGACGGTAACTGGTAACCTAAACATAAAGGCAGTTCTATTTTTTTTCCTTTTGTATAAAATTTTACTTAGAAAATTAAATTTAACACGGTGACATTGATCAATAAGAGTCCATAGGTTTCAGGTGAACATTTCTATAGCATTAGACCTGTTGATTATGTTGTGTACCCATCACCCAAAGTCAAGTCTTCCCGTCACCTTATACTGTAGTCCCTCTTTACAGCCCCCTCCCACTTCTTCAAAGTGAGATGCAGCAAACATTTATTTGAAATCAAATAGCTTTTCCAAAACCATTGATTCAGGCAGAAGCCCAAATAATGTTCTAATTAGGAGACAAAGACAATGGGTATTTATGAGAAAGGGAAGAGGAACAATTATATCAATAGAAAGAAGGCATGTCTATAGGTATAGACAACATAAATAGTGATGTCAATTCTCAACAATGGTTTTAGTTTTCGGTCTGGTAGGAATGGGCCCTGTAGTCTTATCTGCTTTCTGCTCATCTTTGCATTGCAAAGTTCTTTGGGACACAAGGTTGCTTTAGGCCCAGTCCAAAGGTTCTTTTGCCCTGTTTTAACATTCTAAAGATTTGAGGATAAGATGGCAAGCCAGTTCTTCTGGGATGTAGCCCTGACTCCATTTTAAAGTGGCTCTTTTTATGATTTTTGATACAATAAACCATCTGAAGTGCTGGAGAGAGAGAAAAAAGGCCAGCCAGTGTGTCGGCCATTAAGGAGGACCTAAGATTGGAGAGGAAGGCCAGGGCCAGGCCTGGGACGACCTGGTAGGCTCTGGCCAGAAGGACGGAGCTTCTGCATTGGGCACTGGGAAGGCGCTGCGACTCTAATGTAGGGAATGCGGGGTTGGGCACGTTCAGGGTGATGTGACCGTAGACTCATGCTAAATGAAGCAAGTCAGGTGGTGAGAGTCAAGAGCCATATGATTTCATTCACAGGTGGGATATGAAACTGAAGGCACCAAATGAACATACAAGACAAACAAAAGCTCATGGAGACAGACAGCAGTGCGGTAGTTGCCGGAGGAGGGAGGGAAGGGAGGGGTAAAGGGGTTCAGATACATGGTGATGGCAGGAGAGTTGGCTTCGTATGGTAAACACACCATGCACTTTTCAGATGATGTAGTATAAAATTGTACACCTGAAACCTTTATAACTTTATAATATTGTAAAAGTTTTATTTATTGACTTTAGAGAGAGGAAGGGAGAGACAGAGAGAGATAGGAACATCAATCTGTCCCTGTATGTGCCCTGACCAGGGATTGAATCTGCAGTCTTTGCATGTAAAGCCAGTAGCCACAGCCACCATCACAGCCACCTGGCCCATGCAGGTTCCCATTTGATTCGGACAGATGGTAATGAAACAATGGAGCCAAGAACTGGTGGGCCATCACCTTTAATCCTAGCTTGCATCCGGCGGGCGAGAAATACACACAGTGGGAAAATACTTCCCTTTCCATTCAGGGCTCCCGAAGCCACTGACTTAGCCGAGTTTCCTAGAATCAAAATCACCAGCCTTATTCACCTCTGTTCCCCATCTCCTTCTCTCTGCACAAACTGTGCAAACTGGCTTCTCCTTCAGCACTCCACCATCTTGGCTGCCTCTCCTCTGCAATGCTAATTTCAGTAACCGAGAGAGAGCGAGGCCCCAGTCTGCCCCCATTTTATAGTGTAGAAATCAAAACCTTTAAGCCAGTATACAAATAAGGAAGTCTCTGATACAAAGCCACTTATCTGAGGCATAAATGAGATTTCTCATAAGAGTGCACCACCCCACATCATGCAACAGTCAAGGGTGTGGGGAAAAGCTTAGTTTTGAAAAAATCTTAGTATTAAAAGGGTGGGAAAGGCTTAGTCTTAAAACTAAGCCTTAGGCTATAAGGATCCTGCCTGCTTACAGCCTGTCCCCCACACCTAGTGCAAACTTTAAGCGAGCAAACATATATATCATATTTATAAACTTACTTGACCAACACTGCACAATGCTCTAACCAACTGAACTATCTGGCCAGGGCTATAATTTTATATTTATTAACCAAAGTCACCCCAGTACATTTAATAAAATATTTAAAATAAAAAGAAAACCAGAATTTATGGCAATAAATTTACTTAAAATAAAGGATAAGTACGGAATGAAAAGACTATTTGCATTTTTAAAAGCACAAGAACCTATAAACTGTTCTATAAGTAGGTACAGGGGCTTCAGCAGTAAAACTGGTAATACCAGTAGGAACCACTATTTAATACTTTTAATGTGTGTCAGATGTGCTCAGTGCTTTATATACATTATTTTTATTTTTTCACAGCACATTGCATTTTAGAGGTTCAATGGCCAAATTAGTGGAAGGAAGAAGGTTGCCATGAATAAATGGGCCAGCACGTCTGTGGATTATGGCAGTATCCTCTGACCGGGACTGCAGTTCCATCCTTTCCCCCCTTCCCCTGACTGATACACACACAGTCTTAACACAGTAGCCAAAGTGATGTTAACTGAAACATTAGTCAGAATGAGTCACTCTTTGGCTCAAATCCTGTGGCTCCCCATTTTGGAGTGAAAGCCAGTCCTTATAATGGCAAATAATCTGCTCTTCCCCACCTCGATGCTTCCAGCACCATGGCTGACCCTGTGATCCCGACTCATCCCCTCTGCATGTGCCACCAGCTGAGCCTGAGCGCTCGAACTGCTGCTGGAGCCTCTCAACGAGTCTCTCTGCCTCTGCTCTTGCCCCCATGCTGCATTTATTTTGTTTTTCTTTTCTCTCTCTTTCTCTTTTTTTTTTTTTTTTTTTTTTTTTTTGACAGAAACAGAGTCAGAGAGAGGGACAGATACGGACAGACAGGAAGGGAGAGAGATGTGAAGCATCAACTCTTTGTTGCGGCACCTTAGTTGTTCATTGATTGCTTTCTCATATGTGCCTTGACCAGGGGGCTACAGTGGAGCAAGTGACCCCTTGCTCAAACCAGTGACCATGGGCTCAAGCCAGAGACCATGGGGTTATGTTTATGATCCCACGCTCAAGCCAGCGACACATCACTTAAGCTGTTGAGCCCGTGCTCAAACCAGATGAGCCCACACTCAAGCTGGAAATCTCAGGGTTTTGAACCTGAGTCCTCCGTGTCCCAGTCCACTGCGCCACCACCTGGTCAGGCTCTTTTCTCTTTTGGATGATGATGATGATGATGATGATGTGTGTGTGTGTGTTTTAATTAAATGAGAACAGGAGAGGCAGAGAAATACACACCCACATGCACCCCAACCGGATCCACATGCTTTGCCCATCTGGGCATTGCTTCATTGCTCAACAGCCTAGCTATTTTTAGTGCCTGAGACAGAGGCCACAGAGCCATCCTCAGCACCCCAGGCCAACTTGCTCTAATCAATTGAGCCATGGCTGTGGGAGAGGGGGAGGGAAAGTGAGAGAGAAGGGGGAGCAGGGAGAAGCAGATGGTTGCTTCTCCTGTGTGCCCTGACCAGTAATTGAACTTGGGTCATCCACATGCTGGGCCGATGCTCTACCACTGGACCAACCAGGGCCAGATAACGATCTTTGAAAAATATATTTCAGATTATATCACTTGCCTGCTTAATACTTGAGAACTCGGTCTATCCTTTGGCCTATCTGTAAACTAACTACTGCCCACTTGTCTAACTTCATTTAACCTTCTCCGCTTCGCTCATTTCAACCACACTGCTGTGCTTTCAGTTCCTCAAGCCTCCAGTTATCTCCCACTTGCCTTAGGGTCTCTATAATTGCTGTTCCTTCTGCTATCACTTGGTTCCCCGAGATCAGCCTGCTGGCTCATGTATCACCATGGTTAACCTTTGCCTGATCTCTCTCTCTCTCTCTCTCTCTTCATTGTGTCGAAGTTGCTCTCCAGGACATTCCCTCTGTTGTAGTTTCACACTGATTCTTAGTACTGTCAGGTGGTTAAGCAGACCCTAGATGACAACTGGTATAGCTGTTAGGTTGGACTTGCCACTTGGCCATAGACTCTGCCAGGAAGGAAACAACCCAAGTGACTACTGATAGTTTATTACTTAGACAATATAAACAAGATCATGATATCAGCTTTCCTTATTCCCACTCCCACAGGTTGACCCCAAACTAAAAAGGACAGATGGCACAGGTGATGGTTTGCCCTGCCTGGCATGGAGGAGCTGGCTCCCGACTCCACTAGTGATTTTAGAGCCTGCAGCTCTACCCTGACTGGGGAGGCAAAGCCAGAAGTCTCATGCCTTACTGGCTCCAGGGAGGCAGATGAGAAACTGCCCATGGAGTCCCTACAAGATTGAGTTGTATATGATAAATAATTTGGGGACATCTCACAACACCGAACCCTGCTTGTCTTGCCATGTTCCTGGACAAGTCTCAAGGCATTCCTCTAAGATTTGGGTCCAACTGCAGCTGATCTTGTCTGTGTGGCCTATGTGGAGATGTACATGGCAGAGCTATTCCCTTATAAGCCCCTGACAAATCAATCTTTTTTAAAAAGGTTTATTTATTCATTTTAGAGAGGAGAGGAGGAGGAGCAGGAAGCATCAACTCTCATATGTGCCTTGACCAGGCAAGCCCAGGGTTTCGAACCTGCAACCTCAGTGTTCCAGGTCAACACTGTCCATTGTGCCTCCACAGGTCAGGCAGTCTTCATTTCTATACTTGGTGTCTGTCTCCCCTAGAAGATCATCAGCTCCATGAGGGCAGAACCTTGCCAGTCTTGTTTATAGCTTTATTTCTAGCACCTACAAAGATGTATGGCAAAGTATAGTGCTCAATAAATATTTGTTGGATAGATGATAGAAAATTTAAAAGTGAATAAAATATTTTGAAATTACATCTGAATTACCTAAAACTAGAAGCAAAATTTATGTATTTCAGGTTGAGCAAAGGAATCCCTATTTATTCGTAATAGCTAACATTTATTGAGTCATTACTGTATGCTATAGAACTGTACTAAGCATTTTAAAAATTGTATGATAACCCCAGTGGGTTTTTCTCTGTTTTCCTTTATTTTTGTTTCTAGTCATTCCAATTTTACACATGAGCAAATTCAGACCCAGGAGGTTGCAGTTTGCCCAGGATCGCATAGTTAGAATTGGCTAGGGAGGAATTTGGACCTAAGTAATCTTGTTCCAGAACCTGCCGTCTTATTTCATTGCCACTTAACCTTTGGTTCCCGGCTCTTGTGTGGAAACTAATAAGTTGAGAGCACAAAGGAAAATATTAAGCTCTATAAAGGTAATAATTCCAAATGACTTGTACATTAAACAGATTTTTGAGGTCACAGATAATCTTGAAGAATGTAAACTATCTTCCTCTGGCATTAGAAAGCATTTTCAAAGATAATTACAAAGTTCCTCCAATGTGATCCTCAAATTTTTCTGTTGTCTTATTTTTACGATCCTGTGAGTAGCTTCAGACAAAATATCTTTCTGGCATGAAGAATTATATGTGCTCTTTGCCATTTTTTAAATGTGAACTTTATAGATACTTCAAACCACTTGAAAGAGTAATGATTTTTAATGGTTTTTTCATGATTATTTGTAACTTCAAGCAGTAACCGATAAAAACTGCCGAATTAAGTTTCCAGTTTTCTCTTTACACAGTGTGGGTGTACTTCATAATGAGCTCCTTCATTATGATTCATGACTGAAGGGACTTTCAAACTTGATAGTTTGTCAGTAGAACTTCCTTTCCTAACATTTTTTCTATTCCTTTCCTTATTACAATATTTGAGGGTTCTGAACATAGTTCAAAGCTTTAGTTATATTGCACATGGCTTCCTCTGGAACACTTTCCCCACAGCTTCCCATAACTTCTTATTTTATTATTTTTTAAAAAATTTTCTTCTTTTTCCAAGGGAGAGGAAAGGATATAGAGAGACAGACTCCCGCAAGCGCCCTGACTGGGATCCACACAGCAACCACTGTCTGGGGCCAATGCTCTGCCCATCTGGGGTCATGCTCACAACCGAGCTATTTTTAATGTCAGAGGTGGAAACTCCACGGAGCCATCCTCGACACCTGGGTCAATGCACTCGAAACAGTTGAGCCATGGCTGCAGGAGAGGGATGTGGGTCGAAAAGCAGATGGTTGCTTCTCCTGTCTGCCCTGACCAGGAATTGAACCTGGGACATCCACACACTGGGCTGACACTCTACCACTGAGCCATCCAGCCAGGGCCTTTCTCATAGCTTCAGTGTCCTTTTGTCATATTTCCACCCTTTTTCAAGCACTGCCCTATTTCCTGGCACCACAAGATATTACAGGTTCACCTTGTATTTGCCCTGCCCTAGTCGGTAAACAGCCATGACTCCAAGGAGCCCTGGTTCTTTCATTGAAGAATGGTATTAGAAACCAGGATCAGGGAGCTAAGGGTGCTTATTGTTGGGGTGTTTGCTTCCACATCCTCCTAGTGGACAAAGATAGGCAATATGATCAGGCATTCTAACCCATGTACACACATGTATCTGTCTTACTGTATAACAAAGAAACACACATTGATTTTCCACCGTAATCCACACCATAAGATTCTCACTAGCCTTTTCCTTTTCCTTATTTTTAAACTTTTTTCTTTGACAGCAAATAGGATCATAAAGTACCTACATAAGCCTATAACAGATTTACTAACTAGAGTCTAGTATCTGCAGGCAGATCTTTGTGCCACAACCCTTATTAGATGTTTTCTTCTCCGTCCCTTTTGATGTGGCTGTTATGATTCATCTCTAATGTAGTTTGATTTGTTAGTGTTTACATTCCATTTAGACCCCTGGCTTTTATTTCCTCGTTGTAATTAATTCATTATTATGGTGAAATATATTAAGAGTCAGAGCAATGGAAAAAGGTCTGCTCTCAGGTATTTCATTCCCTCCTCATTCCCACTGTCCAGTTCCCACTACCCCGACTTTCCTTTTCCCACTCAGCCTATGAGCGTCACCTTCTTGTTTTTAACGGCAGTTACTTCTTTACCGAGTGCACGCTACGAACAGGTACTTTGCGCACCTGGCTCCTTTCAGAGTTCACAGCAGCCCCTTGAGGCAGGTACTGGTAAAACTTCCATTTCCTCAGATGAGGCGGCTGAGCCCCAGAGAGCATCAGGAACCTGTCCAAGGTGACGTATCTGGAACATGACCAGAACTCAAACCAGGACCTGATGCCAGGGCCAATTCAAACTGCCATTTTCCTAAAATTGTCTGGTTCCTCCGCAGTCTGGCTCTTCCTGAAGCCCGGCCCTTCTGAGTCATCTTTCTTATGCATTCTTTCAGCTGTTGGGACCCTTGTTCAGGTGTGATTAAATAAGGTCAACGAGGTGCCACCTGCCCTTTGACTGGAACCTGAGAGAAGAAGTCATCTTCAGTTGATTCTTCCCTCTCCATTGTAAGAAATATATGTTTACATGTGTTCCTTGTAAATTTGGATACATAACAATTTCTTTAAAAGGTTACAGAAACTTCAAGAAAACAATTGTATAGGGTCATGTAGATTAAAGGAGCAAACACATTCTTCGTTGTTGCTGTTCAATTTAGTAGATAATTAATTACAGGGCCTTTCACGGTCTCAGGTTCTTTGTTAGGTGCTTGGAGGATTGATGAATGAAAATGGTCCCTGTCCTCCAGGGGCTTAAGATCTCCTAGGGTAGAGTTGTCAAGTATACAAGTGATTCTGATGCAAGGCAACCCTTCCTTCAGTGTTTCAAGGGTACAACTAGTGCAGAGGGGGAGGGGAAAGGAGGGATATATTCTGGGAGAAGCTTCAGAGAGAAACAGGATTTAAAACGTGACTTTGGAGAATAGGAAAGGTTTGGACAGGTAGATAGAGAAGAAGGAAGGCTAGAAAAAGTTTCAGCCAAAAGGTTAGGCAAAGGCATAAATAGAGAAAAACTCACATGACTGCATGGGAAATGGTGAGCAGTCTACTTTCAGTGTGGCAGAGATTATGTAGAGCGGAGTGATTAGAGAAAAACTACACAGGTAGATTGGAGTCATTGTAAGGGGCTTCGTATCAGTTAAAATGTTCTAGGCATCGGTCAGTTTGCCCAGCTTAAAACAGTTTAAACAATAAGGAGGTTTATTGACTACATAATTGGAAGAGCCAGCAGTAACTCAGGCCAGATCAGTTTCATCCTGTACTCCATTATCACACCAAGGACCTGCGTGGTTTCCATTGTACTACGGTGCCGTCAGTAGTTCCAGTTTCGTCCTAAGGCCGGTCCTCCTTATGGTCAGGTGAGCCAATAGTCATCTGGCTTCCTTGAGAAAGGCTTTCTGTGAAAACTCGCTCTTCAAAGTGGTAAAACATCTCTTTAAATCTCATTAGCCAGGATGGACTCAAATGTCCAGTTCTTAACCAGTCACTGACTGTAGGTGGTGGGATTGCCTTTTGCTCAGTCAGGCCCACTTTGGGAGCTAAGTTTAGAGCTCATTTCCTCTTGGGACACATTGAACAAAATCTGGATTCAATGAAGAAAGAAGTAGGGAATTGGTCTTGTGGAGACACCAGAAATAACCTGTGTCTCAAGTGCCAGGGAAGTGGAGTATTATGCTTGATAAGTGAAAAATTGGTGAATGTGGAAAAATTTGTAGGTTTAATAAGCCAAAAATATTCCTGTTTCATTGATCTAAAATGCTACCAATTGTCTGTCTACAGGCCAAACAACCTTGTTTCTTCAACAAATAAATTACAAGGAAAAAAGACATGAATAAGACACCAATAGATTCAAAGAGACAAATAAATATCAATCAGTGGTGATATATGAATCTCGTTTATAGTATTTCCCCATGTATAAGACACTCCTTAATTTTGGGGCCCGAAATTTGAAAAAAAACTATTACATAAAGTTATTGAACTCAAGTTTTATTCATCACAAACTTCATACAACTCCTCACCACTGTCAAAACTCCCATCCATTAGCTTGTTCTCAGTTCTGTCTGATGACAAATCACTGTCTTCATATATTGCCTCATCCTCAGTTCCACCTATGGCATTTCAAATGTCACACTTCTACAACCACTGGATAAGACACACCCAGTTTTTAGATCCCAAATTTTTTGAGAAAAGATGCGTCTTATCCAAGGGGAAATCTGGAACATCCCAATCCAAATAAACCAACTTTAAAACATACACATACACATTTTTAATACTTATGAGACAGTTGGAAATTTGAACGCTGACTTGAATATACATTGATATCAAGGAATTTTTGTGGTTTTTAAAATGTGGCATAATATGCTGTGGTTATGTTTTTAAAGATCATTTAGAAGTGCATTCTAAATTATTTATATAAGAAAATGGCTGATGTCTGGGATTTGTTTCAAAATTATACAGGAATGGGGGAAATAGGTGAAGATATGGCTGCAAAATTGGCTATGAGCTGATGATTATTGAAGCTAGGTGGTATACTCTACCTCTTTATATGTTTGAAATTTTCCATAATAAAATGGTTTTTATTAAGAAAGGATGAAACCAAGAGTCAAGATAAGCCTAATTGAGAAGGTGACATTCACTATGGAATGCTGAAGCATGTACAGTGTCCCTGCTACCATCTGGCATTAAAAATACTAAAAACCTTATTGTCCAGGGGCTGTGATGGCCAAAAATTCCATTAAAGATGGCCAAAAATTCTCTTCTAATCTTCGCATTAATAGCTAGAGCAAATTCTCCTCCCCTTGAATCCAGTCCGGCCTTAGAGGCTTGCTTAGAGGCTGCAGCAAGAATGACATTCCAAGACTTCCAAGGCTAAGTCGCAAGAAGGCTTATAGTTTTGTTGGCTCTCTTGGAACAGTCTAGAAGTCCTAAGCTACCATATGAGAAGTTTGGCTACCCCGAGTCTGTCATTCTGGTGGCAGTGCTCCAGTAAACAGTCCCAGTTAACTAAGTCTTCTACCCATGCTGGCCAGTGCTACTGCTTGTGGACCTTCCAGACTAGCCCATCTGCTGTGTGAAATAGAATAATCACCTAGCTGAACACTGCCTGGATTCCTGACTCACAGAATCATGAGATATAATCAATGGCTGATGCTTGAAGTCACTTAAGTTTTGAGGTATTTTTTTCAGGCAGCAATAGGAGGTCAGAACAGTGGTATATATACATATGAGAGAACTTGTTTTTTTACCAAGGGAATAATAAACACAAAAGTCAGGATAGTGTTTCTTGGGGGAGGGAGGTATAGGTAGTAAGAGACAAAGGGATGAAATGGGGAAGAACACAGGTATAGTCAAATATATCCACAAGTGCCTACTTCTGAGGTTGGGGCTTGTGGCAGGTTCTCAGGTAGACTTTTTCATTTTAAATCCACATTAAATATATGCTGATATAGGTATATATTTAATACTGGTATAGGTATATTGTATTCAGTCCCTGTATTCAGTATAGGTACTGAGTATTCCATTATAAAAACAACTTTTATAAAAGATCTCAGCAAGCATGGGAAAATGTTAAAATTTGTTAAAATTACATACGTTATATTGGCATCTGCTTTATGATTCTCTACATTATGTTTGAAATGTTGTGTAAAAAATATTTTTAGGCCCTGGCCAGTGGCTCAGTGGATAGAGTGTCAGCCAGCATATGGACATCCCAGGTTTGATTCCCAGTCAGGGCACACAGGAAAAATGACCATCTACTTCTTGCCTCCTCCCTCTCCCCCTTCTTTCCCTCTTCCCCTCTGGCAGCCAGTAGCTTGATGGTTTGAGTGTTGGCCTGGATGCTGATGATAGTTTGTTTGGTCCAAACACAGCAGCCTCAGGCAATAAAAATAGTTTGGTACTCGAGCATCTGTCCAAGACAGGGTTGCTGGGTGAATCCTGGTGGGGGTGCAAGTGGGAAGTCTGCTTCACTATCACTCCTCCTCTCACCTAAAAAAAAATTAGTAAGACTTCTACAAGGACAAAAAGGAAAAACATGTATATAATTTATATATACCTAAATGCATGAAAAGATGAGTTTCTAAAATTTCAATGATTATTACCTCAGGAAGGTTCTTGTATTTTTTTATTGTGGTAACGGTCATAACAAAATTTACTATTTTAACCATTTTAAGTGTACAGTTCAGCTGCATTTACATTCATACTCTTGTACAACCATCATCCATCTCCAGACCTTTTCCCCTTCCAAACCTGAAACTTCATATCTATTAAAAAATAATCTCCCAGTAACCCCTCCCTCCAGCCCCTGTCAACCACCATCCCACTTTCTGTCTCTATAAGCTTCACTACCCTAGGTACCTCATATAAGTTGAATCATACAAAGTTTGTCCTTTTGTGATTGGCTTATTTCACTGAGCACAATGTTTGCAAGGTTCATCTTTGTGTAGCATGTGTCAGAATTTCTTTCCTATTTAAGGCAAAATAATATTCCATTGTATGTATCTACCAACATTTTATTTAGCTATTTATCCATTGATGAACATTTGGTGTTAGTAACTTGTGTCTTTCACCAAATTCGTAGGTTGAATTCCCAATTCCCAATGTGACTATATTTAGAGACAAGATCTTTGAAGAGGTCATTAAGTGAAGTCATAAGGGTCGGCACCTAGTCCAATGCAACTGGTGTCCTTAAGAGAAGAGGAAGACACACCAAAGATGTGCAAAAAGTCTGATGAGAACACAGCAAGAAGGCAGCCATCTACAAGCCAAAAGAGGTCTCAGGAGAAACCAACCATGCTGGCCTCTTGATCTTGGACTTCTAGGCTCCAGAACTGTGAGAAAAATGTATTGTTTAATCCAGTGTTTTTTGACTGCTGGTTCACAGACTTATGCTGGCCAAAATTTCGTGTGGGTTCATGAAAGAGTTAACTACCTTAATGTTATTTATTACATTGCTCCATGGACCTGTGGTTGAAAACTACTGGTTTAAGCCACCCAGTATTTGTTACAGCAGCTTGAGCAACTTAATACACTTGGGTTGCTTCCACCTTTTGGCTGTTGAGTCCCTGCTTTCAATTCTTTTTGGTATATACTCATAAGTGGAAATATTGGGTCATATGATGTAAAGCCAGTAGCCACGGCCACCATCACAGCCATCTGGCCCGTGTGCAGGTTTGCATTTGATTTGGACAGATGGTAATGAAATAATGGAGCCGAGAACTGGTGGGCCATTACCTTTAATCCTAGCTTGCACCCAGCGGGCAAGAAATACACACAGTGGGAAAACACTTCCCTTTCCATTCAGTTCTCACAAAGCCACTGACTCATCCTAGTTTCCTAGAATCAAAGTTTCTACCTCACCAGCCTTATTCACCTCTGTTCCCCATCTCCTCTCTGCACAAACTCTCTACAAACTGACTTCTCCTTCAGCACTCCACCATCTTGGCTGCTTCTCCTCTCCTCTCCTCCATGTGGCCTTTCTCTGCTCTCTTCCTGCATAGGTTCCTCTGCCCCATTTTATAGTGTAGAAATCAAAACCTTGAATCCAATATACAAACAAGGAAGTCTCTGATACAAAGTCACTTATCTGAGGCATAATGCCATTCCTCATGAGAGTGCACCACCCCACATCATGGAACAGTCAAGGGTGTGGGGAAAAGCTTAGTCTTAAAACTAAGCCTTAGGCTATGACGACCCTGCCTGCTTACAGCCTGTTCCCCACACCCAATGCAAACTATAAGCGAGCAAACATATACATCATACTGTGTTTACAAACTTATTTGACCCACATATGATAATTCTAAGTTTAATTTTTTGAGGTACTGCCGTACTGTTTTCCACACTGACTGAACCATTTTGCATTCCCAGTAGCAGTGCAGAAAGGTTCCAATATTTTCACATCCTCACCAACATTTATTTGTTATTGTCTGTTTTCTTGATAATGGCCATCTTGATTAGTATGAGGTGGTATCTCATTGTGGCTTTAATTCATATTTCCTTAATGATTACTGATGCTGAGCACCTTACCATGCACTTAATGGTTATTTGTATGTCTTCTTTGGAGAAATTTCTATTCAATTTCTTAGTCCATTTTTAAATAAGATTTTTTTTTTGGCTTTTGAATGTATATAATCAGAAAAAAATGAAACTTTTTTGTAGTTAAAATAGAGAAAGAAGAAAGTAATTTTTAAAATAAAGCCAATGCTCTCCAACCTTTTTCTCTTTTCAATTATTTTTCAATCATTCTGATCACATAAAAAATAAAACCTGAATTTGTGCTCTTATGATTTTTAATGCTCTCTGATTTTTAAAATGTGGAAAATAGATAAAGCTAGGAATTAAGTCACCCAAACACAATCTTAAGTACACAGTGTTTCTTTTTTTTTTTTAAATTCATTGAGAAGAGGGGAGGCAGAAAGACAGACTCCTGCATACATGCTGACCAGGATCACCAGGCAAGCCCACTAGGGGGGCGATGCTCTGCCCATCTAGAGCCCTTGCTCCATTGCAATCAGAGACATTTTTAATGCCTGAGGTGGAGGCCATGGAGCCATCCTCAGCGCCTGGGGCCAACTTGATCCAATTGAGCAATAGCTGCAAGAGGGATGGGGTGGAAATGCAGATGGGCACTTCTCCTGTGTGCCCTGACCAGGTATTGAACCCGCGACATCGTCATGCCAGGGTGACATTCTACCAGTGAGCCAACTTGCCAGGGCCAGAACAAAGTGTTTCTTACCATAATTGTAATAATAGTTTATATATAATAACAATTTTTTTTGCTTAACTTCATGTTACACACATTTTCAGGCTATTGCCTGAGAAGCCAACATGTTATCTGTTGATAGAATTGTATTACTGTTCTCACCTTCACTTTCTGACTGCCCATGGAGACTGAGGAAGGCTCTCAGACCTCTCTGAACCCAGTTTGTACTGGGGGCCCGTTTCCAACATGAGTTCAATAAATGGAAGTTTGATGCTTCAGGCATTAAGTGTGAGAAATTCAGTATTGACGGTAAATAGACTCTTGAGTTCAAGATGCATATTGTTAACCTTAGAAGAACTGTTAAAAAATAACAAAAAGAGCTATAACTATGAAGACAATAGGGGAAATATCATGTGTCACTAAAAAATATTGTGATATTTTTACCTAAAGAAGGCACGACATTTCCAAATATTAGTAAATTAACACACTTCCAAATAACCCATGTATCAAAGGTGAAGTTATATGAGAAATTAGATTTGCAAACAAAATGTTGTGCTTACGCTGCTTTCCTGATTTTACAATTTGAAATATTTTCCACTGACTACTATTAAAGATGAGGATTACACCCTTATATACACACATTTATGCTCCTTTTGTCCTGCCGATGGTGGCTGGACAAATTTTAGTTAACTCATATGTTTTTTATTATGATTATGTAAATATTGTTCACTGCTAAGTGAAGTAGTGCACTATGATTACATGTCTTTTCTCTTTAAATTTACGTATATATTATTTGAATTTATTGGTGTGACATTGGTTAATAAAATTATACAAGTTTCAGGTCTACAGTTCTATACATCGTTTGTATATTGCATTGTGTGTTCACCCCAAGTCAAGTCTCTTTCCATCACCATCTCCTCCCCCTCTGTGCTCCCCCAACTCCCCATCCCCTTTCCCCCTGCAATCCCTATACAGCTAGTGCTCGACTTACAACCACGATTGGTTCCGACAGACTGGTCGTAACACGATTTGGTTGTAAGTTGAGTAGGCTATATGTACAGTACTGTGAAATGATGTTATAAAAATCTTGAAGTCATATTTTATCATAATTTTCTTTCATTATTATATATCATAATTTTCTTTGTTCATTTTATGCCATTTGTATCATCTCTACACCATTTTGTTTCTTATTTTTACATTCGTCAGGTTTAAGTAAAACACTGCATTACCAGTACAACTGGTTTAATATTTGCAAAGACAATTTCCTCTTGGTAGACATCTTGGGAGGGGTTTGATGAAAAATATCCAAGACACAAAACACAAATTGCTGTACCGAGTCTGGGATAACAGTTGAAATGGTGCACACGGAGATGGTAGTGCTGCCAGAAGCTGGTCCGCACTGTCGTACTCCCAGCTGGGCAACGCTTACGTTGCCAGACACGGAGCAGTCGTGGCTAGTGATTGTGGTCGTAAAGTTGAATGGCATAAGTTGTGTAGGTCGTAAGTTGATTAATATCTGTATTGTTGTCTGTGTCTATAAGTTCTTTTTTTTTTTTGCTTAATCCCTTCATCCTTTTCACTCAGATCCCCAGCCCTCTTCCGCTCTGACACTGTCAGTCTCTTCTCTGTATCTGAGTCTATTTCTATTTTGTTTGTTAATTCTGTCCATTAGATTCCACATATAAGTGAGATCATATGGTACTTGTCTTTCTCTGATGGGCTTACCATATTCCCCCATGTATAAAGCACACCTTTTCCGAAATATTTGGGGTCTAAAAACTGGGTGCGTCTTATACAGTGGTTGTAGATTTTTTTACTTGCATTTCCCACTTTTTCGTACTTGTTTTTGTATGAATTTTATGATGAATGAAACTTGAGTTCAATAACTTTATGTAATACATTTTTTTTTTCAAATTTTGGGCCCCAAAATTAAGGGGCGTCTTATACATGGGGAAATATGGTATTTCACTTAGGATAATGATCTCCAGGTCCATCCATGCTGTCACAAAAGGTAAGATTTTTTTCTCTTTTATGGCTGCATAGTATTCCATTATGTAAATGTACCACAGCTTTTTTATCCACTCATCTACTGACAGACATTTGGGCTGCTTCCAAATTTTGGCTATTGTAAACAATGCTGCAATGAACATAAGGGTGCATATGGTCTTTTGAATTAGTTTTTTTGCCTTCTTTTGCATAAATTTCCAGAAGTAGAGTTACTGGGTCATAAGGCAGTTCCATTTTGTGTGTGATAGAGACAGAGACAGTGAGAAGGACAGATAGGGACAGACAGACAGGAAGGGAGAGACATGAGAAACATCAATTCTTCATTGCGGCACCTTAGTTGTTCAGGGATTGCTTTCTCATATGTGCCTTGACTGGGGGGGCTACAGCAGAGCGAGTGATGCCTTCCTGAAGTCAGCAACCTTGGACTCAAGCCAGTGACCTTGGGCTTCAAGCCAGTGACCTTGGGCTTCAAGCCAGCGAGCGATCTTTGGGCTCAAGCTAGCAAGTCTATGACCCCATGCTCTAATCACTGACCCTGCACTCAAGCTGGTGACCTCAGTGTTTCGAACCTGGGCCTTCTGCATCCCAGTCGGATGCTCTGTCCACTATGCCAGTGGTCCCCAACCTTTTTTGGGCCAGTTTAACGTCAGAAAATATATATATTTTCACGGACCGGCCTTTAGGGTGGGACGGATAAATGTATCACATAACTGAGACAAGCATCAAGAGTGAGTCTTAGACGGATGTAACAGAGGGAATATGGTTATTTTTTAAAAATAAAACATTGTTCAGACTTAAATGTAAATAAAATGGAAATAATGTAAGTTATTTATTCTTTCTCTGCAGACCAGTACCAAATGGCCCACAGACCGGTACTGGTCCGCGGCCTGGGGTTTGGGGACCACTGCACTACGCCACTTCCTCATCAGGCAGCAGTTCCATTTTTAATTTTTTGAAGTAACTTCATACTGTTTTCCACAGTGGCCGTACCAGTCTGCATTTTCACTAGCAGTGTAAGAGGTTCCCTTTTCTCCACATCTTTGCCAACATTGTTTGCTGATTTACTGATGATAGCCATTTTGCACATATCCGATCTTGTGCACTATTTTGTTTTTCTTGCTCCACCCCTTCTTGAGTTTCTTCAAATCCCTGGCTAAGTTAATTCATAATGTCTAATAACTTTGTAAAACAACTTTTAAACCATTTTTTTCATATGGGAGATACATTAGCACTCTATCAGTTCCACTTTTCTTCCTTCTGGAAAACAACCTTCTTGAGACCTTTCAACCCTTGCTCCAATCTGAAGTGGTAGCTCTTATGGTCTAGGGTACAGGTTTCATCCTGGCATCCTCCTTTCACTAGGATCTTGAGAATTTTCTTTGTATGTGTCCTGTGTTGTCTTCCCTATTTTGATGGACCCCATATTATCCTCTTAATTGGTTTACTCTCACATTTTCGTTTCTTTTTCTTTACCCTCAAATCTTCTATGTCTAATTTTATGGTTTCCAGCTTCCTGCCACATTGTAAAGCTTAGCGTTTTCTCTTTGAAAAAAAAAGCATTATTGATTCACAATCATGCTTGAATATTTCTGGTATTTGGATCTTTGCACTTCTATGCGCTGTTATTTTTACTGGTTTTGTTTGTTCTTTTTGTCGTAAACTTTTGTGCAATTGATAATCTTTGGTTATGTGTTGGACAGTAGATTTTAATTTAAAGAAATAATGGAAGTCTGAGATATTGTTATATTCCTCCAAAGAATATTTTAGTTTTATTTCCCCCAGGTGCCTGTGACTACTAGCGATCTGAAAGAAACGTATTACAATTTCAGGGTGTTCTATTTTCTGTGTTACTCAGACGAATGGAAGAAAGGCTGCAATGCATGTGAGAGCTGCTTTATTTCTAAGTCTTCTCTCCTTGGGCACATCTTTTTAGGATAGCAGCCCAATGCAGGCAATGGTATACCAGAGTCTTTATTTTGAGCTGAACCTGGACTCTGAGTTTTGTTCTCTGTGCCCTGGGAGACCAGTAGAAGCACTGGATGTCTCTGCTTCCTCTTCTTGATTGGAAAAATCTTCCTGAGCCAAAGTCACATGAATACCTGGACTCATCTCTCTGAGTTCTTGTCCTCTACTGGATCTTGGCTCACTACTTTCTCATTGTCTTGTTAAGTATTTTATGTTTTTAAGGATATTTTAAAATTACTTTGTCCACCTTCTTTTATGTTTTCAGCAGGGGTGTTGGTCCAAATGACCTAGTCTGCTATGGACAGAAGCTAAAGTCTCTCTTCCTTAGTTTGGTGGCACACACCCTCCAGTAGCTGCCTGAGAAAGGGCGCATAAGAAGTAATTTTTTGAGAACTTGTGTGTCTAAAACTGTTTACATTCTATTCTCACACTTAATTATTGTTTTGACTGGCTATAGAACTTGAGTTTGGATTTTATTTTTCTTTCAGATTATTGAAAGCATTGCTTCCTTGTCTTCTAGTTGCCAGTGTTTTCTTGAAAAATCCAAAGCCATTCTGATTTCTGATCCTGCGTATGCTCTTAGAATATTCATATCCTTGTGCTTGAAATTTTCATTATGAGGTATGTTTATGTGGGCTTTTTTCATTCACTATGCATGCAGTTTATCCTTCCAAACTGGAAATTCATATCCTTTAGCTTTGGGCATTTTGAAATATTATTTTTTGATAATATTCTTTCCACCTCTTTGTTTGTTCCTAGAGTACCTATTATTTTTCTTCTGGAACAGTCCTCTAATGTCCTTTTTTAACTATTTGCCTAATATCCTTTTTCATCCTTTTTTATTTCCCTTTGCCTTTTTGTTCTTCTCTGTGAGAAATGTCCTAATCTTTTCATTTCCAAGAATTTATTCTTGTTCTTTATTTTTTTTTTAATTTTCAAATCTTTTTTTTTAAATTACATTTGACATACAATATTAGTTTTAGGTATATACCTCAGTGATTAGACATTATGTAACTAACTAAGCAATCATCCTAATAAATCTCATACCCATCTGACCCCATGCATAGTTATTAGGATAATATTGACTATACTCTCTATGCTATATTTTACACCCCAGTGACTACTCTGTAACTACCAATTTGTTCTTAATCCTTTTACCTTTTCCACCCATTCCCACAACTTCAACCTGGAAACCATCAAAATGGTCTCTGTATCTATGAGTCTAATTCCATTCTGCTTGTTCGTTTATTTTGTCTTTTAGATTCAATTGTTGTTAGATATGTATTTATTGACATTTTATTGTTCATATTTTTATTTCTTCTTCTTCCTCCTCCTCCTCCTCCTCCTTCTCCTCCTCCTTCTTCTTCTTCTTTCCCTCCCCCCCTCCTTCTTCTAAAAGAAGACCGATTATCATTTCATGTAATGCTGGTTTGGTGGTGACGAACTCCTTTGTCTTTTTCTTGTCTGAGGAGCTCTTTATATGCCCTTCAATTATAAATGATAACTTTGCTGCATAGAGTACCCTTGGTTGTAGGTCCTTGCTTTTCATCACTTTGAATATTTCTTGCCATTCCCTTCTGGTTTGCAAAGTTTCTGTTGAGAAATCAGCTGAGCCTAATCAGCTGGTGGCGCAGTGGATAGAGCATTGGACTGGGACACGGAGGACCCAGGTTTGAAAACCTGATGTGACTGGCTTGAGCACGGGCTTATCAGCTTGAGCACAGAGGTGCTGGCTTGAGCATGGGTTCATAGACATGACCCCATGGTCACTTTCTTGAGCCCACAGGTCGCTGGATTGAAGCCCACAGTCACTGGCTTGAGCTCAAGGTTGCTAGCTTGAGCAAGGAGTCACTCGGTCTGCTGTCGCCCCCCCCCCCATTCAAGGCACATATGAGACAGCAGTCAATGAACAACTAAGGTGCTGCAACGAATTGATGATTCTCATCTCTCCCGTCCTGTCTGTCCCTATCTGTCCCTCTCTCTGTCTCTGTCACACACACAAAAAAGAGAAATTAGCTGACAGTCTTATGGAAGCTCCCTTGGATGTAACTAAGTTGTTTTGGGGGTTTTTTGGTTTGTTTTTTTGTTTTGTTTTTTTTTGCTGCTTTTAAGATTCACTCTTTGTCTTCAACTTTTGGCATTTTAATTATGATGTATCTTGGTATGGGACTCTTCTGTTTGAGATTCTCTGTGCTTCCTGGATTTGTATGTCTCTTGCCTTCACCAGGTTAGGGAAGTTTTCAGTCAGTATTTCTTCCTTTTTGTGTGATAGAGGGACAGACAGACAGGAAGGGAGAGGTGAGAGCATCAATTCTTCATTGCTGAATCTTAGTTCTTTGATTGTTTTCTCATATGTGCCATGACCGGGGGTCAACAGCAGAGCAAGTGACCCCTTGCTCAAGCCAGCAACCTTGGGCTTCAAACCAGTGACCTTTGGGCTCCAGCCAGTGACCATGGTGTTATGTCTATGATCTCATACTCAAGCCAACAACCCTGTGTTCAAGCTGGTGAGCCTGTGCTCAAGCCTGCCGCCTCAGGTTTTCAAACCTGGGTCCTCCGTGTCCCAGTCCGATGCTCTACCAGGGGTCCCCAAACTTTTTACACAGGGGGCCAGTTCACTGTCCCTCAGACTATTGGAGGGCTGCCACATACAGTGCTCCTCTCACTGACCACCAGTGAAAGAGGTGCCCCTTCTGGAAGTGCGGTGGGGGCCAGATAAATGGCCTCAGGGCCGCATGTGGCCCGCAGGCTGTACTTTGGGGATGCCTGCTCTATCCACCATGCCACTGCTGCCTGGTCAGGCTTCAGTCAGTGTTTTTTGAAATAGGTTCTTTTTTTTGTGACAGAGACAGAAACAGAGAGAGGGACACATGGGGACAGAGAGACAGGAAGGGAGAGAGATGAGAAGCATCAATTCTTCTTTGTGGCTCCTTAGTTGTTCATTGATCGCTTTCTCATATGTGCCTTGACCTGGAGGCTCCAGCCAAGCCAGTGACCCCTTGCTCAAGCCAGTGACCTTGGGCTCAAGCTAGGGAGCCTTATTCAAAGCAGATGAGCCCACGGTCAAGCCAGCGTCCTCAGGGTTTCGTACCTGTGTCCTCCACATCCCAGTCCAATGCTCTATTCACTGCGCCACTGCCTAGTCAGGCTGAAATATAGGTTCTTGATCCCTTGCTTTCTCTCTCTCCTTGTGGTATGGGCCCTTGCACAGCTGGGTACCCCTATGATGTAGACATTGTTAAACTTAATGTCTCTGAGGTCCCTTAAGCTATTCTCATTTTTTAAAATTGTTTTTTCTTTTTATGTTCCAATTGAGTGTTTTCTGGTACCTTGTCTTCCAAAATTATTTGATTCTCTGCTTCATCTAATATACTATTGATTCCCTTTATTTTATTCTTTTTTTAAAAAAATATTATTTATTGATTTTAGAGAGAAGAGAGAGAGAGAGAGAAGTGGAGGAAGGGGGAGGAGCAGGAAGCATCAACTCATAGTAGTTGTTCTCTTATGTGCATTGACTGGGCAAGCCCAGGGTTTTGAACTGGAGACCCCTGCATTCCAAGTCGATGCTCTATTCACTGCACCACCACAGGTCAGGCCCCTTTAATGTATTCTTATTTCAGTAATTGTATTCTTCATTTATGACTGATTCATTTTTGTTTTCTATCTCCATTTTTATGTTTGCTATCTCTTTGCTGAAGTTCTCACTAAGTTAATCTAGTTCTCCCCTAAGTTCATTGGGCATCCTTATCATTAGTGTTTTGAACCCTGCATCTAGTAGATTGCTTGTCTCCATTTTGTTGGTTACTTTTCCTGGAGTTTTGTTCTGTTCTTTTATTTTAGACATGCTTCTTTGTCTCCTCTTTTTGGAAGCCTTGCTGTGTTTGTTTCTATGTGTTAGGTAGAGCTGCTACGTCTTCTGGGTTTGGTAGAGTGGCCTAATGCAGTAGGTATTCTGTAGGGTCCAATGGCACAGTCTCCCAGTTCACCCAAGCTGGGCACTTCAGTTGTTCCCCCCCATGTGGTCTGTGTGCACTCTCCTGTTGTAGTTGAGCCTTGATTGCTGTTGGCACATCAGTAAGAAGGATTGACCCCTAGACCAGTCAGCTGCAAGGATAAGCTGTGACTGCTGTGGAGGATCAGCTGTGCAAGGGCCCATGCCACAAAGCAGGACTTACTTCTTGTGCCCACTGAGTCTGCCTCTTAAGTGTGTTGCTTATGGAGGTGGTTGGGTAGTTCTTTGACATGGTCTGAAGCTATCTACCAGGTGTGCTGGCTCTGGAGCCTCCTGTCAAGTGCAGGCCAAGGTTAGACACCACCCGTGTCTATCTGGGGTCACCTGGGTTGAGCTGCAAAGCAATCTGCAAATGACTGTTACTTTTGCATGGCTTGGAGGTGCCCAGGAGAGGCCAAGCTGAGAACCAAGTTCGGCTGCTGCTAGTGCCTGGTTTGGAACAACTTAATAGGAGGTACGGGGCACACCAAGGCCCAATACTGCTTGTTAGAAAGATTTTTGGAAAGTGAAGTGTGAGCCAAGACAGGCTGTTCATATGGAAAAGCCACTGGAAACAGTTTGGATGGGCCCACAACTTGGGTAGGGTGGGGCCTCAGGGAATCACCAGGGCTGGGTGAACAATGTGAGCCAGGTTGATGGGAGTTTCAGATATGGTAGTCAACTGCTGGCTTTGTGGAGGAGGTTTGAGCAAAGGAGCAATGACCTCTGCCAGCACTTCTGTCTGGAAGAATCTGCCTCTTCAGTTCTCCTCCTGATGCCAGACACTTCAGTTCCTCCTCATATGTCTCTGGTGCCTTTCCAGCTGCTGCCCCAATGCTGGAGCTCAGAGGGAGTGAGTCTGAATAAATTTGTGCATGGGCCCTTTAAGAGGAACTGCCTGGGACTCCTGCAGGCTTCTGTCTCTCTCAGCCTCAACCCCTGCTGGTTTTTACCAGAAGTTGTTGGTGACTTCTTTTCCTGGTGCTGGAATCCTGGCCTGAGGGAGTGGTGTGGCCCTGGGAAACCTCACTTTTCAGGGAGAATCTCCCCAGCCTAGCTATTTCTCTTGTGGGCATGGGACAAGCTTCTTCCAGTCTCCACCCCTCCTACCAGTCTTGATGTGTCTTCTTCCTTATATTCTTAGTTGTTGTACTTATGTTTAGCTAGAGTTTAGGCAGTTCTGAATGATGGCTGTCCTGTAGTTTAGTTGTAATTTGATGTGGTTGGGGGAGGAGGCAAGTGCCACTTTTACCTATGCTGCCATCTTGATCAGAAGCCTTTTTCTTGTTCTTCAAATGCTTTTTTTTTTCTTCTTGATGTGTGCATAAATTATCTTATGGCTCTGAGAATATTGTTGGTCATTTAACGTTGTTTTCTGCCCCGGCCAGATAGCCTGATTGGTTAGAGCATCGTTCCAAAGTGCAGAGGTTGCTGGTTTGATCCCCAGTCAGGGAACATACAAGAACAGATCTATGTTCCTCTCTCTCTCTCTCTCTCTCTCTCTCTCTCTTTCTCAAATCAATCAATAAACTTTAAAAAAGTAAAGTTGTTTTCTGCTGTGTGCATTACTTCCTGTTCAGTTGAATTTCTTTTTTGTTTTTTTAATCTTAGAGGGTTTTTTTGTTTTTTTGGTTTTTTTTTTACTAATATCTTTTTTTTTTTTTTAATAATTTTATTTTTTTAATGGGGTGACATCAATAAATCAGGATACATATATTCAAAGATAACAAGTCCAGGTTATCTTGTCGTTCAATTATGTTGCATACCCACCACCCAAAGTCAGATTGTCCTCTGTCACCTTCTATCTTGTTTTCTTTGTGCCCCTCCCCACCCCCTTTCCCTCTCCCATTCCCCCCTCCCCCCCGTAACCACCACACTCTTATCAATGTCTCTTAGTTTCACTATTATGTCCCACCTACATATGGAATAATACAGTTCCTGGTTTTTTCTGATTTACTTATTTCGCTTCGTATCATGTTATCAAGATCCCACGATTTTGCTGTAAATGTTCTGATGTCATCATTTCTTATGGCTGAGTAGTATTCCATAGTGTATATGTGCCACATCTTCTTTATCCAGTCATCTATTGATGGGCTTTTTGGTTGTTTCCATGTCCTGGCCACTGTGAACAATGCTGCAATAAACATGGGGCTGCATGTGTCTTTACGTATCAATGTTTCTGAGTTTTTGGGATATATACCCAGTAGAGGGATTGCTGGGTCATAAGGTAATTCTATTTTCAGTTTTTTGAGGAACCACCATACTTTCTTCCATAATGGTTGTACTAATTTACATTCCCACCAACAGTGTATGAGGGTTCCTTTTTCTCCACAGCCTCTCCAACATTTGCTATTACCTGTCTTGCTAATAACAGCTAATCGAACAGGTGTGAGGTGGTATTTCATTGCCGTTTTGATTTGCATTTCTCTAATAGCTAAAGAAGATGAGCATCTTTTCATATATCTGTTGGCCATTTGTATTTCTTCCTGGGAGAAGTGTCTGTTCATATCCTCTTCCCATTTTTTTATTGGATTGTTTGTTTGTTTGTTGTTGAGTTTTATGAGTTCTTTGTATATTTTGGATATTAGGCCCTTATCTGAGCTGTTGTTTGAAAATATCATTTCCCATTTAGTTGGCTTTCTGTTTATTTTGTTATCAGTTTCTCTTGCTGAGCAAAAACTTCTTAGTCTGATGTAGTCCCATTCATTAATTTTTGCCTTCACTTCTCTTGCCTGTGGAGTCAAATTCATAAAATGCTCTTTAAAACCCAGGTCCATGAGTTGAGTACCTATGTCTTCTTCTATGTACTTAATTGTTTCAGGTCTTATGTTTAGATCTTTGATCCATTTTGAGTTAATTTTTGTACAGGGGGGAGACTGTAGTCCAGTTTCATTCTTTTGCATGTGGCTTTCCAGTTTTCCCAGCACCATTTATTGAAGAGGCTTTCTTTTCTCCATTGTGTGTTGTTGGCCCCTTTATCAAAAATTATTTGACTATATATATATGTGGTTTTATTTCTGGACTTTCTATTCTGTTCCATTGGTCTGAGTGTCTATTTTTCTGCCAATACCATGCTGTTTTGATTGTCGTGGCCCTATAATATAGTTTGAAGTCAGGTATTGTAATGCCCCCAGCTTCATTCTTTTTCTTTAGGATTGCTTTGGCTATTCGGGGTTTTTTATAGTTCCATATAAATCTGATGATTTTTTGCTCTATTTCTTTAAAAAACGTCATTGGAAGTTTGATGGGAATTGCATTAAATTTGTATTTTGCTTTGGGTAATATAGCCATCTTGATTATATTTATTCTTCCTAGCCAAGAACAAGGTATATTCTTCCATCTCATTATATCTTTTTCGATTTCCCTTAACAATGGTTTATAGTTTTCATTATATAAGTCCTTTACATTCTTTGTTATGTTTATTCCTAAGTATTTTATTTTTTTTTTGTTGCAATCGTGAAGGGGATTATTCTTTTGAGTTCCTTCTCAGTTGTTTCATTGTTGTCATATAGAAAGGCTATTGACTTCTGTATGTTAATTTTGTATCCTGCGACCTTACTGTATTGGCTTATTGTTTCTAGTAGTCTTTTTGTGGATTCTTTGGGGTTTTCGATGTATAGGATCATATCATCTGCAAAAAGTGATACCTTTACTTCTTCTTTTCTGATATGGATGCCTTTTATTTCTTTGTCTTGTCTGATTGCTCTGGCTAGAACCTCTAGTACCACATTAAATAAGAGTGGAGAGAGTGGACAACCCTGTCTTGTTCCTGATTTAAGGGGGAAAGCCTTCAGTTTAGTGCCATTTAATATGATGTTAGCTGATGGTTTATCATATATGGCCTTTATCATGTTGAGATATTTTCCTTCTATACCCATTTTGTTGAGAGTCTTAAACATAAAATTGTGTTGTGTTTTATCGAAAGCCTTTTCTGCATCTATTGATAAGATCATGTGGTTTTTGTTCTTTGTTTTGTTGATATGGTGTATTACGTTAACTGTTTTACGTATGTTGAACCATCCTTGAGATTCTGGGATGAATCCCACTTGATCATGATGTATTATTTTTTTAATATGTTGTTGTATTCAATTTGCTAGTATTTTGTTTAGTATTTTAGCATCTGTATTCATTAGAGATATTGGTCTGTAGTTTTCTTTTTTTGTGCCATCCTTGCCTGGTTTTGGTATGAGGGTTATGTTGGCCTCATAAAATGTGTTTGGAAGTATTGCTTCTTCTTCAATTTTTTGGAAGACTTTGAGTAGAATAGGAACCAAGTCTTCTTTGAATGTTTGATAAAATTCGCTTGTATAGCCGTCAGGGCCTGGACTTTTATTTTTGGGGAGGTTTTTAATGGTTTTTTCTATTTCTTCTCTACTGATATGTCTGTTTAGGCTTTCTGCTTCTTCTTGACTCAGTCTAGGAAAGTTGTATTGTTCTAGGAATTTATCCATTTCTTCTAGGTTGTTGAATTTAATGGCATAAAGTTTTTCATAGTATTCTACAATAATTCTTTGTATATCTACGGTGTCCGTGGTGATTTCTCCTCTTTCATTTTGGATTTTGTTTATATGAGTTCTTTCTCTTTTTTCCTTGGTAAGTCTTGCCAAGGGTTTGTCAATTTTGTTGATCTTTTCAAAGAACCAGCTCCTTGTTCTATTAATTTTTTCTATAGTTTTTCTGTTCTCTAATTCATTTATTTCTGCTCTGATTTTTATTATCTCCTTTCTTCGGCTGGTTTGGGGTTGTCTTTGTTCTTCTTTTTCTAGTTCCTTAAGGTGGGAAGTTAAGTGGTTCACTTGGGCTCTCTCTTTTTTGTTCATATATGCCTGAAGTGATATGAACTTCCCTCTTATTACTGCTTTTGGTGCATCCCAGAGATTCTGATATGTCGTATTGTCATTTTCATTAGTCTGTATATATCTTTTGATCTCTGCACTTATTTCTTCTTTGACCCATTCATTTTTTAAAAGTATGTTGTTTAGTTTCCACATTTTTGGGGATTTTTTTCCTCTTTTTTGCAGTTGAATTCTAGTTTCAAGGCTTTATGATCAGAAAATATGCTTGGTACAACTTCAATTTTTCTGAATTTGCTGATGTTGTTTTTGTGGCCCAACATATGGTCAATTCTTGAGAATGATCCATGTACACTGGAGAAAAATGTATACTCAGTCACTTTGGGATGAAATGTCCTGTAGATGTCTATCATATCCAGGTGCTCTAGTGTTTTGTTTAAGGCCACTATGTCTTTGTTGATTCTCTGTTTGGATGACCGATCTAGAGCCGTCAGCAGTGTATTGTGGTCTCCAAGTATGATTGTGTTTTTGTCAGTTTTTGTTTTAAGATCAATAAGTAGCTGTCTTATATATTTTGGTGCTCCTTGGTTTGGTGCATATATATTAAGAATTGTTATGTCTTCTTGATTCAGTGTCCCCTTAGCCATTATGAAATGGCCATTTTTGTCTCATAGTTCTTTTCCTGTCTTGTAGTCAGCATTATCCGATATGAGTATTGCTACACCTGCTTTTTTTTGGATGTTATTTGCTTGGAGTATTGTTTTCCAGCCTTTCACTTTGAATTTGTTTTTATCCTTGTTACTTAGATGAGTTTCCTGTAGGCAGCATACAGTTGGATTTTCTTTTTTAATCCATTCTGCTACTCTGTGCCTTTTTATTGGTGAGTTTAATCCGTTTACATTTAGTGTAATTATTGATACTTGTGAGTTCCCTATTGCCATTTTATATCTTGCTTTCTGTTAGTTTTGTGTCTTGTTTAATCCTTCTCTTTTGTTTTTCTATCTTTTGTTTTTATTTGGTTGTATTCCATACATCTTTCCTCTGTTGCTATCTTTTTTATCTCATGTGCTTCTGTGGTGGTTTTTTCAATGGTGGTTACCTTTGAGTAATGAAAAGGGTCCCTACCCTGTTCATTGTAGCGAACTATTTTGTGAGTACTTTTGCACTCCATCGTCCTTTGCTACTGTTAATCTCCATCTTCTCCCCCTCTTTCTTTTTGTTGTTGTCACAGTTTAAATTTGGTTTTATTGTGTTCTTCTTGGAGCTTTTACTTGTGGCTCTGTTTTTTTTTTTTTTTGTTCTTTGTATCTGATTGGAGAACCCCCTTTAGTAATTCCTGGAGTGGGGGTTTTCTGATGATAACTTCCCTCATCTTTTCTGTATCTGTGCATGTTTTTATTTCTCCTTCATATTTGAAGGATAGCTTTGATGGGTATAGTATTCCTGGCTGAAAGTTCCTCTCTTTTAGGACTTTAAATATTGGGGTCCACTCTCTTCTAGCTTGTAGAGTTTCTGCTGGGAAATCTGATGATAATCTAATGGACCTTCCTTTATATGTTGTATTCTTCTTTTCCCTGGCTGCCTTGAGAATTTTTTCTTTGCTGTTGGTTTGTGTCAATTTCATTATGATATGCCTTGGAGTAGGTTTGTTGGGGTTAAGAAAACTCGGAGTTCTGTTTGTTTCTTGAACTTGAGGCTTTAGTTCTTTCCACAGGCTTGGGAAGTTCTCATCTATTATTTGTTTGAGTATGTTCTCCATTCCATTTTCTCTCTCTTCTCCCTCTGATATACCTATTATTCTTATGTTATTCTTTCTGATGGAGTCAGATAATTCTTGTAGGGCTATCTCATTTTTTTAATTTTTGAGTCTCTTCCTTCTTCTCTCTGTTGTGCCTCAAGTTGCTTGTATTCTGTTTCACTAATCCTCTCTTCTATCTGACCTGTTCTATTAGCTAAGCTTGTTACTTCGTTTTTCAGCTCGTGAATTGAGTTTTTCATCTCTGTTTGATTTGTTTTTATAGTTTCAATTTCCTTGGACATATATTCTTTGTGTTCATTGAGTTGTTTTCTGAGCTCCCTAAATTGCCTTTCTGTGTTTTCTTGTATATCTCGGAGGATTTTTAGGATTTCTATCTTGAATTCTCTATATTTTAGCTCCAAGGTTTCCAATATATTAAATTTTTTCTCCATAGATTTTTCCTCATCTAGCTGTGTTACCTCTCTTTCTTTTGTATCCATGATATTCGATTTTCTCTTCCTTAATGGCATCTGAGGGTGGTTTTGTTGATAGTGTTAATGAGATTTAATAAAGAATAAAAAGTTTAAAAAAATAATAAAAAAATAAAGAATCAAAAAGAGTTTTTTTAAAAAAATTAATAATGAAATAAAGAAAAATAAAATAAAATAAAAAATTTTAAAAAAGGAAATTATTCCCCCCCTCCTTTTTTCCTCTCCTCTCCTCTCCCCTCTTTCTTGAGAAAATCTTGTGGTGAACTGTGAATTATAACAAACAATGCCTGTGATGGAGCGCCTGAATTGGGGAAAAGTAATAAAGGGGCAAAAAAAAAAAAAATGAAAAAAAAAAGAAAAACGAAAAAAAAAAAAAAGAAAAAAAAAGAGCGTATGGACCCACAAAAAGCAAATAAGGAAAAAATTTGGGTCAAGAATAAAATGATTTGTTTTTAGGTGTTGGTTGTCTAAGAGTTATGATGAGAGGAATAAGAGGAAAATGGAAAAATGGGACAAATTAAAAAATTACTATTGTATTTAGTGGAACAAGAACTAGATAAAATGGAGAGCCAGGGATGGGAGCACTGCTAGTGAGTTAAAAAGGTGAAGTAAAAATCCCCCAAAATGCCACAAACATAAGTTTGAGTCCCAGATAAGATAATTTGTTATTGAGGTTTGAATGAGAGGAGATGTAAAGGAGAAAGGAAGAAACTAATATAGAGGGAGAAAAGAAAGAGAGAGAGAGAAAAAAAAAGATGGAACCACTAAAAGAATAAAAAAGAAAGGAGAGAGAGAGAGAGAGGGAGTTAAGGGTTTTGGAGTGCAACCCTCATAGAGAGAAAGGAAGAGAAGAGAAAAGATAATGTAACACTTATGGGTAGTGTAGTTCAAGGAGAGGAGAGGAGAGAGTAAGACCGGCAGAGAGTTAATCGGCCAAATTGGAGGAGGAAAAAAAGTATCAAGAATGAAGATAAGAGAAACAAACGAACAAATATAATAAAATGGGATAGGTTATAAAGTCTGCAGATTATTCTTGATTTTGAGAGGTTATCTTCTTGCTTTTTCTTTTCTCTCCCTCTTCCTGGTCGGTGACTCTGTACCCCGGGTTCTGCCCCTTTGGCACGCTCAGGTAGAGGTTTGCAGTTGATAAGTCTCTATGGCAATGTCATGTATTGTGCTTTAGTCTCGTTGGCAGTCGAGGCTCATTAGCATTTATAGGCTCCGACAGTGAGAGAGTCCGTGTTCCTGGAGCCTTTCTCCTAGTCTTTTCTTCCTCAATTAGTAGCCTGATAATCCAGCTATGGGGTTTCTGCTGCCTCTGCCTGGATAGTAAGAGGCTCAAAGAGCTGGCAACTCCCCACTCTATTTCCACTCAGCACAGGGCTCTGGGTAAGGCTCAGTCAGTCAGAGCTGCTAGCATAATCAGGCGGGCTCTCCGCCCACTCAAACACCTCTGGCTCTGTCTGCAACTCTGTCCGGTAACAGCAGCGGGCGCCCACTTCCGGGGCGCTTGGAGGAAACTCTCACTCACTGGCTGCGCGCGCAGACCAGGAAATCCGGCCAGCAGTCTCACGCTCTGAGTGAAACCCCTATCCGCAGGGAAAAGTTGCAGCGTTGGAATTGAGTCTCGCTCCGTCCCCGTGCGCGGCTTTTGCAAGGCGCTGGGGCGGCCCGAGATTCTGCTTTGGCCCACACAAAGGCCCCTGACTCTGTCCCTCTGTGCTATAACACGGGCGTGCACTGCCGAGGCACTCGGAGGAATCTCTCATTCACTATCTGCGCGCGCAAACCAGGATATGAGGCCGGCCGCGTTTCCCTCTGAGTGAAACCCCCTCCAGCACGGAAAATCTCCACCGCTGGAATTAGTTCTCACTCCCTCCCGTGCGTGGCTTTCCCAGGGCACTGGGGCTGCCCAGAGACTCTGCCCTCGGCCCACAGAAAGGCCTCTGACCCTGCCTCTCCGTGGGGCAACACGGGCACCCACTCTCGGGGCCTAGGAAGAAATCTCTCGCCCACTAACTGCAGGCACGCCGACCAGGAGACCGGGTAATATGGCCGCCCCACTTGTCTTTCTTTGTTTGGGTTTGGCACAAGTGTTAGCTTGTATTGCCCGGGTTGCCACAGGATCAGTTTTTCCTCGGCTTGGATCTCCGTGCCACAGCCTGGTTTGGCCGTTTTTGCCGCGGCCTGGATCTATTCACCCCCTTTGCCCGCCTCAGTTTCTATATTCACAGTTACCAGAGAAAGCCGCCCTGTTTAGGTTAGTGAGGAAGGTGGAGCATTTCTTACTCCCTATTTCCTTCGGGGTTTGGTTATATATTTAGCCAATTTTTCACTCGACCATACCTTTGGGTGTATTGCAAAGCATCTGGAGGCTCCAAGTATATAGGTTTTTCTGTTTCTGGTTGACGATCTTGTTGAGTTTTGGGGGAGATTTATCGGTATCGCTTCCTACCCCGCCATTACTCTGACGTCATCTCCCTTTACTAATATCTTGACCAGAGCCAGGACTAGGGTGAGTTGAGACAAACGGGACACCCAAGGAGGCGTTCCATTTTCAGACCAATGCAAGTGCACAGTCAGCACCTGAGATCGATTCTGTCCTTAACTTTTGCACCCTGGGCCCTGGCTGGTTGGTTTAGTGGTAGAGCATTAGCCCAGTATGTGGATGTCCTTTGTTCAATTCCTGGTCAGAGCACACATAGGAGTAACGACTATCTGTGTCTCCGCCCCCCTCTTTGTCTCCCACAGCCATGGCTCAATTGGTTTGAGCGCATTGGCCCTGGCCACTAAGGATAGCTCTGTAAAGCCTTTGCCTTGGGTGGTAAAAATAGCTTGATTACAAGCATGACTCCAGATGGGGGTTGCCAGGTAAATCCCTGTCAGGGCGCATGCGAGAGTCTATCTCCTCTACTCTCACTTGGAAAAGAAGAAAACAAAAATTTTTTTTGAACCCTGGGTTCCTCACTTGCCTCACTCTAGTCTCAGTCTTGAGCAATGGCCCATACTTATGACTGAGACAGTAAAATGCTGACTAAGTAGCTCTGTGGCATGGGTGGGGCCTATCCACTGGCTTCACTTTAGAATGATTGAAGCAGGATACAGACATTTCATAATGGCCTCCCCTCATGGAGAGTATATTAATTTGGATTCCCTCAAAAGCAGAACTGAGAAAAGGATTTGAGAGCAGGTAGTTTATTCAGTTTATCCCAGGATTTTGGAGTGAAGGAGCCGAGGAAGTGACACAGGGAATGAAGAAAAGTCGAAATTGCAGTATTGAGGGTACCCCTGTGGGAACCTGGTCCTCAATTCAGAGGCCACATAGAATTGATCTGTGAAGAACAGGAAGCTAGAATATTTCAACACTAGCTCCCACCTGACCATTGGTTGAGGGTTAACCCTGGGTTGTTAATTGACCACCTATACAGGCTGCTCTTAAATGTAACCCAGGTGGTCTCTTACAATGTTTTATTCCATTCAAGCTGATATAACAAAACATCACAGACTGGCTTTTCAACAACAAAAATTTATTTTTCATAGTTATGGGTGTTAGAAGTCTTAAGATTATGCCACTGGCAGATTTAGTGTTTGATGATGCTCACTTCTTGGTCATAGATTGCTCTCTTTTTTTTTTTTTTTCGTGTGTGTGACACAGACAGAGAGAGGCAGAGAGAGGGACAGTTAGGGACAGACAGACAGGAAGGGAGAGAGATGAGAAGCATCAATTCTTTGTTGGGGCTTCTTAGTCTCCTTAGTTGTTCATTGACTGCTTTCTCATATGTGCCTTGACCTGAGAGTTACAGCAGAGTCAGTGACCCCTTGCTCAAGCCAGTGACCTTGGGGTCATGTCTGTGATCCCATATTCAAACCAGCGACCTTGGCTCAAGCTAGTGAACCCATGCTCAAGTCGGATGAGCCCATGTTCAAGTTGGCAACCTCATGGATTCGAACCTGTGTCCTCTGCATCCCAGTCTGACTGTCCATCCACTGTGCCACTGCCTGGTCAGGCTAGATTGCTATCTTTTTGCTCTGTTCTCACATGACAGAAAGGACATGAGATCTTCCTGGAACTTCTTTCATAAGGGCACTAGTCCTATTCATGATGGCTCTACCCTCTTTATTAATTATTTCCCTAAAGCCTCACCTTTTTTCTTCTTCTTTTGGGGGAGGAGGAGGGATAGAGAGAGTAGGAGGAACAGACAGAGAGAGACAGACAGGAAGAGAGAGAGATGAGAAGCACTAACTCCTAGTTGTGGCACCTTAGTTGTTCATTGATTGCTTTCTCATGTGTGCCTTGACTGGGGTCCCCAGCCAATCCAGTGACCCCTTGCTCAAGCCAGCAACCATGGGGTCATGTCTATGATCCCGCACTCAAGCCAAAAATCCTGTGCTCAAGCCAGATGAGCCAGAGCTCAAGCTGGCAACCTCAGGGTTTTGAACCTGGGTCCTCAGCGTCTCAGTCCAATGCTCTGTCCACTGTGCCACTGCCTGGTCAGTCTGGCCTCACCTTCTATACCATCATTGTAGGGGTTAAATTTCAGCATATGAATTTGGGATTGGAAGGCACAAATGTTTAGACCATAGCATATAGCATCAGATGTGGCCTTAAAAGTGACAGCAGAAAGACATAATGTTCCCTGAAGGTCAAAGGCTGCCAGTATGAGGTCATCTGATCTTGTACAAAAGGGTGCACTTAAACAGCTGAAATCAGAGCTGGCCCATGGGGAAGGAACAAGAGGCACCAGAGGTGTCTACTCAGAGTAACATCCAATCTCTTGCCTGGGAGATATAAACCAGGTTGACAGGATTCTAGGAACTGAGTTGGGAGTCTGGGGGTGAAGGTGTAGAGTTATTCATTTAGATCTTCAGATCATCATTCTGATTTGAGTTTGGCAAAGCACTCCAATCCTTAGCTCTGTTGTGTTACCAAGAACTGATTTCCCATAATTCATTCCCACTCCATGCTGATGTCTGCTTTCACCCTTTTGGGCCCAGATACTCCGTGCTAAGCGGCCTCGCCACATGCATTCCCCACATGGCCAGCTAGGTTCACTGACCTGCGGGTGGCCACAGAGGGTGAGCATTGAGTAGGCACCCTTTGATTTCCCCCCTCCTTATTCCCCCTCTCAGGTATCCAGTGCATCAGGGTTCAGAGGTTGAAAAGTACTTGTGGGATCACCCTTGAGTCGAGGCAGCTGGGCCTTCTGCCCCAGATTCAACCCGGGCAAGCCCTGGCTCTTAATGTGCTACCCTGCCGTCTGCCATCCTCATGGCATCAGAAGTGGCCATCAGGTGGGGCTACCCAGAGGATGGAAGTCATGGAGTCCTTCACATGCTCTGCATTTTGGGAGAGGCCGGAATCCTTGGGCACCTGTGGGGGGTCCGAGCTCACCCCTACGGACCATACAGATGCCCTGTGGTAAAACCTTAGAGTCTGTTTTGTCTTATACTAAATGTGCTGTGCCAAGGGGGCTCCTCCTCTGTGGGGACCTCTGCCCAACACAACTTGGAGAACCTTAGCAGGTGCTCACTATGCTCATGGGTGGTTGAAGAATGCAACTAGCTTCCAGAATTAGTATCTCTAGGAGTTTGACCCCTCACATAGGTGATACAGCTCGTGTAAGGGGAATTTCAGAGTATTTGTCCGGTGACTTGCTTTTTTCATTTAGCATGTCCTCTAGGTCCATCCATGTAGCATGTCAGAGTGTCCTTGTAAAGCTGAATAATAATTTTATCATATGGTAGACCACATTTTTATTCATCTGTTTATGTGATTTGGGTTTTCACCTTTTTGGCTAGTGTGAATAATGCTGCAGTGAACAATAATGTACAAATATCTACTTGAGTCTGTTACTTTTAATTACTTTTGTGTCCATACCCAGAAGTGGCATTGCTGGATCATATGGTAATTCTATGCTTAATTTTTTTGAGGAACTACCATGTGGTTTTTTTCACAGCAGCTGTAGCATTTTACAAGAAATGCACTAGGGTTCCAATTTCTCAATAGCCTTACCAACACTTACTTTCTGTTTTTGTTTTTGTTTTTTCAGAGTAGCCATCCTAATGGGTATGACATAAATTTGTTTTAAGTATAATTTCTCTGGCTGGTTGTCTCAGCAGTAGAGCATAGGCCCAGTGTGTGGAAGTCCCAGGTTACATTCCCGGTCAGGGCATACAAAGGAAGCGGCCATCTGTTTCTCCACCCTTCCCACCCCTCCTCTGTCTCTCTCTCTTCCCCTCCTGCAGCCATGGCTCAAATGGTTCAAGCAAATTGCCCCCCCCCAATTCGGCACTGCGGATGGCTCCATGGCCTTGCCTCAGCCGCTAAAATAGCTCAGTTGCCAAGCAACAGAGCAGCAGCAGCCTTGGATGGGCAGAGCATCACCCAGCAGTGAACTTGCCAGGTGGATCCTGGTGTGGCTCATGTGGGAGTCTGTCTGTCTGCCTTCCCGCTTCTCACTTAAAAGAATAAAGAAAGAAAAAAAGTATGATTTGATTTCACTATGGTAAACACTTGCTATAAATGAAAGGATATATAAAATAAACACGTAGTACTATTTTTTTAAGTTTTCCTCTTTACAGTCTTAACCATTTTCTCACCTACCACTAGTAGTGCTCATACATTATTACACTGAGAGTGTGACAAACAGTACCAGGTTCTCTGTTCCCTAACCTGCTGTGTCCTTCTTCATTCTCACTTCTTAAGTTCCTAGAGCTATAATAACACACCAGACCTATGCTACAAGAAGTGATAAATCAATACTGGCAAACAATGTCCTGTTTATTGATTGCTATACAACAACCACCCCAAAACTTTGTCTCTTTTTTTAATTTAACTTAAAAACAATGATTTCAGAGAGAGAGGAAGGGAGAGAGAGACAGAAACATTAATCTGTTTCTGTACATTCCTTGACTGGGGATTGAACAGGCCACTCTTGTGTATCAGAACATTGCTCTAACTAACTGAGGTATCCTGTCAGGGCAAAACCTAGTTATTTAAAACAATAGTAACCAGCCTGGCCTGTGGTGGTGCCGTGGCTAGATCCTTGACCTGGAATGCCGAGCTCACTGGTTTGAGACCCCAGGCTTGCTCGGTCAAGGCACATGTGACAAGCGATCAATGAACAACTAAAGTGAAACTATGGGTTGATACTTCTTGCTCCCCGTAATAATAATTTATTTTGCTTAGGAATCTGTGATTTAGCAGGGATGACTTGTGATATCTGGGGACTCAGCTGGGATGACCTGAACCTCTGGGGGCTGGATCAGTGGGGCTGCCTGGAATCTTTTTCTCTTCAATGGAGTCTCAAGGCCTCTTCTTGGCATCTCTCCATGGTTTCTCCAGCACAACTCTCTCAGAGGAGTTGGATTACTACTTGGTTGCTTAAGGCTCTAAGAGACCCAGGTGTAAGCTGCAAGGCCACTTTTGCCACATGGGGCAACAGGTCACTTAGGCCAGCCCAGATTTGAAGTGAAAGGACACAGACCCCATAGCCTAGTAGAGGTAATGTAAAAAGTGTGGCCCCTGTAACCCACCAAAAGGGAACTTGCTTGTCTTGGATACACTCCACTCAGAAGAATGTGAGTTTCCTAGGCAAACAGAACATCGCAATTTGAGTGTGAGGAGCAGTGGCTGAATAAAACCATGATTTTGAGGAGAGAGAGGTAAATAAGAAAATGGGAAGGTGATGGGAATTTTTAAAATTTCCCTCCCTTCTGGTTACTTTCTTGAAGCCAACTTTCACAAGCTAAGGGCTGGAAAAAAAAGTCATCAACTAGCAGTTTTCCCTAGTTGTTGGACTTGCAGTTTATTCATGATTGCCTTTGATTTTGTTGTAATCCTGAACCGGAGTCTGTGTGCCTTTCTGTTCTTTGTGGGGTATAAGATTGCTATTTTACAGACCCATTGTGTGAAAATGTGGAAGCAATATCTGAGTCTTGTGACACACTGGACTGTGGCTTTAATGACTCATGTGCTAGAGAGCATGTGTGAGCCAGACACAGCCAGGTAAGCAAGACTTTCTGGATCTCTAGAAGGAGCATGTTCAGTTCCAAATGACAGAGCATGGAATCACAAAATAGCACTGTTCTGATTTTATAAATATTCTGTCCTATGTTAGGAGCCACTTCAACCTAGCTGTGACAATAGCCCCTTTGGTACACTGCCCAGATGAGTTGGTAACAATACATTTTATCATGGGACATTTTTGAAAGTAAAAAGGGATACTACTGATAATTATGACAATAAAATAGGCCTAAACCAGTTCTATCCCAGGCCAAAGACTTTGGGCATCTTTATCCCTGAGCTGTTTTCACTATCAGTTTCATCAACAAATCTGGGTTGGCCATGCCCTCTGCTGTGTCAGGCACCCAGGGGGAAGCTCCATTTTGGAAGTGAGGAAGGGGAGCCTGCTTCTAGCCCTTATGCAGCTCCCTACTGAATTGCAGGAGGCACACCTGAAAAATTCACATCTACTATGAGCAAGCTTCTGGCCATCGGTGTTGCAGGAATCTAAAGGAGTTTCAGTGGGATTGGGGGCAGTAGAGGAGGACCTCTGGAGGAGGAAGCACTTGGAATGGGTCTGAAAGTCGCAGTCGGCTGGACTGGGGAGAAGACCGCATAAGTGGAAGTTCCTATGGGTCTTCCCTTCAGCAAACATGTTCTAGTGAGTGAATTATGTCAGGTATGCATATGTCCAGATGCAGGCAGACATCTGGGTAGCACAGAGGCCAAGGACAGGAGAATGGAGCAGGCCAGTGAAGGCTGAGCCAACTGACCAAGGTGGGTGAGGGAGTGCTGAAACAGCTGGGCCTGGAGCACTTCCTGAAAGCACTTTCTTTTCTTTTCAAAGTGGTTTCATCTCAGGGACTTGGATTTAGGTATGTTATCCTCTTCATGAGGGTATTTCAAAAATGGAGCAAATCAAGTTCCAGCCACTCTAGCCTTTCTATAGTTGCTTTTTGCAACCTGGCCTGCCTCAAATTTAGATTTGTGTGAAAGATCTTGTGATTTTTCTCCTCAAGGATTTTCAAAAACTCTCCCTTGTTTTGTAGTACAGCCTTTCTCCGGTCCTTAGCCTAACATATAGAGTCTTGCATGATTGGGCAGGCAGTACTGTTTCAGTTGCAAGCAACAGAAGCACAAATCAATCTAGAATGTAAACTCCTTGAGAGTACAGCGTCATTGTCTCTTGTCCACAGCTCTCTTGTCCACACCACTATTCTAATGGTGCTTAGCAGTAGAATATGGTCAACAAGTATCAATAAGTATTTGTTAAGTGAATAAGTGAGACCAGCTTAAACAAAAAAAGGCTAATACATGCTTTGGTAACTGAGAGAGACAAGGAGTATAGCTGGCCTCAGAACCACCTAGGCCTGTGATGATGAACCTTTTTATAAAAACCGCCCACTTTTGCAGTGCTGGTCAACCTGGTCCCTCCTCGAGAGGGACCTAGGCCCAAGGATTCAACATTATCACTCTTCTATCTATGTCTCTCTTTCTATCTCTAGCCCTAGTTCTAATTCTATCTCTAGCTCTGTCTCATCCCCTGCTGCCCTCATGTGCTCTGTGGGCAATGCTGTTCTTATTCTCTCCTGCTGATGCTGCCTCTCCTCCAAGTGATAGACATGGAGGAGCAAGTGAGTGAGGGCAAGCCACATACAGCTCCAAGCTTCAACTGCAGAAAAAGTACTATCTCCATTAACATTTTTTAAAAATCCCCAGGGAAGGCCCTGGCCGGTTGGCTCAGCGGTAGAGCGTCGGCCTGGCGTGCGGGGGACCCGGGTTTGATTACCGGCTAGGGCACGTAGGAGAAGCGCCCATTTGCTTCTCCACCCCCCCTCCTTCCTCTCTGTCTCTCTCTTCCCCTCCCGCGGCCAAGGCTCCATTGGAGCAAAGATGGCCCGGGCGCTGGGGATGGATCCTTGGCCTCTGCCCCAGGCACTAGAGTGGCTCTGGACGCAGCACAGCGACGCCCGGAGGGGCAGAGCTTCGCCTCTGGTGGGCGTGCCGGGTGGATCCCGGTCGGGCGCATGCGGGAGTCTGTCTGACTGTCTCTCCCCATTTCCAGCTTCAGAAAAATACAAAAAAAAAAAGAAAAAATCCCCAGGGAAGTACTGTCATTGGTTAGGCTAGGGTCACGTGAGAGAAGCATAAGAGACCATTGCCCTCACCTGGGTCATGCACCTGGTGGGAAGATAAAGCAGTTTACTGTGATTGGAGCCAAGAAGGAGCAGTTCATCAAAGGAAAGAGCTGTTATCAGAAGGTGAGGTCCCTGGTAGTGGCAATAAAAACAAAAAGTGAAATGTCTAGAGACAAGTGCATTAATAGTCCCTCAGAATAAGGCTGGAGTGGGTGTCTTGGGACAGCCCACAGGACCCAGTAACAATCTTGAAATCGTTTTGAGGTCTTGGTTTCATCTTTTTGAATCTTGCTTGTTTTAACAGAAAAAAATAATGCTTTAAAGAACTCACTATTGAAACAAAACTGTGCTCTAAGAAGTTGTGCCATTAAGTACTGTGTGTTTTTATGCACCTCTTGGTACACTGTCTTGTACCCTCAAGGATCTGTATAGCCCAATTTGAGAAGCCAGAGTTGACCTTAATTTCTTTCAGACCTGTCTCCTGACTGCCCTGATATCATACCACACCCACTCTCCCTTGCCTAGAATGTCCTCCATTACCCTCTCGGCCTCTTCTGGCCTTGCCCACCTGCAAGGTGCTCATCAAGTCCTATATCCTTTATAATGTCTTCCTGGGTCACTCCTTTAGACACAGTGGATTACAGTGGAGAGGGCCCTAAAGGTCAAGGTTCAAGTTCTAACTGTCACCAATTCTCTGCATGACTTCTCTGCAAGTTATTTCCTCTCTCTGCAACTCAGTTTCCTCTTCTGTAAAATAAGGGGTTGCAGTGACCCTGTTAGCTAGCAAAGGGCAACTTCTAGCTCCTTCTGTGCCTCCCTCGGTGCTCCCTGTCCCCCTCCCATCTTGGCAATCTTCCAACTAGGAGGAGTGTTCTCTGTACTAACCAAATTCGAGGACAATTTATTGGTTCAGAAATTCAGAGGTTGGAGCTTCTTCCCCCCCCCCCCCCCCGTCAAGTATAAAGAGTTTAAAATCAATGCTTGTATTAAGGCACTCTCTCTCTCTGTCTTTCTCTCTCTCATTTAGGAAGATGGCCCTCCCATACTCTTCCCCTTTCCCTACTCTTTGTCTATTTGTCTAGCAGGGACCAATGTGAACCCTAGGAGAAAGGACGACACTAGATAATTTGGCTGATCCAAGCATATTCTCTGTGTGGTCCCATCTGGCTCAGAAGAAGGTCAAAGTCCCAACGGATGTCTGCTCTGTACCCAGTAGCAAAGGAAAGGATTCCTGTATTCAAGGCTGCTCTGACTCAGTATCACCTTAATTTCCCCTTCTTTCCTGTTCCCTCCTCTCCTCATAAGTTAGTAGCACAGAGCTAGGCACCCAGAAAAAAAATGTCTTATTGATAGAATGTGGCAGAGAAAAATGCTTATGAAAGACTTAAAGAGGATCACTCAATTCACAAAAGGACAAGTTTGGTTTTATGATCATTCTTAAGCAGAACAAGGAAGGACATGGCCTCAGGAAATTGAAAGGCCGTTTTTCGAAGTATGTTTTTGCCCCAAAATGTCAGCTTCTGCTTTCAGGAAGAGCATGGATATATTTTGAAGAAATGTCTAGTGTTATGGACTTGCTACAGAGTGCAAATAATTCTCTAAGGGAAAAAGTTTCCCCAGAGTGCTTCTAAAAGGATGAGGAGAAGCCTAGGTTCTCTTCTAATGCTATCTGTCCAAGTCAGTGCAATCAAGAAACGTTCAAAGACTTAATAGGTGTCTTGTCTGGCTGTAGGCCTGGTAGGTTTTCAAATAGTTGTGTTTTTCTTAATAGAACATGGAAACTGTAAATTTGGATGTTATATGTGTTCTCCAATACCAGGGTTGTCAAGGAGCTCAGCAGAATTGGTGGGAAAATGCAGGGGGCTTTATCCACAACTCTCAAAAGTTAGCTAAGTGGAGTTAGATTTTTGGTAAGTTGTTTTCCTGACTCAGACATGTCCCAAACGGGCTACCATGTCTTGAGACCCTGGACAAGCCTCCAAGTCCCACCATCCTAAATTGCTCCTGGAGGAAAAGGAGCCTGTTTCAACTCTCTGTACTTCTTAAAGTGTTACTTTGACTGGATAGGAGATAGCAAGCAGTCTGTTTAGAAATATTACTATTATTACTCTGTCATGGTTATATTTTAAAGTTATACTTTGTCTATGCTTTGTCAAGAGCAAATGATAACACACGCTTGCACTGCAGAGTCAACTGAAGCTGTGTAGGCTTTGCCCAGACCGCTTTAAAAATGTACTCTAGGCCCATTGTTGTCCAAATAGGAAGTCTTTCCCAGTTCCTTGTCCTCAGGTCAGGAGTCTATGTCTTTTTATTAAAAAAAAATCTCTTTTTAAAATTAAAATGTTTTATTATCTCTATAAAAGTAATACATTCTGTTGTTTATACAAGTGTAACTTGGAAAATACATAAAAGTATAAAAAGAAACCCAGATATTATTATCTATAATACCAGAACACAGAACTAACCTCTATTAAATTTGGCATATATTTTTTCTAGCCTTTTTTCCCTAAATATCGATACAATACTATGTATGCAAAATGTTCCCAATATACTTATATTACATATTCAGAAACATATTGCAAAAATAATTTTGTATCTTACTTTTATCACTTTGTCATATCACAACCCATAATAGCCATTATAAGATTTTTAGTTTATTCTCTCTAGCTTTTTATCTGTATATTGATAGAAAACCATGCATATTAGGAACACATCACAAAAATAGTTGAGCATCTTTCTCTGACAGACTTTTGGTGGATTTCCTCTTAGTAATCTTTCCATATCATTGATACAGAACTAGAAATGCAAAATGTTTCCGATACATTAATATTACATATTAGGAACACATTGCAAAAATAGTTTAGCATATTTCTTTGGTCACTTACTATTCCACAACTCAGAGATAACCACTATTAAAGTTTTGGTATATTTCTTCCCAGCCTTTCAGCTATATATGTAAACAACGCTGCATACCAAATGCTCCCTATATGCTTAGATTGCTTGATGGAACCAGTTCAAAAATGTATACTTTTCTTTTATCACCAAATATTTCATCAGGAGCACATTCTCATGTCACATATTAGAGGCATCATATTTTATTTACCAAATCCTTTGTTGTTGGTAACTCAGGATGCCCCCAATTTTCATATTTAAAAATACTGAACAGTTTTATATATTACTTCTCTGTGGCTTTTTCATGTAATTTTATGGGTTTTTTTTTTTTTGACTGACCAAATGAACTCAACATATTGAAGATGACCCAGAGCCTGTAATACTTATAGCTAATGTTTTTTCAGTTGTTTGAACATAAATTGTTTTAACATTTTAGCATGGATATAAAAATCTTACTCCTTATATAATTTCAACTTATTGAAAGGAAACTTAAAATAATAATGATGGACACAAAGGTTGACAGCCCCACCTCCCATTGAACTATTAAAATACAACTTATGTCCCCCTCCTCCCACCATGGCAATCATTTTCTTCCTTCTTCGGGGCCTACTATTCTCTTGATCTTGTCATTCAGTTGGTCTTGTAATACTTACCAGTTGTACTGCTATGAAGATAAGTGGCTCCCAGACCTTTCAGTTATCAATCTGTCACAAGTGCACAGTGGTATCTCGTGACATGATGATCCCCGAGATGTCTGAGGTCTGTGCATCCTTGGCCCAAAATTTTCATGTTGCCATGACCCCTAAAGACTTTTTAGAAAATTATGTTTGACAATGTTACAAAATAAGAAATAAACAAAAAAAAAACCCATGGTGTAACAAAAACATGAAAAGTAAAGAAAGAAAAACTTTAGTTTGAATCCCACCACCTTAGCAACAAGTATGTTTGTTACATGTTCTTTCTAGTTTCTTTTCCTATAGAGACACACATTTCAATCATGGTGTCCATATGATTTTATGCTCCTGATTTTTAATACTTGATATCATAAGCATTTTTCAGGTTTCTGTATAGTCTTTATAAATATTTGTAATGACTGTAAAAGGTTCCATTGAGTAAGTTAACCCCTATGGCTGAATATTCCATTTGGTTGAAACTATAGAAAGTACTAACTGTGGGCCAGAAAATTTAAATAAACTAAAATCATTCCTTTTGGGGGAAGGGGCTTGTGCATGTCTACTTGTATACAGTTGGGTAATTTAGTTACTTTCAACTCATCCTGGGCCAGTCTTGGGCCTCACCCAAGAAGTGTCCAGTATGTAGGAAAAAGCTTGTCATAAAACTAATCCGTTTCACCTCAATTTTTTCTAACCAAATTAATTCAACTCTATTTCCTGCTCTAGGCACCACTGTACATCCTTCTAGCACAAGGTCTGGAGGAAGAGGTCTCAAATTAGCCTCAAACAAATTTTTAACCCCCAAGACCTCCAGTTTTATTGTCTGTATTTTTTTACTGCCTTATCCTATTTATCTCTTGAGGTTGTTGCAAGTAGAAAATATGAAAGCATTTGGAGAAACACGTAAAAGCAAGATATAAAAGTGAGATGTTGGAGTTATGATTTTGATTATTGTGTTTTTTTTTGTGGCCAGGCCTTTAAAAGATCTTGTATTTGGGATTTGGGATAACAGTCTGGTCTGGGAAGACGGGGGTGGGAATGGTAACAGGTGAGGAAGCTTCTTGGGGAGAATCACACTTCAAAACAATCAAGACTCTCAGTGACTTGGTTCACAGCTCCCAGGGCCACATCCCAAACCTACCTCCCAAACCCCCACCACTACTCGGATTATAGAGCACACTAGCGGTGTAAGGGGAGTGCTCCAGTGCCTGAAAAGCCAAAGGAGATGGAAGTCTTCTCATGGCTTCTCCATAATGGCTCAGTTTACAGTCCCCACAAGGGTCTAAGCCAAAGAGGTCAATTGTGGAGCCAGGGACGGAGGCAAACAGGGCACATAGGTGAAATTTTAAAAAGAGCAAGAAATTTTTGTTCATTTGACCAGTAAACTAATGGGCAGAGATGAATGAGGGGTAGAATGGCAAGGAGATAGATACACATTTGCTAGAACTGGTGTATATATACTGTTTCAGTTAAGAGTAATGTAATCATTCTAACTACAAATACATATATGAAGTTCTAAGGTTATGAGAATGTTACACTGCAGGCCAATGGGGAAATAGAGCTCAAAAATGTATGTCAAGTTGGATATATCCCTTGACTCAGTCTTCAATGTGTATCAGTAATATTTCTGTGATCTTCCAAAGAATGTGTTTGGAACCTGTTTTTATTTTCATGTTGCTCAGTTTCTCAGGAAAGCTGCCGAGAAATTAACCCTCGCCTGTTTGGGTTCAGGTATTTTCTAAGTGTTGCCTTGGGCTCTGTAGTCCAGGATGGGGATAAAGCGTGAGGATAAACCCAGCTCTCTGCTGTCCCATCTACCTTGACGACTTGATAGGTATGGTGAGTTAAACAATCCACAGAAATAATTTGCACTGCAGAGTCCTTATTAGGTCTTTTTAATTGGACAGTTGCCCGTATGAACGGAAATGAAAAACAGCATACAATCATTCCATCTCCCAGCGCTGGAGCATGTCCAACTGTTTTCCTGTTTTGTTTGGGTTCCACTTTGGTCTTTGTCTGTGTGCACACAGACATTTTTACAGAGTTGCAACTGCTGCCTTTTTTTGTGGCCCTGGTTATTTGCATCTAGTTTTCCAAGTAACATTGACACACATCTGTTCAAATAAATTGACATTCCCATTACGACTGACTCATTTGGCGGGAAAAACAAGGTCATGTGCCAAATGGAACACAGACGCATGGCTATGGGGGAGCAGCAAGGAGAAAGAAATGGTGGGAGAGTGTCATTTCAACTTACAGATCATCAGACATTTTCCAATAACATTCTTAAAGAACGTATAATATTACACTGAGGGATTGATTATATTTTACCCCATGCTGTGGGACACTTGGGTGGTTTTCAATACCTAGTAAGTTAAATGCATATAAATTACAGACTTTTAGAGACAATTGTATTTTCTTGAAACAGGAATCTTCTGTGTCCAGATCCGGGTCAAGAGTGTTGATGTAGTTAGTGTTCCTTTGTTGCAAAAAACAAAACAAAACAAAAACAAACAAAAAAAAACCAGTCAGTACTGCTAATTGGAGATTCTGGATGCCTTAGAAATATTCCTGTGATTAATTAAAAATATGTGTTCAATTCTAGATTATAAAAGCAACTTGTATGCCTTGTCCCACAACTTATAGAAATGTGAAGTTTTAAGTTTAGAGCTGGACAAATCTTTTCCTAGTTTAAGGGCCTCGTCTGCCTAATAAACTTAACACAATGCCTTATGCACTTAGCTTTCTCACTAACAAACAACTTGGGTTGGAAAAAAATGAGAAAACACTGGAAAGGTGCCTCCTTGAAGGTAACATTGGATCAATTAATCAGCTGACTATGTAAATTGACTTCTTTAACACAGGTCTCTTACACATTATGATGCACATTTAGCAATGTTGAAAAACAATTTAAAATAATACCTTAGAGAGTTGTTAAAGAGAATTTATAGTCTGGAACAAATTGCCATCTTCTTAATTGACACAGATTTTTGGCTGAAATATTGCTTTATTCACATTTCTGTCCTTGGAGGAAAATCTAGGCACACTGAACTTCAATCCTGTGAATAATGGTGCAAGCTATTTGAAGTCAGAAAAGGGCACCATGGAGTCAGAGGGCTGTTTGGACGCCCTGGGTCTTGATGCCTCTTGGAGGCCCTGGGCAAAGGCCGCTTTGCTTCTGGAAGGCATCGCCCCCTAGCCCCGGATCACTTAATCCTTGCCCTCTGTCCCTCGGGGACTGCAACCCGCTGGGTCTCTCACCTGGGTCCTGCAGGTGCCCACTGGAGGGAGCTGGATGGTGCAGGCACGGTCCTCTGGAGGGCTGGGTGCCACCTGGCCTCCTTCTGGCTTGAGGGGGACCGGCACAGAGTGGGGAGAAAGGGAGAAAGGAAGTAGGTGAGAGGCAGAAAGGCAGCCTCGAGGTGCCTCATCACCCCTAAGTGCAGAGACAGATGAGGGTGGCAACCCATTTGCCATCTAGACCTGGTGATAACGGCTAAGGCGGGGCTAAGCCGGGCTTGGCCAAGGTCACTAGTGGTGGCGCCCCTGGGAGCCTGAGGGTCTGCGGTGCCCAGCAGGGCCTCAAACTGCCCTGTGACTGCGACCCCACCCCACCAGGCACAAGGGGGTCTGGGAGAGCGGATCCCAATACCCACCCTGCTCAGGGCCCCTGCAACTCCTGCTTCCCCTGGCCCAAGCCCTTCTGGGGGCCGGTCCTGGAGAGGATCAGTCCCAGGCAGCCATCCAGACCAGAGGGTGTTTTGTGTTTTGTTTCTCTGAAGAGAACATAGAGCATGGAAATGCTCCACACCTCCCTCTTCTTTGGCAACAGTCCTTTAGCCCCCAATTCACCAGGTCAGAAATAAATAACAGTGATTTTCACAGGCAAAGGGAGCCTTCAGCCAGAGAATGAACCCTCTCTTTCCAAGGCTGGCTGGCAAGTTCCTGGCCTACTGGGACCCCCATTGAGGGTGAAGGTGGCTTTAGAGGTCGATAGATGTGAATCACTAATTAGCAACAATACCGAGTTTTGGAGGCTCTGAAGGGCCCGAGTCCACAGCTGAGGTGCTGCCATTTTCTCCGGAACAGTCAAGCCATTGCCTTGCCAGTGGAACAAAGCCTTCTGCAAAGCCCCCCCACCCCATAGTGACCTTGGGACAGTGCCTTTGGAGTGAAATTTCAGGACCAGGTTTTTGGGGAGAGGACAAGAAGCAGCTAGAAATGCAGAGCCTCGTTCACGAGCCATCCCCTTAGGCCCTACTCTCCCTGCAGGCCTCAGATTGGACAGGTCAGCCACTTCTCATGTCGCCTGAAGTCACAGGCCTGTAAGGACCCTCTCTCTCCAGATTCTGCACCGCTCAAACTAGAGCACCACTCCATCCCTGAAACACAGCTAGGGGGAAGGGAGAGGAAGGCGCCAGGAACTTTCATCCTTCCTTGACTCCAAAGTCCTTTCCATGTGCAGGACATGAGGCTGTTTGCCAGGAGCTGCAGAACAGCTTGGAGACCGCTTGCGGTGGGCCACCCCTTCCTGTTCCTTCTTACTCTTTTTTCAATCCCCTTGCCCCCATTTCGTTGCAGGGGTCTGAGGTACTCTTTGCCAGGTTTTTGACGTGTGGGTGGCGTTCTAAGTGGTCTAGAAAGGGTGATCAATTGCTGAGATTTTCCTTGGGTAGGGAAAAGGGCGCTAAATAAAGTACCATTCATGGACACTCATTTCCATATTCAAAGACAGGCAGATGGACTAACGTGCTAAGCTTCTGGGGCAGACACTGTAGGCGCTGCACTGGCACTTACCTGGTGAGTGGGCTCCCAAGGAAGTCCCAGCCTTGCCCGGGCAGCAGAAACAATACTCCAGAATACCAGTCACCCACTGCAGTACTGTTCCCGCTGCTAGGGCATGGCTGAGCATGGGAATCACGTCCGTCTTGGGAGCGCCCTGCCCCCCACCAAGGCCGCAAGCTCCCGCAGAGTAGTGGCTCTCTCCCGGAATCCGGAGGTACTTCATGGGAGAAGAGCAACTAGCTAGCCACCGAGAAAGAGACACCAAAGCCCCCCCAACCACCCCCGCCCACCTACCTGCTGCTGAGCTGGCCTGGGGAGCAGGCATGTCCAGCAGAGCCCTGCCTTCCAACTTCCCCTCGAGGGGGTATAGCAGCGCCTCACGTTTTGAATCATTAAAGCACTTCAAAACATGAATTGCTGCTGTATCCCCTCGGAGTCAACGAAGGAGGATCGCTCTGGAGTGCCTGCAGGTGGAGAAAGAAGGTGACTGGAAGAAAGCCTGGTCCCGCCCTGCCCACTGGCGAGGGATGAAGCAAAACTTGTGATGAAGACACTTCATTCCAAATAGACAGTACTTTTTAGAATTCACGGTGGGATTTCCAGGATCAGCAGGTAGAGTGAAGGGTGTGACTCTCAATTTCTTTTTCCAGAAGATGAATCTTGGAAAAGTATACAGGTGAGAAGCAGAAGGATGGGAAATAAGAATTAGAGTGGTAAAACCACCTTACCTGTGAAAGTAACAATAAAATAAATTGAGGCAGTTTGACAACATCTGGATCACTCTTGCCAGCTTCAATGTTTTGATGAGACTACTTCCTGCTGCACATTAGAAGTCCTCTCATTGAATGTCCCCATTAAAACAAAAACAAAAAAAACCAAAACCTTTTAATTTATTGACTTAAAAGAGGTCACCAAAATGTCTCTGGCACCTCAGCTGATTCTAACATATAGGATAGCTGGGAAATAGAAATCCCTCCCCCACCCAAGCATCAGAGTCCTCTTTAACCTGCCACTGCTTCATTCTCACAGCAAACACCATGCTTTGAGTAATTTTTAAAGGTGTCAAAGAATGAGAATAACAGTCTAGATGAAATACCTGGCTCTTTACATGTGAAACTGGTCACTCAAATTTTGTCTATAATTTATACTGTTCAATGTCACCTAACAAAACATCAATTAAATCACTGAAATACTTCATGTCAAATGACCCCTTCCTTTCTCAAGCAGCTCTACAGAAAGTCCTTCAGGTCCTGAAATGGCCGGCACTGTGCATGTTCCTTAATGATTAACTTATTAGATAGCACTTTTTCCTTTTTAAAACGGACACACATTAGCAATAATTTACATGCATCCTCTCACTGTTTAAATGAAAGATTCAATTAAGCACAGAAGAAACGACCTGTAACCCTCAATCAGAAACCTGAAAGTTAAAACAAAACTCTAATGGTTTTGAAAGTTAAAATACATTTCAATACAAGTAATAGATACTTAAAGTAGACAAGCCTGCTATTGTTTGGTTCATTTAAAAGTTATATCTGTTTTCAAAACTAGTACATGATGTGTCCTATTTGTTAGTTAACATAATATGCAGAGTATTTAGTGAGACTAAGCACAAATTTGATCACATCAGATTGAGATCCAGTGTTGGCAAATACACTATGTCTTGGCAAACAAAATTATTAATAATAACCCCACTCCCTAAATCGAGACACACAATTAATTGTCTCTAAATTCCATCTTGTTTCAGCCATGCTATTTACAACGTTTACATTGACTTTTGGGATAAATAGAGAAAAACGTCCTTGGTTGCCCTTAAAAAGAAAAAGAAAACATGTTTAGCATATGTAGTTATACTTTAAGACTCAACAACCGTCTCCCATTTACATATTTCAGTTCCACACAAATATGTGAACCATTACATCAGATGTTCAAGTCATCCCTAATTTAACATTTCCTTGGTTGACTACTTAGAAAAACAAAAGTTCATTCAAAATAGCATAGTGTCGAAGGCGAAGGTTTCTACCAGACTGCTCTGCAAACTGCTTGCTGAAATCGAATTAATCTGTACCCTTCAATTAACCCCTTTCTTCTCTCCCAGGAACGGTACAACGACTTACATTCGTAAAAAGCCACCTCACGATCGGATTCTACAGATTTCTCCTTAGAGTGAAATTTACTTACGAAAAGAGATGACAAAGAGGCATCTTGTCACTTTAGGGGAGGGTTAGCCATTGATACAATAGACAAAGAATCAATACTTTCGAGTTGCCCGTAACCCCACCCACTTCAGATCTTGGCCAAACCCTGGAAGACAGCTCTTCCTCCGTTCATATTTTACAACGTTGGCCCGAATTTTGCAGAGGTTTTCTCCCCTCGTCCCAAACACACTATGTCTTTCCCTGGGCACATTCATGCCAAAGTTTCCCGATGTCAAGTTTCCTACAGGGAAAATTAAACAACTCTGAAAGGTTTAATTGGGAAAAGAATGCAAATTTAATCACACGTTTCCAGGAGCTATTTTACTGCTTACAAAGAAGAACCGCGAAAAATCCACTTACAGTTTGTCAAAAGCAGTCGCACCCGACCCTGGCAAAGCTGACAATCGGACATTACCCCTTACTCAGTTTTCTTTCTCCGCCCCTCAATGTCAGCTTCTTTTCCAGCGCGTTTTCTAGTAATTTTCCGGCCACAGTCATGAGCTAAACACTTTCAAGGTCTGTTTCGCTTGTACCCGGCCCGCAAATGTGGTTTATAACACCAAAGCAACACAAAACTTTTTCATCATTGTCACCAGATTTTTTTTTTCATTCGGCCACAACCCACGTTACTGTGGGGGGAAAACCCCAACCAACAAAACCCTTTTTAAAAATCGCATGTCACCTTTCGATCCACTCGAAAATGGCGCCGAAATCGAAGAACTTCTTAAATTTCATTCTCAGCTTTTTGCAAAGGTTTCTGGGATTTTCCTGCGAAGCTGCTACAGCGTCTGACAACTAGAGAACTAGCGAGCAAGCAATCAAGAGAGGGAGGAAGGAAGGGTGGGGTGGGGGCACAGAGCGAGACAGGAGGCCCTAGGGGGAGCCGGGCAGGAGCTGGGGGGCGGCGGGGCGCGGGGCAGGGAGCCTGGGTGGCGGCGCGGAGGGCGCGCTCGGGCTGGCTTGGCAGAAGCTGGGTGAGCAGCGTGGCAGAGGCGGAGCAGAGCGAGGGGCTGGAGCTGTGCTTACCGAGAACCGGGAGCGGAGCAGCCAGCGGGGAGGCCCTGGGAGCGGCCCTAGAAAAAGCGGGCCCCGGGGGCGTGGCCACGCAGTGTCCGTGCTCCGCCCCCGCTCGCCCGGCTGCGCCCAGGCTGCGGGGCGGAAGGGGGGAGGGGGGTTGTGCACGCACTCAACGCCACCTCCTTGGCCTGCAGCCGGGAAGGACGGGAAGGGCTGAAGAGGGTGCAGGGCGCCCAGAATAGCCGATCCAGAGCGGAATAGCGGGGGCTCAGGGAAAAAGAAGAGAAAATGGAAAATGGCAAAGCCAAGAACACAAGGTAGTGCAGCACTCACCCAGAGACCTACACCACGCAAACCACCCCGCGCTAGCGGTCCCCTCTCGGTGCCATTTGAGGTGGCTGAGCGAAGCTCTTAGCCTTGTGCTTCCCGAGGGGGCCTGGGAGCGGTTGGGAAGGCCCCCAGCCGCGTGAGTGCGGCGCTCCCTAGCCGTTTGAGTCCAAACTTGCCGGGACTGCCCTGCCAAACTCAGGGACAAAGGCCCCTAGGGTTAGGTGATCCCCTTCTGTGCTGGCCTTCTGCTTTGAGGGACAGAGCACTGAGGCAGGGGACAATTGTCTACAAAAGTCTTAGTCTCAAAATGTTCTGGGAAACTGTTTTTAAGACTGGAGTGAGGAAACGGGGCGGTGGCGGGGGAAGATCCCTCAGTCTGGATGCTGGGGGTAGTTAGGGCCGGAGAGTTCCTTTTCTTAGGTGTGAGAAGCGTACTGACAGTAAGCAGGAGGTTGTCTTACGCTGAGAACACGCATACTGAAATGTAGAGGCGAAATGTCACGATGTCCCGAGTTTTCAAATGATGCAGCGAACACACGTACACATTAGGGGGGGGGGGGAGCAAGTGTCGCAATCTGTTACAGTTGTTACATCCTGGTTGGGGGCGGGGTAAACGGACATTCCTTGTACTGTTGTTCTTTCAACTTTCTTGTACATTTTCTGTGTATTTGCAAAATGTCATAATAAAAATAGCGCCTGAACGCTGAGAAGACAAGCGCGCTGCTTTCCCTCTCGCTATCCCGGGTGGGACAAATATGCACGCAAGCAGGGCTCAAACCGAGTGGGTACTGGACGGAAAGAGCAATGGGTAGCGCTGACCTGCTGTGGCCACAGCCCTGGCCACTGGAGTGGCCCAGGGTCCCGAGGCGGGTAGGCAGCCAGGCGCACAGCGCTGTCTAGGCGCTGCCTAGTGGCCCCGGGTGGGGTCTGCCCTGATTGTTTAAAGCCACCCAGGTCCGACTCTGACTCAGCCAGCTCAATGGTGCCGGCCGCCTGTACCGTGGACGAGCAAGAACAACGTTAAGCTACAGGGAGCTGAGCCGCGCCTAACGCCACCACCACGACCCGTGTCCCCCGTGGGAGGTCAAGGCTGTCGCGGCCTGCGCACCGAGTACCGGAGAACCCTGCGCAGGCGCTGGGAGGAAAAATCAGGTGCCAAAAGAAAGTAACTACACACACACACACACACACACACACACGAAATCAGTATACAAAAATAAAACCACGGTTTTCCTCATGCTAAGCGCTGGAGTTTCTTAACTCTCTTATGCGTTTTACTGTGATTTTTCTGTAGATCTGATGTAAAATTTTAATTTCTTTGCGAAGGCGATCTCACAGACCCAAGGTGTTAGAAGTGCTGCGTGGTCTTTTGCTGGCGTCTGCGCCTTTTTTTTTTTTTTTTTTTTTTTTTTAGAGGTGGGTGGCGGGGGAGGGACAGTGAAGTCTTCCAGGGTCTGCAAAGCTGTTTTTTGAAATTAACCAAAAAGGTTACAGACCAAGAATTTCATATTCAGGAAAGGTTTTTAAATTGTAGGAAATGTTTTAAAACTTGCACGGCTTCGATGGGCGCTAAAAACTTACTCCTAAACTCGAGTTACTCTATTAGTCTTTAAAACCCTTCGTGGACGGAGCTGAAAACTTGCCGTGCTGTGAGACGTGACTGAACAAGCTTCTAAATCCTCAGATAGATTATTTATAAAACTTCAGTGTCCTTGGGGTGAAAGACTTTTCTGGGCTTTTAAGGATCGGCTTCCTAACTTTGCTTGACTTGATCTGACTGCATGTTAGCATTAATTTCCCTATCTGGATTAGCAGAAAGGCAGAAGATTCCAATACTATAAGATAAAAGTGGAGTTTGTGACACGTCCTTTTAAGAAAAATTGCAACAGTTTTCTTTATTAAACTCTTTTTGCTACATCAGCAAATTAGAGAGCCAGTTGAATATTGATGAATTCTTTGAGGGTGAGTAATATGGCTACAGGCCGCAGAAAGTGAGGGAGGGCAGGCTTAAGTGTTTACTCAAGTGAACAATCTTCAAATATTTTTCAACTACCATGTCTCGAGGATTTTTTTAAGGGTTTCTTAGGACCTCTGAAGCAAACTTTGATTCTGCAAATGGCTTCTCATTTAAGTAAGGCCTTTTCCAACTTGACAAAATTCTGGCCACACTAAAATTGCCGTAAGAAGTACTTAGAAACTCATTCTAGATCTGGTCACAGCTCACCAGCAGTGAGTTCGGGAGGTCCTCCAATTGGTCGTCAGACAACTTCTCCCTGGGCAGCAAGGAACCCCTGCATGAAGTGGACATCACTCATTGTTATTTTTTTTTTGTCATTTCTGAAGTATTGTTTCAAAGTGGGTATTTTTAGAAAAATAGCACATATTTTTCCCCTTATTTGCTTGTGAAACATTAAAAAATTACCTCGATGAGAAATAATTATAGTTAGTCGAGGGAGGAGAATTTAGCAATAGCTTTGAAGGATTTGAAGGCTGAGCTGAGAAAAAAAATAGCTCTATAGTCGAGATAGTCAGCAAGGAAGTTATGCATAACAAGGCATTTGGAATAAGTTTTGGGAAGTCTTTTTTGAAAAACAATTGTGAATGAATCTCTGGAAATAGATATCAGGGAACAGAGTTGAATTAAATTTTTTTAATTGTAAAGCAGATTTCCAGAACTAAGCTTTTTTATTTTAAATAAAAATACCTTTTATGATTATGTTTTTCATGAAGACATTGAGTTAAGGAAACAAAACTTTCCTTATGTTGTAAATATCCAGAAGTCTTCAGAGAGATAAAAATCAGGATAAAGTTACAGATTTAACAGAAAGAAAACAACTGGAATCGTGCTATGAAGCTTCTACTGTGTTATTTGTAAAGGATTCTTTTTTTCAGGGTTCAAAGAAAAAGATTAACAGTGAGTAGTAATAGAATAATGCTTGCCTACTGTTAGAGTCAACAGAAAAGATAATGTCTATTGGTAATTTTTATTTTACTTTATAAAATTAGCTGTGAAAAAAATCAATTCTTTGCAAAACTTGGGACTTTGGGACATTTTTCAAATGTTAACTTCTCTCTCCCACCATGATCTCACCAGGAAAAAGCACAATGAATTAGTAAATTTTTCCTTTCTGTCAGTGAGGAGCTTAGTAAGTCTTTGATGGCTGTTGCTTTTGATTTTGAGGTCTTGTTTCTCTGCTCAAAGACAGAATCACTGCCTTCAGTGCTGCTGGGATTTCTTCTTTAAACATGACATGTTTTTCTTGTTGGGTGTGTAATATTATTGTCTTAATTATTTATAGTTTTTGCCCATTAAATCAAAGATTGTGTCAGATGACAGAAATGATGAGATCTTTTTGCAAAAGAAGGCCATAACAAAGGGGTGTATGGTGGCCTCAGTCTCTACACCATGCTGGTCTTATGGTGTCACTGTCCCATAAGTACACATGACTCACTGTACTTTGCAGAGTGTAAACTGACAGAGCAGATTATAGTCATAGAGACACAGAGATGGAAAACCCATCTCCTGTGCATAAGAACAGGATTTAAGTGTAGTCCCAGGTTAGATTTTTGTCACTTGCTTTTACCATAAACATTATGATCATTAGTTTCTAACAATACTTCCAGCACTTTCCTTGGGCCTTATCTAATTATGAAAAAGGGAGAGTAAAAACGAATGTAAATCAATGTCAACCTGTCAAATGTAATAATGTTCAGAAGTGCATTTGTGTACTTGGTCGTTCCATTTATATCAAATATTTTTTTAAAGCCTCAAAGTGACCAGCACCAAGAAGGCCCTGTAAACCTGAATGACATCACTTTTAGGATTTTGCTACATAAAGAGAAAATGCTCTGGGAGGCAAATAATATCTTGTTGGCCATTGACAGGAAGGGGGAACAGGAAATTGAAGGGTGTTTAAGGATGCTATCTTTGTTTAAAACCATGATGTGTTTTTCAAACCATGAAACACTATTGAAACAGGGAAGGAGGGAAGGTCAATATGTATAACTGAAACATTTACATTAAAGTTGTTAATACTGAACTATCCAGAACTCACAGCTTTCTTTCTGGTCCCCAAACATAACTGTTTGCATTTTTAACAATAAGACTTAATAGGTAGAGTTTCTAAGACTGCTGGGAAAATATCATTTCTTTCACTTCTTATCTCTTAAAAGAATTCTTAGGTTTAAAATCAGGTAGATTTTGCAGCAACTAATGACCAGAACAGCCCCATCCATTGGCAGGACATGCAGATGGAAATCTGGACCCAGTTTTCAATATTGACATTTGCCCTAAACACAGGGCTCAGCAGCTTCTTTAGCTCAGAGTCCTCAGGAATGCCTCGTCCACAGGCAGGGACTAGTGAAGACAAGAGTGTGGCAGAGAGTGAGGGCAAGGGCAAGAGAGAGCTAAAAAGATGAAAGTATTAAAAGAAAACCAAGCCTTCCCTTGCGTTTCTACTATCTGTCCCCTTATTCAGATGTTCCACTCGCCACCACTAGGTCATCAAGAGAAACTGCTCAAGCTCCTCACTCATCTCGTAGCTGAGTTTTACCCTTTTCCAGTGATCCCTAAGTTTTGTTCTGTAAACACAATTCTGATATTAATCTTGTCACAGAGATCACACAACTAAACGCTAAACTCTTGGACGCTGCCTTTAAAATCCTCTCCATCCTGATTCTAATCCCCACTCTCCAGCCATATCTCCTTCATGCCTCTATGCAGAAGATGTTTTTCCTCTTATTTCTTCATCCCCAGGCCAAATGCCACCTACTTCTCAAAGCCTTCTCAAATAACCTAAAAGTTGGAATTAACTATCTCTGTCCTGTCCCATCAAAGCACTTTTGAGTACAGCTAGTTATTCTGAACTTCTTCCTAACATACAGTAAGCTCCCACAGGATAAAAACATGTCTGTACAATGACGTGCATAGGTTGGTGTCTAATACATTTCTGTCAAATAAATGCATACTTGTGAAGGAAAAAGACCAAATGGAGGGAGTTAAAAGGTGTTGTGTTGGTGATGAAGACCACGGCCAGCATCTTCAACAGTCGGCTTAGGTGCCCTTTGGTACCCTTGGTGCCAAAGTTGTCTAGCCCAGAGCTGGCACGATGGCTATACATCAGTCTGGGACCAACATTTGCAACTACATTCCCTATAATGATATAGAATTAATTTACTTCTAAATTAGCTACTCAATGCTACAAACCTTCTCCTGAAAAACTATCATCACCATCTTATACTTTTAAGTTTCAAGCCAGTCCTTGAAGGGAAGGTGGAATTGGGATGAAATGAAAAAACTGTGTTCAAAGGCCCCGAGATAAAGATGAGCTGAAAGGAGATGGAGCTAGCTAGACAAAGGCTGTTTGTTCTGGAATTACTCGGACATTGAGCTGAACAAATAGCTTCCATCCAATCTTGGACAAATAGAGTATGGGAGATGTGGAAGCAAGCAGAGAAGTTTTGACTTTAGTTGCAGGGTGGTGTGGAGACATTAGTTAAAGGTCCTTGAGTTAGGGCATGATATAATGGAAACAATGTTTCCAAAAGATTCACTTGGCTTACATGGTAACCTTCTGAACTATGAAAGACTGTAAATTTAGGAAGATCTGAATAATCATCCTATTCTCCATGCCACACAGGAACGGATTTTCTTACTAAGATTGAGAATGGATGAAAACAAATACTACTTATTGTATGCTTACTATATATCAGGTGATGCACTAGACTTTTCTACTCAGCAGCTCTCATCTCCTCTTTCCCTCCCTCTTCCTCTCCACCTCTCTCCCTCTCCCTCCCTTTGGCTCTCATACTTACACATACACAAACCAAAATACTCCTTCTAGGATTTATTTGGGTGGGCTTTAAAGTTAATCAATTTACTGTTAAACTATCCATAAAAATGTTTTTAAATACCAGTAAATATTAGGCAAAAAAAATCATTGAATGAATCAAAAAATTAACATCATATGCTGATTTGAGGAATGAAAACACACACCTTCTGGATTGAGGCTAACCGTTTTCTTGGTGGTGGCAGGGTTTTAAACTTGAGAGTGTTATTTTTCATGGGCAGCTTTAAAAAATTATCATTAAATATTTTCATGAAGTTAAAACAACATTGAAAGTAAATTAGGTGATTTAAATATTCCTCGTAGTTGCTGTAACCCAAATATCACAACATATTTAGAGCTTAGGTGCATCTGAATATAAGCAGAAGAGTGTGACTTCTCTACCTTAATGTAGCCAAAATTAGATGGATGGAATATGAAATGAAAACGAGAATTAATTTGTAGTTTAAACCATAAAAAGGCAGATTTTTGCAGAGGCTATTTTATTTTGATTGCAGACTAGAAATTATTACAGGGAGTTGGTGTACAAATGACACTGAGTCTTCCTTTAGGTCAATTTGTTCCTAACTTGACCACCGTTGATAGTAGGGAGGGCTGAGATTTTTCTAACCTCAAAGAAACCAGTCTCCTTGCTGCTTTGGGACTTCTCTCTTCTCTCCCCACACTGGCTTTCTTTTTGTACTTTGTCATGCAAATGCAGCTTAGAAAACAGAGTAAATATTCTATAGGCATTTTTTAATTTATTTTACTTTTATTTTTTTGTGGCAGAGACAGAATCAGAGAGAAGGACAGATAGGGACAGACAGACAGGAAGGGAGAGAGATGAGAGACATCAATTCTTTGTTGTGGCACCTTAGTTGTTCATTGATTGCTTTCTCATATGTGCCTTGACCAAGGGACTACAGCAGACCGAGTGACCCCTTGCTCGAACCAGCGACCTTGGGTCCAAGCTGGTGAGCCTTGCTCAAACCAGATGAGCCCGCACTCAAGCTGGAGACCTCGGGGTCTCAAACCTGGGTCCTTCACGTCCCAGTCCGACGCTCTATCCACTGTGCCACCACCTGGTCAGCCACTAGGAAAATAAACTTTTAAAGATGTATGTGTATTTAAGCCGCAGAGTTACCATCTGAAATAATTATTTTTCACTGTTTTATTTATTTATTTTATTTTTAGTACTTTTTATTTTCAATTATAGTTGACATGCATTATTATGTTTCAGGTGTACACTCTAATGATTAGATGCTACATAACTTACTAAGTGATCACCCCAATCATTTTCACATCCAAAAAGTATTTGGCTAAAAGTCAAAACTTTTGAAGTAAGTTTAAAAGGTGAATAATTTAGATCATCATGGTGTTTATACAATAAGGCGTGTGTGTGATAAAGTTAAAATAACATTGAAAATAACTTGGAAATTTAAATATTCCTCCTAGTGACTGCAAAATATAAGTACTTTCAAATGGCACATTTCTAGAAAGCTGGGGGGAATATTTTTTTATGTTCCTTTATGTTTGCAAACTGGTGTTAGCGTTTACTTCCCTGGCTCAGAGCAATTCCTTCTTACCTGTCATAGAACACCTGTAAATGAATGCTGACAATGATCTGGCAGGAGAGTCTTGTCACTTCACTTCCAGAAACCTGTTTATGAACCCTCCTACAGTCCTACTAACTTCTCAGACCCAGTTACCCCTCACAGCTACTGCTGTTTAATAATTGTGTGAGCTACTTTGATTTCATGCATTATCTTTCAGGTAAGTTACAAGAACTTCACCAGTGGCCAAGCCAGATGGTTGTGAATTGGATAGGAACAAGGCAAAAAATGAAAGTATTAAGTGATAGGGAGCATGACATTAATATTTGAATATAAGTCAGAAAGGAAACCTTCCTGTTTGCCTTAGAAGCTGGATGATAATGGCATATATATACACTATGTATGCATATATATATACACATACATACACATGCAAACACACACACACACATACATGATGCAGACTCCTTTACCTTCCCACCTCCGCTCTGAATGACATTAGAATACTGTTACCTGCTCTGAATTACACTATATTAGAAGATTTTTGAAAGTGTTATCACTAATATGGGAAACATTAGAAATAACGTTGGAACTTCTTCCTAGTATCATCATTTATATTATTTGATTTAAATTTTACACTTTTTTTCCTTTGGTTTTGAATGTCTGCATCAATGTCCTTTTATAAAAATAAATGGAAGCTTCTTCTAGAATACTTGTCACCAGTAAGTTATGCCTATAACTTATAGCTTGTAGAACTTGTTTTCTCTGGAGAAAGAAAATAGAACTGCTGGAGGCAAGGGTATGGCAGTGACTATCATGTATTTTCCCAGCCAGTCTGTGGCTAGCCATTAAGTGTATTTGCATAAATAAATTGAAAAACGTATTTGTAGAATTTGCTGATATGATCAGATTGAAGGTCTCCACTACAGTGGTCCCCTTCTCCTCGTATTCCTACCCTTGTGTAATTCCTTCCCTTTGTTTGTGGGCTGGACCTAGAGACTCACTTCTAACGAATAGAATATAGCAGACTTGATGAAATGTAATTTCTTCGACTGGGTTACAAAAAGCCTGTGATTTCTAATTTAGATTCTCCCTCCCCTCCCCTCCCTTCCCCTCCTCTTACCTCCCAACTCCCCTGCCTTTCCTTTCTCTCTCATTTTATCATCATCACCATCACCATCATCATTTTCTATATCTTGAGGACACTTAGGCAACCTATGAAGAGGCCCACAGAGAGGTTCTGAGGCTTCCTGCCAAGAGCCCCTTGAGTGAGTGTGAAAGTGGATTCTCCAACTCCAGTTGAGTGTTGAGATGACTGCCACCTGAGAAACCTTGAGCCACAGGCACCTAAGTTGTATTGAAACTATGAGATAATAAATGGTGGTCGTTTTAGGGGAATTTGTTTTTATCAGTAAGTGGCTGATACACACGGCTTTGTAATTGTATAACCAACATAAGTTTAGAAGCTAAAATCTGACCAAATCATTCATTTTCTTCTTAAAAAGTTATAGAAAATCAAGATTGAAAGCCCTCTGCCCTTCTCTCTCTCTCCTCTACTCTTTTTCTCTCTCCTTTTTGGAATAAACAACTATAATTACAATTTAAGCAGAATATCCTTTTTGGAATAAACAACTATAATTACAATTTAAACAGAATATCATCAAGATTAATCATAAGGATTTACACCAATTTGAATTAAAGAAAAGAGAAAAAAACTAAAGGATGTCTCTGTGAAAGTTAGCCTTCTCTTTATAATAAACACTTGTCCCTTGATAATGTATTTCTTAAAACATGGTGGCATGCCTGTGTGTGCTCCTTCACGGTTGTACACCACACCTGTGTGTGCAGCACTGTGTTTAGTTTAAAGCTTGACCAGGCTTTCCTTGTCAGTAGAGGGACGGAAGAATGGGGGTAGATACATGCATGTCCAAAATGGCCTTCTGTTTAAAAAATAAAGGTAAAGGACTTTTGCCCTGAACATTTACATATATACTTGACACAGTTTAAAAAAAATCTTGTTTGCTTTTTTCAGGTTATAGAAATAAAATATAAGTGTTATTTTAAGTTTCTTTTTATGGGTGATTCTTTTAATGGGGGTAAAGCATTTCTTATTGTGATCACAAATATGATTAATATTATGTGGTAGACTTTTATAAATCATGGCATATTAAAATAAAATGAACATTACTATAATAAAGGAGGAAAGTGGCATTTCAAAGGTAAATAAATTAACTAATTCAAAATGTATTTTTAAGGCATTTTTCTTTTCCAATCTTTAGAATGGTTCCTATATAGGCTTATGAACTCCCAGGCCCTTTCTCAATAACAATCAAGTGGACTGAGCACCTACTGAGTACTTTTATCAAGTACCATGTAAGAGATAAGCAAAATAATGAGACAAACAAGCAAAGAAGAGAGGGTCTTCCATGCTAAAGAAACATACAATCAAATGGAAAAGATAAAACATACAAATGAAATGATTGAAGTACACTATCACTAAGTGATGACCTGTCCAAATTAATAAGTACAGAGTATTCCTGAAGTTTGAAAAGTTATGTCCAATCATACTGAGACATTTACCTAAGTAAAATATTATTCTAAACCACAATCTTGCTTTGCATCTTTATTGCTGTTTCCATTGATTAGAATGCCCTTCCATTCCATTGTCACCTGATGAAATTCTACCTGTTATTATTTATTTATTTATTTATTTATTTATTTATTTATTTATTTATTACAGAAACAGAGAGAGAATGAGAGAGATAGAGGGACAGATAGGGACAGACAGGCAGGAACGGAGAGAGAGAAGAAGCATCAATTCTTCGTAGCGGCACCTTAGTTGTTCATTGATTGCTTTCTCTTATGTGCATTGATGGGGGGGGGGGGGCTACAGCAGACCGAGTGACCCCTTGCTCAAACCAGCGACCTTGAGTTCAAGCCAGCAACCTAGGGCTTCACGCCAGCTACCCTGCACTCAAGCTGGTGAGCCATGCTCAAGCCGGTGGCCTTGGGGTTTCGAACCTGGGTCCTCTGCTACCCAGTCCAACACTCAATCCACTGTGCCATCACCTGGTCAGGCTCTACTTCTCATTTAAAGTCTAGTTCAAAGACTTCCAATTCCACAATGCTTAGATTTACTTCATCTTAACTTACCTCTTGAACTGAATAAACAGCCCACACAGCTCTCCATCCTAAAATTCCATTAGCCATACTTCTCCTTTTACATCTTGGTCACTTCTTTTCTGTCTCCTTTGATGTTTCTTTTTTTCCTAACTCTGCCTTGAAGATCAAGCACCAGGGAATTCTGATTCTGTGGCCCTAATTGTCTGTATTCATGTAATCCCAAGGCTTTATCTCCCAGTAATTACCCCTCACACTCCTTACTCAAACTTCAGCTCAAGTAAGCTCTATTTCTTGAGCTAATTCTTGGACATATCCACTTGGACGTCACTATCATCTCACATTCAACATATCCAACCTGGGCTCATCTTCACCCCTGTCCTCTACACTCACTCTAATTTTCTTAAATACATGTCTTCTGAGTTTCTTGGGTTTTAAATCGTATGTCTTTTTAAATTCAATCTCTTCTTTTATACATATATCCAATCATACAGATTGACTTAGCTCAAGTCTTATGCCCTCCACGAAGCTTATTTTTTCTGCTCTGAGGTTATCAATAGTCCAATTTGCCTGCACTACTCAATTTATCTCTTAATGGTGCTTATGTAGATATTTAAATGTTTCGTAGGCTAAAATAAAGTCCTGTTGTTCTTTACTTGAAATGGTTCTCATTTTCATCTCTTCCTACACTTCAGCTCCTTCCCCCATCTGCTCTTCTAATCTCCTCTCACCTATTTTGGAGCTATAATGCCCTAGGTCCTGCTCACAAAATGTTTTCTTCCTTTTTCGGCTTAGCTAAATTCTCCCTAACTTTTAAGAGCGGGGTCATTGCCCATATCTATCAAATCTTCCTGGATCTTCCAATCCAAGTGGAAATTTCTGTATGCTGGGAAGAAATGCTGAATATGGGGGTGAGGAAGTGAACTTCAGCGCCAGACAAACCTGGGTTTGACTCCCAGTGATGTGATTAATTATACATTTTCAATTTCTCTTAGCCTGAATTTCTTTATCTATACAAATGAATAAATAATTTTTATGTTGTAGAGTTCTTATATTAATAGAGATTATTAGTGTGTCTGGCACATGGTAATGATTATTATTACCATATAGGTCTTGCATCTCTTCTAAGCCTGATACATTACACAACCACAGGACTTATCTTTATGAACATTGCCTCTTGCAGTTGTGAAGTGCACAACTTACAAATGGTACCCCAGGTCTAATGTATCTAGTATTGATTGTTCGCTAAGTTATTTATATGTGTTTTATTGTTTAAGAATCCATAAGCTTCTGAAGAAAAAATGAGGGAAGAAAGTACCAGTCATGTTGTACATAGTTTTATATACTGCTATTTCCCTAGCCCCATCTCCCACCACCATCAACTGCTCCCCCATTGTATTGGGTGAAACTACTTGCAGTTTCCCTGATGGCCACAGCATAGATCCTCATGTCTATGAACAGGCCCATTTCTTGGGCTGGAATAGCCTCTAGCTCCTTAGGTTTCTTTACGTGTTTCCTCCTGATTAGACTGCATTCCTTGTTCTCCATTGCATGCTCAGTATCTAACTAACATAATGCATGGTACATAGGACAAACTCAGTAAACATTTGTTGAATGAATATACTGTTTTTAAGGATCTGGGTTTTCCTCAAAAAGGAACATTTTTTTTTTTTTGGTGATAGTAGGGGAGATACAGAGACAGACTCCTTCATGCACTGAGACCAAGGTCTACCCAGCAACCCCTGATTGGGGCAGGTACTCTATCTATCTGGAGCCACTAGCAACCGAGCTATTTTTAGCACCTGTGGCGGAGGCTGATGGAGCTATCCTCAGCATACGAGGCCAATGTGTTTGGTTCAATTGAGCCATGTCTGTGTGAACGGAAGAGTGAGAGGGAGAGAGAGAGAAGGGAGAGTGAGAGGGGGGGAGAAGTAGCTGGTTACCTCTCCTGTGTGCCCTGACTGGGAATCGAACTTGGGACTTCCATACACTGGGTCAAGGCTCTACCACTGAGCCAACCAGCCAAGGACAGGACATTTTCTTTTTCTTTCTGAAGCTGGAAACGGGGAGAGACAGTCAGACAGACTCCCGCATGCGCCCGACCAGGATCCACCCGGCACGCCCACCAGGGGTGACGCTCTGCCCACCAGGGGGCGATGCTCTGCTCCTCCAGGGCATCACTCTGCCTCGACCAGAGCCACTCTAGTGCCTGGGGCAGAGGCCAAGGAGCCATCCCCAGCACCCGGGCCATCTTTGCTCCAATGGAGCCTTGGCTGCAGGAGGGGAAGAGAGAGACAGAGAAGAAGGAGGGGGGGTGGAGAAGCAAATGGGCGCTTCTCCTATGTGCCCTGGCCGGGAATCGAACCCGGGTCCCCCGCACGCCAGGCCAACGCTCTACCGCTGAGCCAACCGGCCAGGGCCACGGACAGGACATTTTTAAGTGAATACCTGTGTTTCTTCAACTACCATGATTGCAATGGACTGAATGTTTGTCTCCTGCACTTTCTCCAAAAAAAATTTATGTGTTGAAATCCTCACCCTCAGTGGTATTAAGAGGTGGGCCTTTGGGAGGTGATTAGGTCATAAGGGTGGGGCTATGGGACTTTATAAGCTACAGTGGGAAAATTACCCTTATAAATGAGTTTCCAAGAGCTCTCTAGATACATTTCCACAACCAGAAAATAGCAGTCTGTAACTTGGAAAACGGCCACACCAAGGCCTGACCGTACTGGTACCCTCATGTAGAATTTCCAGCCCCAGAGCCATGAGAAAAAAAATTTCTGTTTCTTATAAGTTACTTAGTCAAAAGTATTTTATTATAGCAACCCAAGTATATTAAGACAATGACTGAATTTATAGTGTTTACTCATCTACTGAAACACTTTGTGTGTACATCATCATGTACATTGTGCTAACATTGTCTGTTTCTTAATAGAAGCATGGCCATGGAAAATTTCTTAATCATTCTGTGCTTTAGGTTCCTTATTTGTAAAATGGATATAATAAGAGTACTTTTCTCAGGGTTATAGTGAGAATTAAATAAGATGCTTCTATTATCTGGAATATTCTCTCAGATCATCCCAGGGCTGGCTCCTTCTTGACATTCAAGACTTATTTCCAATGACAAGACCTCAGAGGCCTTCCCTGATTGCTCCACCCCATTTTCTAATTTTTCTCATATCACTGAGTTTTAAGTTCTTCATGTCATTTATTGGTATCTAAATTTCTGTTTACTTGCTTATTTTCTTACTGGATGTGTGACCTCCATTTTTCTGAGCCTTAGTTTTTATTCACTACATATCCTTTGTGCCTAGAATGGCAACTGGAATGTAGTAGCACTCAATGTATACAGTGTGTCTGTAAAGTCATGGTGCACGTTTGACCGGTCACAGGAAAGCAACAAAAGACGATAGAAATGTGAAATCTGCACCAAATAAAAGGAAAACCCTCCCAGTTTCTGTGGAGTGATGTGGCATCATGTGCAAATGCGCAGGTGATGACGTAACACCATGTATACAGCGGAGCAGCCCACGGCCATGCCAGTCGAGGTGTGGACGGTAGGAAAGTTCAGTGTGTTCTGTGGCTCGCTAAATTCGAATCTGTGACCAAAGTGCAACGTGAATATCGGCGCATTTATAATGAAGCGCCACCACATAGGAATAACATTACTCCGTGGGATAAGCAGTTGAAAGAAACCGGCAGTTTGGTGGAGAAACCCCGTTCTGGTAGGCCATCAGTCAGTGACGAGTCTGTAGAGGCTATACGGGATAGCTACCTAAGGAGCCCTAAAAAATCTGTGTGTGAGCCCACATCGAACTGCACTGAATAGGTATGAAACTGGGAGAGTTTTCCTTTTATTTGCTGCAGATTTCACATTTCTATCATCTTTTGTTGCTTTCCTGTGACCGATCAAAAGTGCACCATGACTTTACGGACACACTGTATTTGTTGGATAAATATATTTATCCTTCCTCCTCCAAGTATTTGAAAAATTAATGGATTGCCAAACTTGAGGAAAAATATTGTGATCACATAAGTCAGAGCACAAACTCCTTTCAAAGTATTATCACCCTGTGACTAAAGTATAAGGTCCAGCTCTTGGACCTTACCATCTAGTTAGTGGAATGTGACTCGAGTAATTTTTAAAACCATTGGTGGCTTATAAATCACTAGTGTAACCTATGTCTTCCATGAATAAAAGGTGATACAGCCATAGATCAAATTAGAAGGTATGTAGCTAAGAACTAATTTGAATGCTGCAGAGTATAAGTAAAATGAAGATACAGAGGCAGGGACTCAGTGGAGGGACCTCAAATGAGAGATCAGTTATCCTAGAAGAAAGAGACCAGGGACTAATATTTGAAAAGCACTTAGAACAGTGTCTGGTACATAGTAAAAGCTATATATGTATGTGCTTATTAAATAAAAGTGCCCAACTGATATTTTTATGCCATTGAAACTTTATTTTGGCTTTTAAAAATATATAAAATATAAAAACTTTATTCATGAAGTTAACACAAGCTGCTCTTTCTCAAAAGCCCTCATAAGAGGACCACAAAAACTTTTATTTGCTTAATATTAGTATATATTATATAATAATTTCAGAAAGAGCATCAACAGGAGATCCCAAACTGAGGATCACATGGACTCAAACAGATCATCTGACTGAACAAAGAGACAAATTTTCAGAAATATCCACAAAGAACAATGACTATGCAGAATGTCCCTCTGAAGTGTCAGCTTAGTGATGTGAGGCCAGAGTATACCCTCCTTCATTGAAGACACAAGGTGGACAATCACAATTGGGCCTTTGACTGAACTGTGACAAGGTGAACACTTCATAGCCTGTCTTAATATCTTCGGTTGTTCCTATCTTGCTGGCTTTTTTCTCAGAGTAAGGAGTAGTGAGCCAAGGGGATTCCTTGGGGGCACTACATGACACTGGGACTGTGTACTTAGATGAGGTAGTCTTTGAAGCATAGTGGATCTCGGTGCTGTACATAACCATATTATGAGAGATAACTGTAGCCCTGATGCCACATTCAGTAACTTGGTAGGTAAACTTATAGATATATGGTTGAACATGGTTGACAGGGCAACCCAGGCCCAACTGTAACTCATGAAAGTGTACATATACATCACTGTTCAACATAAAGGGGTGTACCGTAACCATGAACCAGTCTACAGAACAGAGTACAGTCATTGGATTTTGCCCAGAACATGCCAAAAACACAGAGGTGAGGATGAACATCCCTCCTAAGAACTCGAAGACTTTCATCCCTGTAACTGATCACGTAACAACTCTTAGGAATCAGGAAGTTGTCTGGTGAAGATTTCTAGGGTACAAAAAACACAAAAGGCAAATCACGTTATTTCCTATTGGAAGTTCAAATATCATCATTTAAAAAATAAAACATTTTTAAAGCACTAAAAAAGGTTAAGAGGATAGAACTTACATATTCTCACCAAAAAAAAAAAAAAAGGTTACTATGTAATGTGTTAATTAACTTGATGGAGGGAATACTTTCACAATGTATACATATGTAAAATTGTCATGATGTACACTTTAAATATCTTAAAATTTTGTCAATTATAACTCAATAAAATTGAAAACAAAAAGGAAAGAAGACAAACTTTTTGTGAAAGATAACTGAATTTTAAATTCATTGTTGAAACTCATATTTAAGAATGATTATAACTGCTTCTTTAAGTGACTTAACCATGCTGTTTTGGTATAAAACAAATATCCTTCAAATGAAGAATGAAAGTCTATACTGATCAGGGTGTCACTCTTTTGTGTGTAATTCCTGCAAACAAATAAAAAACAAACAAACCCACCACCTTAGTTTTCATACTAAACATTAAATAAAAAGACAGAAGATACAATTTAATTGAAGTTGATAGCAACCTTGGACTTCAAGCCAGCAACCTTTGGGCTCAAGCCAGTGACAATGGGGACTTGTCTATGATCCCACACTCAAGCCACTGACCCCATGCTCAAGCTGGTGAGCCTACCTTCGAGGTTTTGAACCTGGGTCCTCAATATCCCAGGCTGACGCTCTATCCACCGTGCCACTGCCTGGTCAGGCTTTATATATATATTGTTGTTGTTGTTGTTAGCAACAAATTTAATTAAGTGAAAACCTAAGAAAAAGTTATGGTTTATTCCTAACAACCAAATATTAAAAATTTTCTTAGTGGCTTCCTTAAACTGATCAAAAGAAGGCTTCAAAAACTGTAGTGGTACGGACCTGAAGATGGCAGCGGAGTAGGCGGATGCACAGACGCCCAGCTCTCACCACCAAACTGGAATACAAATCAATTTGGGAAAAATCAGCGTGAAAAACCAACTCTGGACTACAAGAACAGCTCTCAAAAACCAAGGAGCAAAGAAGAAGCCACAACAAACCTGGTAGGGAGTGCCTGAATCTCCTCTGCTTTACAGGAACAGAGGGTGGGGGTGAGGCTGAGAACCCAGAGGGGATCTAACTCCAGGGAAAAGAGCAGAATATACTGCTCACAGCCACTTGCCTGGCGACCAGGGAGCGAGGTGTGTTGAAAAGACCAGCTTATCTCCCAAGTGGAAAGGAAAGAGAGAGGGACAGACTGTGAGGGGCTAAGGAATGCAGGAAACAACCTAAAAAAAGAGTTGACTCATTCATGCTGGAGGTGGCCATAGCTGGGGGAGGGACTGATCCTTCCCCAAAAAACAGTACTGAATTACTTCTGGATCAGAGATTTCCAGACATCTCTCCAGCTCCAATCAGCGCAACAAGACACAGCTGAAAACAAGAAGTGGGGAGAAGGGTCAGTAACTCAGGTCTCCATGGAGATATGAGATACACCTCCCCCTACTAAAGCTGAGAAAACACCCTGTCCCCAGAGAGATTAGTTGGCTGAAGAGGCCTTCAGAGTCTCAGGTTACACCCATCACATTCCTGGATACGGTTTCAAGGAAGCCCCCTGCTGAGATCAGTAAACAAGACTATCACCTGTAAAGAAAACAAATCAAGACTTCAAAGCTGCCCAAATCCGAAAGTGGATTACAAATAATAGCTGATACCAACCCAAGAAGACCTAGAAATAACACAACTGAAAACGGGAGGCAGACAACACCAAGCCTAGACTCAACCAGCTCTATAAGCAAAACACCCAAACATAGACATAATGAGAAGACAAAAAACTGTAATCCAAATGTAATCACAAGAGACACCTTCAGGAGATGAACTGAGTGATATGGAAATAATCAAACTTCCAGATGCGGAGTTCAAAATAATGATTGTAAGGATGCTTAAGGATCTTAGAACAACAATGGATGGTCATTATGAACACCTAAATAAAGAAATAGCAAGTATAAAAAAGAATCAGTTGGAGATGACAAATACAATATCAGAAATAAAGACCACAATGGAAGGAATTAAAAACAGGATAGATAGAGCTGAGGATCGAATCAGCAAGTTGGAGGACAACTGGAATTAAGGCATGAAAGCAGAGAAGAAAAAAGAAAAGAGACTCAAAAAGTCTGAGGAAACTCTTAGAGAGCTCTGTGACAACATGAAGAGAAATAACATCCGCATCATAGGGGTTCCTGAAGAAGAAGAAAAAGAACAAGGGATAGAGACTTTGTTCAATCATATCATAGCTGAAAACTTCCCTAAATTAATGCAGGAGAAACTCTCACGAGTTCAAGAAGCACAGAGGACTCCATTAAAGAGAAACCCAAAGAAACCTACACCAAGACTCATCATAATTAAAATACAAAAGCTAAGCAATAAAGAGAAAATATTAAAAGCTGCAAGAGAAAAAAAGCTATCACCTACAAAGGAGCCCCCCCCATAAGGATGACATCAGACTTCTCAACAGAAACACTTGAGGCCAGAAGGGAATGGCAAGAAATATTCAAAGTAATGCAGAACAAGAACCTACAACCAAGACTACTTTATCCAGTAAGGCTATCATTTAAAATCGAAGGAGAAATAAAAAGTTTCCCAGACAAAAAACAACTCAAGGAATTCATTACAACCAAACCAATGCTGCAGGAAATGTTAAGGGGCCTGTTGTAAACAGATCAAAGTGGGAAAAGAATAGAGCAAAAAAGGAATACAGCTTTAAAGAATAAAGTGGCGATAAACAACTACATATCAATAATAACCTTAAATGTAAAGGGATTAAATGATCCAATCAAAAGACATAGAGTAGCTGCATGGATAAGAAAACAGGACCCATACATATGCTGTCTACAAGAGACACACCTTAAAACAAAAGATACACATAGATTGAAGATAAAAGGATGGAAAAAAATATTTCATGCAAATGGAAATGAAAAAAAAAAGCTGGGGTAGCAATACTTATATCAAACAAAGTGGACTTTAAAACAAAGGATATAGTAAGAGATAAAGAAGGCCACTACATAATGATAAAGGGAGTAATCCATCAGGAAGATATAACTATTATAAATATCTATGCACCTAATATAGGAGCACCTAAGTATATAAAGCAGACTTTGATGGATTTAAAGGGCAAGATCAACAGCAATACTATAATAGTAGGGGATTTCAATACCCCACTAACATCACTAGATAGATCCTTAAGAAAGAAAATTAACAAAGAAACAGCAGACTTATTGGACACACTAGATCAACTCGATTTAATAGATATCTTCAGAAGCTTTCACCCTAAAGCAGCAGAATATACATTCTTTTCAAGTGCTCATGGTACATTCTCTAGGATAGACCACATGTTAGGGCACAAAAGTGCTCTCAACAAATATAAGAAGATTGAAATCATATCAAGCACTTTCTCCGATCACAACGGCATGAAACTAGAAATGAACCACAACAGAAAAGCTCAAAATTTCTCAAACACATGGAAACTAAATAGCAGTTGTTAAATAATGAATGGATTAAGAATGAGATCAAAGAAGAAATAAAAAAATTCCTAGAAATGAACGACAATGAGCATACAACAACTCAAAATTTATGGGACACAGCAAAAGCAGTCCTGAGAGGGAAGTTCATAGCACTACAGGCACACTTTAAGAAGCTAGAAAAAGGTCAAATAAATAACTTAACCCTGCATCTAAAAGAACTAGAAAAAGAACAGCAAGTAAAGCCAAAATGTAGTAGAAGGAAGGAAATAATAAAGATCAGAGCAGAAATAAATGACATAGAGGCTAAAGAAACAATACAGAGGATCAATGAAACTAGGAGCTGGTTCTTTGAAAAGGTAAACAAGATTGATGAACCTTTAACTAGACTCACCAAGAAAAAGAGACAGAGGACTCAAATAAATAAAATTAGAAATGAGAGTGGAGAAATAACAACTGACACAACAGAAATACAAAATATTCTAAGAAAATACTATGAAGAACTCTGCCAAAAAACTCGACAACCTCGATGAAATGGACAAATTCCTTGAAACATACAATCTTCCAAAAATCAATCTGGAAGAATCAGAAAACCTAAATAGACCGATTACACCAAATGAGATCGAAATAGTTATAAAAAATCTCCCAACAAAGAAAAGTCCGGGGCCTGATGGCTTCACAACTAAATTCTACCAAATATTCAAAGAAGAACTAACTCCTATCCTTCTCAAACTATTTCAAAAATTCAAGAGGAAGGAAGACTTCCAAGCTCCTTTTATGAGGCGACCATAATTCTGATTCCAAAACCAGGCAAAGACAACACAAAGAAAGAAAATTATAGTCCAATATCTCTGATGAATATAGATGCTAAAATCCTCAACAAAATATTAGCAAACCGGATCCAAAAATATATGCAAAAAATCATACACCATGATCAAGTGGGAGTTATTCTGGGGAGGCAAGGCTGGTACAACATTCGTAAATCAACCAATATGATTTATTACATAAACAAAAAGAAGGAGAAAAACCATATGATAATTTCAATAGATCCAGAAAAAGCATTTGATAAAATCCAGCACCCATTCATGATCAAAACTCTCAGCAAAGTGTGAATACAGGGAACATACCTCAACATGATAAAAGCCATCTATGAGAAACCCACAGCCAACATCATACTCAATGGGCAAAAATTAAAAGCAATCCCCTTAAGATCCACTGCCTTTCACCACTCTTATTTAACATAGTCCTGGAAGTCCTAGCTACAGCAATCAGACAACAAGAAGAAATAAAAGGCATTCAAGTTGGAAAAGAAGAAGTAAAACTATCATTATTTGCAGATGATATGATATTGTATATAGAAAACCCTAAAGTCTCAGTCAAAAAAACTACTAGACCTGATAAACGAATTCAGCAAAGTGGCAGGATATAAAATCAATACTCAGAAATCAGAGGCATTTTTATATGCCAATAATGAACAGTCAGAAAGAGAAATTAAGGAAACAATCCTCTTCACTATTACAACCAAAAAAATAAAGTACCTAGGATTAAACTTAACCAAGGAGACTAAAGACTTGTACTCGGAAAATTACAAAGCATTGATAAAAGAAATCAAGGAAGATACAAACAAGTGGAAGCATATACTGTGCTCATGGTTAGGAAGAATAAACATCATTAAAATGTCTATTTTACCCAAAGCAATCTATAAATTCAATGCAATACCAATTAAAATACCAATGACATACTTCAAATATATAGATCACATATTCCAAAAATTTATATATGGAACCAAAAAAGAACACGAATAGCCTCAGCAATCTTAAAAAAGAAGAATAAAGTGGGAGGTATCACACTTCCGGATATCAAGTGTGATACTACAAGGCCATTGTACTCAAAACAGCCTGGTACTGGCATAAGAACAGGCATATAGATCAATGGAACAGAACAGAGAACCCAGAAATAAACCCAAAGCTCTATGGACAACTGATATTTGACAAAGGAGGTAAGGAAATACAATGGAGTAAAGACAGCCTCTTTAACAAATGGTGTTGGGAAAATTGGACAGCTACCTGCAAAAAAATGAAACTAGATCACCAGCTTACACCACTTACAAAAATAAACTCAAAATGGATAAAAGACTTAAATGTGGGTGTGAAACCATAAGCATCTTAGAAGAAAACATAGGCAGTAAGCTCTTGGACATCTCTCGGAGCAATATATTTGCTGATTTATCTCCATGGGGAAGTGAAATAAAAGACAGGATAAACAAATGGGACTATATCAAACTAAAAAGCTTTTGCACAGCTAAAGAGTATAAGAACAGAATAAAAAGACAAACTACACAATGGGAGAACATATTTTACAATACGTCTGATAAGGGGTTAATAACCAAAATTTATAAAGAACTTGTAAATCTCAACACCAGGAAGACAACAATCCAATCAAAAAATGGGCAAAAGAAATGAATAGATACTTCTCCAAAGAGGACATACAGATGGCCAACAGGCATATGAAAAAATGCTCAACATCACTAATCATTAGAGAAATGCAAATTAAAACCACAATGAGATATCACCTCACACCAGCCAGAATGGCGCTCATCAACAAAACAACACATAATTAATGCTGGCGAGGATGTGGAGAAAAGGGATCCCTCCTGCACTGCTGGTGGGAATGCAGACTGGTGCAGCCACTGTGGAAAACAGTATGGAGATTCCTCAAAAATTTTAAAATTGAACTGCCTTTTGACCCAGCTATCCCACTTTTAGGAATATACCCCAAGAACACCATAGAACGGCTCCAAAAGGAGAAATGCACACCCAAGTTTGTGGCAGCATTGTTCACAATAGCGAAGATCTGGAAACAGCCCAAGTGTCCATCAGAGGACAAGTGGATTAAAAAGCCTTGGTACATATATACTATGGAATACTACTCAGCCATAAGAAATGATGACATCAGATCATTTACAATAACATGGATGGACCTTGATAACATTATACAGAGTGAAATAAGTAAATCAGAAAAAACTAAGAACTATATGAATCCATACATAAATGGGACATAAAAATGAGACTCAGAGACATGGAGAAGAATGTGATGGCAACGGGAGTAGGTGGGTTGGGGGAGGGGGGGTGGGGCGAGGAAGGAGAGAGAGGGTGGGGGAGGGGAGGGGCACAAAGAAAACCAGATAGAAGGTGACAGAAGACAATTTGACTTTGGGGGAGGGGTATACAGCACAATCAAATGTCAAAATAATCTGGAGATGTTTTCTCTCAACATATGTACCCTGATTTATCAATGTCACTACATTAAATTTAATAAAAAAAAAACTGTAGTGGTAGCATCATAAATCATTAAGACCAACAGAGGCCCTGGTATATCATTTTGGATACCTTGTAAAATAGTGAAATTGCAGAAATAAAATTACTGCTTTTTAATTTTATATTTTTGATCTATCTTATACATGAGAACTATTTAAACATCATATATTAAAGAAAGAGAGTTTTGGGTATTTTATACCTTTATTGACAAGGGATTTTCTAAAATATGCTTGCACATCATTGAGTCACATGTTTTGCTTTACATTCTAGTTTTATTTTTACTAGATTTTCATTTATTTTTTTTAATAAGAAGATCTGTGGCCACTTCCTAGTCCTATAGTCTTTTCCTTTCTAAAGAGTGACAGGCAGAGCAGTGGGGAGTAAGAACAAGTGTCGAAAAGCAACATCAGAAGGAGGTGACAAGTGAAGAAGGAAGATGAATATTATCAACTATTGTCTACCTTAGCTTTCATTTTAAAAAGAAAAATGACATAAATAAAATAGAAAAATACCTAAAACTTCAAGTTGTGTGTGTGCGTGCACATGCAGGGTTTTCCATACTGAGTCAGGTAACCCATGCAGAAATGAATTCAGCCTTTGACTAATATTTATTGAGTGTCTACTATATGCATAACACTGTGCTGAAAAGCATCCCAACACATCTCTCTCACCCCCTTTTCCAAGTTGCACAATTGCACCTCTTTCTCTTCATTTGATATTTATGAATTTGCTGCATTCTTTAATAGAAACCATGGCATGAGAGCCCACTAGAAAAGTGCACTGGCTTGGATGAAATGCTGTGTTTCAAAATCAGGCATGTGATCAGTCTGGTACAGATTGGTCTTACCATCTCTCACTCTCTCATCATATGACCACTCATTCTTTCTGAGGTGTTGGGATATAAAGAGAAGTCTAAGGGGTCTACCAGGCTCCTTCCTTTCCTTTTTGTTTATTCTGAAAGGTCTCTCCTGAGATTGCTCCTTTGTTTTACACAAAGCAAAAAACAGAAGCAGCAGCAACGCACACACACACAAAACGACTCTCTTACCCCTCCAAAAAACAAAACAAACAAGATAAAACAACAACAATAACCCAAGTAAATTCTGATGCCACAGCTGGTCCTGGATGATGAATCCACAGTTAAATAAACAAATCACATGCTCTGGATTGATGCGTGATTTTTGATAAAGTTCCTTTTGGAAGCTGAGATAATTACTCTATCACTACTGCCCTATTATCTTGCTCTAAAGAAGACCACCTTATCCTGGGCAGGCTTTAGGAGTGGCTTTCTCTTCCTCTCTCTCCTTCTCTCTTTCTGTCCTTAACATTATTTCACAGCCTGGGCCTATTTACCCTCAATAAAAAGTTCCCCTTTAAGTAGTTATTGCAATAGACCAGAGAAACAATCTTTGCATTCCATTTTTTTTTGTTGTTGTTCAAACCCAAACTGAGACCCAAGTTTAAGGCTGTATTTTTGGCCAGGAAGTTATACCATTTATTTTTCTCCCTCCCTCAAGTATCTTTCCTATCCTCCTCCCCCCTCCTCCCTTTCATGGATAATCCAAATAGTTATTTAAAAAACCCAGATTCTCTGAGAAAGAAGACAATTGTCCCCCAGCCAATCATTTTAGATTATCTCACTAATGAGTTTGCTAATGCTTAGCTCAATGCCACACTTGGGGACTTGCTCCTTTTTGCTGATACATGTAATCAGAAATGGGCAGCCTCTCTTACTTTTAGCCTGTAATTACCAGGGAAGCATACAGTGTGTATGTGTGTGTTGGAAGATGGTTATTAGTAATTCATAACACAGTGAGAACTCATCAAATAGGTAGTGTTTTCTAGCTTCTAGTAGAGATTTGCTGACAGAATGGGATCTTGGACAGAGAAGGGGTGCTCTATGATGATTGGGGGCTTATAAAAAGAAAGCTGAAGAACTAGAGACACAAAGGGGTTCCTAGAAGAGTGGATTGTGAGGGGGCATCAAATTGAACGTATTTTTAGCCAGAGTTGGGGCTTTGCATAAAGAACATCCTGGGAGCTATGGACAGAATCTTATTTAAAGTCTCCAGAAATATTCAGAGCGATGAGAAGTTGAGGATGGGGGAAAAATAAACACAGAGAAAGGAGCGCTCACCTTGGGACTACTGTCCAGCTTCTGGAGGAGATGACTGGGTTATCAGAAAATGGGTCTCAGAATTAGTATTATCATAGCCCCATTTTGATTTGATTGCAAATTATTCTTGTGACATTCCAGAAGCAATGACTTAGATAAAGTTGTATAGCCAAGTAGGGCTCAGCTATTGGTACATACCGTCCTGAGCTGAGCTATAGACAGGCCAGCACAACCAGAGCTGCTGATGACACCTGGATGCAAAATGTTTGCTTTCTTAACAGCTACAGAGCACAGTAGCTGTCTGTTTCTTTAAAAATGTGGTTTATGCATATACATTTTCCATTAGTTCCTTTAACAGAGCTTTCCTCTTCTTTTTTTTTCAAGAACTCCTTAATAAGTTATTCCATAATAAATATTTTTTTCTTAAAATATCACAAAACATTGCATTCTGGGAAAGTGAACTCTATTTCTTTTTTTTCCCAGTGGACATGTGAAAATTTGTTTTATTTTTATTAGTTATCAGGAAAATACAAATTAAACCACAGGACGATACCACTGATTACTCACTGGAATGGCTGAAATAAAAATGGAAGAATATATCAAGTTGGTGGGAATGTAAAATTGGAGCCTTCATATATTATTGATGGCAGTGTTGAAAAATATATATCAAAGTATATATTTTGCACATATATGGAAGTATGTATCTGTATTTTATATATATACCCAATAGAAAAGCACACATCTATAAAACAAAATATATGTACAAAAAGTTCATAGTATAATAACATTACTTTTAGTAACTCAAAACTAAAAACTATGCACATTCCCCAAAGCAGCAGAATGGATAAATTGTTGCATATTAAAAAATGGAATAGAAGACCACAGCAATAAGAATGTATGCCGCACTACTACATGCAACAATATGGACAAATCTCAAAAATATAATGTTGGGTGACAGGATTCAGACACAAAATAATGCATAATATAAAAGTTCATATTCATGAAGTTTAAAAACAGGCAGTGCTAATTTGTTGTATTAGAAGTGATGGTACAAATTTTGGGGAGTGTGAACTCTATTTCTTAATATCTTACAGAAAAGATTAGATACTAGTCTAAACACAAAGTATTTTTCTTCTCAGGAAGAAAAAAACAAACCCTCTTTTTAAAAGAGACAAAAGCTGTAGTCTAAATTTGTTTTGTAATGTTGGTGAGTGAATTGAGAAGTGTAACACAAATCTCCTTGAAAGCAGACAGAATTTTTGCCTCCCCATCTCCTCTGATGTCGTCAGTGACACATATAAATTCTTTGCATGGGGAACGGGGAAGGGAATTAGCTAAACATTTCCACATCTGGTTTTGGAACAGTTTGGAACTGACTCCATAGGTTCCTGGAAGCTTTTGGGGTCGACAGTTATTTATTTTTAAAATTCAGTGTACTCTTGACAGCAGTTATCATTTGTATATTGTTTTCCCAGAATCTTGTTGTCAAAACAAAAGGAAACAGAAGGGAAAAGGAAAGTCCAAGGCAGCATGCAATTATCTCAGGGAAATATAACTGTCAGGGTTTTGATTTGCAGCAAAGTTTGTTTGCTCTCCTGCAGCTGATTTGAAGAAAAATGAATCTGAGTTGGAATAAAGATTCTTTTATATTACAAGACTGGAAAAAACAATACTAACACTTTGTGAACTCTTTAGTTTAAAAATTCAAATAGTCACATTCTGACTTTGTCCTGGCAACTGCCTCAAGGTTTGGGAGTCTTTTTAAATTGAGGTTCTTTTTCAAGCCCAGTGTTAAAGAATTAGTTGGTTCACTGCTCTCAAAAAAAAAATAAATGAAGATTGTGATTATACTAATGATGTCAAAAGTACATTAAAGTGAGTCAAAAACTGAATAATGCTTTTGTAGAATTTAGATTAATTCTAAGGCATCTGGGTCGGGTTCGTTTTCTAGCCTTCTGAAGCACAGTGTGAAAAGTAACTGCACATTATTCATCATTTTGTGTAGAAGAAGAATTATGAACTGCTAATGCTTAACAATGTCCATTTGCTCAATAGAATAGAACTTGACTCAAGCTAGAAAAGACTTCATTCAAATTAGCTAAAAATGTAGTCATTAAAAGTGTTTATTTAAAACTAACTGTAGAAAAATTGGGAGATATAGAAAAGATAAAAAAAATTGTAACCTCATAATAACTATTGTTACTTTTTTTTGGTTTATACATTTCTACTTTTTTGGAGAACACATACACACACACACACACACACACACACACACACACTATTTTGGAAAAAAAGCCAAGGCTTTTTTGAAAGCTGTTTTTAATTTTTGACATTGAATTTGAGAGCAATCAAAGCATTATTTTTGTTTGGGCCATCTGGTTTTGTTCTTATAATCTGTTAAGCTATCAAGCATAGTTTAAATGTCATGGTTCATCTCATGCACAAATAAAGGTTGTGAAATAAATAAGAGCCCAAGCTCCTTGTAAGAAAGAGTTTTTGTTGGACCACAAATTTGGTTACTAAAAGGTGAATAGTTTGATGTGAAATCAAACCACAATAAGGTTTCCACAACAAGGGTAAACTGTACCCTGATTGAATGTAAATATTTCCAAATAAATACAGAAAGATGGACTTAAATGGAAATTGCAAATATCAGCTCATGGGCACTCCTTCTCTTTTGTGCAGAGAATCTGAGTTGGTTTAATTTTAAAGTTGAACTAAGGGATGTATTTCATAATTTCTATATAATGTAAGCAAACTCCCAAATGCACACCCCAATTCAGTTTATGTTTTAATTTAATAACTTATTTGAATTTTGACTTTCCAGAAAACCACACCCTTTACCACAAAGCCCTAGAGCCCCTTCTTATTTTAAAGATAAGGGAAATTTGTGTCTGAGCCAAGTTCCCAACTCCACAGCAGCTTGGTTGCATTTTTAACCCATTAGAAGTCTTTGGATGTCTGACCAAACTAGATAAAGGCCTGTTTGCCTGAGATGATTTCTGGGTGTGACCATAAGAAGGCAGAAGGTTGAATTAGACACTCCTCTAAGGACTTCACCACTTTTTTGATAGATCTGTCTCAATAAATGAGGGCTCTAAACAGCTTCCAAAAATGGTCAGGCACATTCCTCCTTCCCATTCAAAATTGGGATATTGGGGTACAAGTTTTCTTAAAGTGAGGTGCACATACATAACACAAGCTGAAGGATTTCTTAAGTCCAAATCAAACTACAGTTGACATTACAGTCTGTTTGGTTGATTTTTAACTGACTTGACCAATATGCCTCTTTCCAATACCCAAAGCTACCTTATGTATAACCACCCAGAATCTGGTCACTTGGTGTGTGTATATACTCCCTAACTAAGGTCACTCACCATCCCTTGGCTCCTGAGAGGCAGAAAAGTTTTAGAAAAGGTTCCTTTGATAGGAAGGCTGTTGATTGTTGTTAGGGAGCCCATGATTTGGGAGGCATATATGCATATTAGATTAAGTAAAGATGCATTGCTCTGTGGCCAGCACATTGTGGGAAGATCAAATCACACACACACACACACACACACACACACACACACTAAGAAGAAAAGAAAGGTTAAATCTGATTCCTACTGTTGTCTTGATCCCTACTAATTTTTCCCATTCTGTAACCCTTGGACCATAAATCCATAAATTCTTTAAGGAGCCTGGTCTTGGAGTATTAGAGTATCTGGTACATAGTAAGTACTCAGTAAATATTTGTTGAATGAAAGAATGAATGAATCAATGAATGACTAACAGAAATCACCACTTGCCTTGTGCCTCCTTGTTCAGCTCCTAAAGGCCTGAATCTGGTTACTCGCTAGTCCTCTCCCTCATTGCTCCAAACTTCCAGTTGAAGGTATAGGGTAGCAGTAAAGCCTTGGTTGAGAATTCAAGAACCTTGTCCCAGCAGAAAGGGTCCCAGCAGGCCTTTTTGCCCACCTGCCTGCCTACTTACTGGGCTCACTGATGGCAAGGGCTCTATTTCTGCCCAGACCAGTGGTACCCACTGCCCTGTCAATCAGCTCTTAGCAAGTCACTCCGAATGACACCAACACTTCTTGCACTAATCCCCAATCCCTGGTAACAGTGCTCTTCTTTCTGTTAAGCAACTGAACATAACTTGTGTTAGTATGTCTGGATCCTAACATAGGTTCACAGGCTATTCCCACTCTGAAGGTCGCAGGCAAGCAAACTAAGTCAATCTCTACAGAGAAAACAAGGTGTAACTCTCCTCTAGTCTGACTTTACATGGGAAGAAAATAGAAAGCCCCAGATCCCATCAGACCAAGTCTAGGCAACTGAGAGACACAGCATCATCAGAAGCCTCAGGTCCACGAGGTACTGAGGAACAATGAAGTGTCTTGAAGGGGCTTGCTGGAGTCACTAGCTTTATTGAGGCAAATGGACATGTCCCTTTGAAATTGCCAATGGATGGTTTTCCTTTGTTAGCATTAGCCAAAACCACAGGTTGGATATCTGTTCCTCCTCAGAGCACATCTGCATGGCCACTACCAGTTTTGAGCTCAGAGGCAGAAATCTGAAAATTCCACAGGTTCCAAGGAAATTGCCCACAAGATAGGTTAAGTCTCCCCTGCTACAAGTTGATCCTTGGCTCACTTTGGGTTGGGCTCTCTGCTCTGCCAATCCAGGACAACCTCAGATTTTGTTTCAGCTTCCCCTAACCCCTGTGTTCCTCAAAATGCTTTGAAGTTGACTCCATCAACTCATATGTTATTGAATTTCATTGGCAATTATCACTCTCCATTTCACTTACCTGCACCCTTTTTATAACATAGGTGTTACCTTATGTGTGATAGCTCCTTATCTTAAAAATATTAAAATACTTGGAGCACAGTGTTGGCTTTGTACTTTCTTCATACAATTACTTTTTGGTTAAAATATATATACATAATAGGTTGAACCAGTGTTCACCACTTCATATTATACTATATATATTTTTTATTTTGTTTTTTAAATGTTCATTTTATTGACTATAAAGAGAGAAAAGGAGAGAGACAGAAACATCAGTTCTTGAATGTGTCCTGTGCGGAGATTGAACCAGCAACATCTGCGCTTTGGGACATTATAACCAATTGAGCTATCCGGGCTATATAAATATTTTTAAATAAATACATAATGTACAAATAATATTTAAAATAAATATAAAAATCTGATTATATATATGTATATATCTGATTTACTATATATATATGTTTATATCTCGTAATATATATTATCACATGCACATATGTATATGTAACATCATATACACACATGTTTATATGATCATATACACATATGTTATATCACTATTGAAATATTTGTTAACAGTGAAAACAGGAGGTCCCTTCCCTCCCGGCAACACCTCTTCCTCTTAAAAATAATAAAGGTCTTTTTTCTGAAATTTTTCTCAAGGGCCAAGACTTTGAATTTACATTACTTGGCTGCAAATATGTATGTATTTATGCATATGTAACATACACATATATATCAAATACATTGAATTGTTTTCCCCCAAATTCATATGGTGAAGTCCTAGCCCTTTAGTACCTCAGAATGTGACCTTATTTGTAATACAATCTTTAAAGAGATAATCAAGTTCAAATAAGGGCATTAGGGTGGGCTCTCTAATTGAATATGACAGTTGCCCTAATAAAAAGGGGCAATTTGAACACAGACACCCAGAGAAGGAAGATGATGTGAAGACATATAGGGAGAAGACAGCTATATGACTGGTAATACATTTACAAGTCAAAGAGCAGCAAGGATCATCAGCAAACACCAGAAACCAGAAGATGCAAAGAAGGATCCTCTCCTAGAGCCATCAGATACCTTGATTTTGGACTTCTAGCTTCCGAAACTATGAGAGAATAAATGTTCTGTGGTTTTTAAGTGATTCAGTTTGTGGTACTTTGTACAATAGCCCTAGCAAACTAATAAATATATATTTCCCAACAAATTGAACAGACATATGTGCCTCTTTCCAGAGACAAGAGCTTACAACTATTAATGTCCTAACTCTTATGTCTTGCTATAACTTTAAATTTCATTTGGAATTAGAAAGATGATGAGAAAACAAAGAATGAAGACAAAAAGTGACAAAGAAAGGAGCTTGTTAAAATGGATACTAGCTATTGTTCAAAATGGTTGAACTAACCAAAGTGCTGGGATTTGATGCTTACAGGAGAAATAGAATTAGGGAAGTAGATTTTAGTGTGATATCAGGAAGGCTTTCCTATCTTTAAATATTGTCCAAAAATGAACAAAGAAGCTTGGTGCAGAACTGAGTTTCCTTGGTTCTCTGCAGGCATTCATGGAGAGAGCCTAGATGGTCAGTTGTCAGGATGGCTAGAGAGGGAACTCGTGTCTTAGAGCTGTGATGGCGAACCTTTTTATAAAAACCGCCCACTTTTGCAGTGCTGGTCAACCTGGTCCCTCCTGCCCACTAGTGGGTGTTCCAGCTTTCATGGTGGGCCAATTGTGGTGCCATTTGGTTGCTTTGCTACTGCCCACCAGGTTGACCAAAAGTGAGCGGTTTTTATAAAAAGGTTCGCCATCACGGTCTTAGAGGGTATTTAAGGTTCTATCACAGACTGCCTTGTGTGTGTGATCCCATACATGTGTTCATATTATATCATAATTTATAAATGTGCCTATAATTGTGCATCATAATATGTTCATAATTAGCACATATACTAAGAAAACAGACATTGAAGAACACACCCACATCATTACACATGCATAACTTATTTATATAGATTTCATTAATATATTCAAGACTATATAATACTGTGTAATAAGGACATGACCCTTTTCCAGGTTTTTGTTGTGACTAGAGCTTAGTGATAAGGGTGGCAATACAAGGGGAAGGTGGCAGGGGATAAGGGAGAGTGAGTCATGGAATAGAGGAAAATTCTTGTGAAACCTTTAGTAAGTTGAACTAGCCAAAGAGAAGAAACAATTACCTTAGGATGCATGTTGCTAATGAATGCCCAAAATAAATCAACATAAAGTACAGATGCTCAGAGAGTTGAAAGTTATGGTGGTTTGATGCTGACAAGCTTAGTGTGGTTCCTGGAGAAGGAACTTGGCAGGGCCACTTTCACTGCTTGCTGCAATACAAATGCTGAATGCTATTTTTGTTTTTTTGCCTTTTTTCCCTGTGAAAGTAAAAATCCTCTTCAGATTTCTTAAGGTTAAGGAAAACAGGTACTAATGCAAGTTTTTCATAAAAGAAGTGGCAGAAAGTGAACTTTTGAAAAGCAAGGGGTTACTTGTATTCAGAATGGGGTTTATTGCTTGGCTCTAAATGATGGGGAGCTGATATGACCTTTCTAAACAGGATGATCTGTAGAAGCCCTGCACTGGGTGTTTCTCTTTATAAACATCTTGCGCTGGAATGAAAAGGCTGAGGCTCTGCTCCTTGTAACTGCTGTCTATGGAGGCCTTTAGCACAGCTATAGGGAGAGTGCTAAAAAATACACATATTTTCTATGTAACCTAGAAAGGAGCAGCAGTAATGATTTTCTCCCTTATGCTGATGCTTCGTTGCAATCTTTTAAGCAATTGCAGAATCCAGGGTGGGTTTTTTGTTTGTTTGTTTGTTTGTTTGTTTGTTGGGTTTTTTTTTGTTAAGTTTGTTCGAATGTACATGGGTCACATATGGCAACAAATCTCAAAAACCAGGCATTATTTTTTAACTTAAATATATATTTTTGTATAGAGACTCTCCTATTAGAGTACATTTTCCCCTATTATCTCCTTTGATCCTTGAACTTCTCACATAAGGACCCCAAAGACAGGCATCATATGTAAAAGCTGTGGAAATGAGGGTCCAGTGGGGTAGAGAGCCTTGACCAAGACCAAGGTTGGATAAGTTAGTTTGGGTCTCAGGCCTTCCCACCAGCCTGCCTGTTTTCTTTCACCTTTTACAACATATACAAAATTGCAAGACATTATTAGGAGGTAATCGTTGTGGAAAGGAAAGAAAGTCCTGAAGTGGCTTGATCTACGGACTACTGCTCCAAGATACATGGCAACTTCAGCTTCAAGGTCTGAGGGCAGTTAGTTAGGAGAGGGAGCAGAAGTGATTCTCAAATTTGGCCAAGGCAGCTGAACAAATCAAAGTACAGAGGGCCTCTAGGAGCTACTTCTCACAGCTGAAAACAGCTGAGAGAAGCTCTAATATGGTAAATGGCAGTGAGGGGCAGGCACTAAGCTATTTAGAATGGCTCAACATTTGAAAAAAATAAGAGAAAGAACAAAATATTCACAAGCCAGAGACGGCAGATTTGGTAAGAGACCAGTTGAGTATATAGTGTGTGCTTTCCCTTTTGCACCTCCTGCTTTTTAAGGTTCTCATTTTTACTCTTAAGTTATGGGAACAAAGACAGAAGCCAAGTCCACCCATTAGACAAGACCATTCATTATAAGTAGCTGCCTAAATCTAGAAACTGAAATTTCCCTGAAGAAGGAAGGAAGGGAATGAACATTATTGAGACACCGTTCTAAGGCACTTTATGTGCAATATCTCATTTAAGCTTCACAGTAACCCTGTGTAGTAGGTACTGTTATTAATTGCCCCATTTTACAGAAGAAAAAATTGAAGGTCAGAAAAGTTAGGAAACACACTAAAGACACAAAGCTAGTAAGTGGCAAACACAGGAAGCATCTGCCATGCTCAGGGAGATTCCATAGTTTTTTTTTTCTAGTGTATGTCAATGTTGAGAAAGTAAACACAGGGAAGGCATTCAAAAAGGAAGACATAAAAAGGAAGCATAGATTGATTATGAGGATCAGAGTCTAGGGTGACGAGGAGGTGAGGAAATTAATAGCTTTTCAGGCAGGAGAAATGGAGAAAAAAGGAGGCAATAAACGAGAGACAAATTCAGAGGCATTTAGAGAAGATTATTTTAGGTTACCGTTTATATTTTATCACTCCTTATATTTTAGATTTCTTGAGAGCAAGCAGTCATTCCTGATTTCAATGTAACACATTTATTCCATGAGCTGCATGCATACCCTGAACATAATGAAACTCAGGACACGCCGTATATTCAGATCTTCCCAATCTATTTTGACAAGGGAAATGTGTATGGCTTCTGTACAAAGCCACCAAATATGGCAACCTCGAACTGTGAAGAGTGGCCTGCAAGCTCACCCAATAAATCTTTCTGAATGCAAAAATGGTCCCATGCATTCTCAAACTTTTACATTTGTCACGAGAGTGATGAGTTACATATTTCTAATTCCACCCTGAGGACAGAGATTATGTCTCTTTCTGATTTCGTTATATCTTTAAAAGGAATTCTGGGCTTCATTTACCAAGCCCGGATGTTTGTAAAACTCCAAACAGAGCTTGGATGGGGGTGGGGTGGGAACATATAGCTAAATGGTAGGGTCAGTAGGTGACTTTTTATCAGTACCATGTTCTAAACAACCAGAGTCAGGCAGCTCTAGTGCCCTGGCAAAATTTGGGTTCATTTAAAAAAAAAAGAGGTCACTTAATGTACATAAAGAAAGCAGCAGGGTTGGGCGCTCTTCATTCCTGGTCAAAGTCACTAGCTCAAGATGCTGGGAAAAGGAAGTGAGCTTATTTCCTCTCTAAATACCGTCTAGCATTCTCTCTGACTCTTTAGGAAGAATATTACATTGTTTGAGGAGTGCTCTGGCAAATAATAACAATTGAACAACTGTGGTGCCCACCTGTTAGAAATCAAGACTGGGGTATTAAAACCGGCAGTGCTGACCATGAGTGACCTGACCATTTTGCATGGAAGGTGAACCGCTCCAGGCTTCTCCAAACTATGGCCCGCGGGCCACACGCGGCCCCCTGAGGCCATTTATCCGCCCCCCCCACCACACTTCCAGAAGGGGCACCTCTTTCATTGGTGGTCAGTGAGAGGAGCACTGTATGTGGCGGCCCTCCAATGGTCTGAGGGACAGTGAACTGGTCCCCTGTGTAAAAAGTTTGGGGACCCCTGCCAGGTGCTCATTCTACGAGTTGTTCAGAGTACTTTTTCTAACTGCACAGAGGTAAGAGTTGAAAAGAGTAAGTCCTCAAAGGCATGACCCCAGACAGCATTGGTACATAAAGGAGATATTCCTTGTTCTTTGCTTCCTTGGAAAATGGGAAGAAAAACTCTTGTCACAAAATGGCAGCTACAGAACTAGGGGAGGGGAGATGATTAAAGAAATAGGAAGAACTGTCTTTTTAAGGGATATAGTAATTTGCAACACACCTCTCACCAGTAATGTACATTTAAATTCTGAGTCTCTGAATAAGCAACACTTTCAAAATGGATAATTTATCATTATTTATAAATGAACTGATTTTCAGGGAGGAGGACTTTTCTTGTGCTTTCCTTTTAGAGATTTTGCTTTTGAGAGATTGTAGACCTGGTAGGTATTATTTTAAATCAAGTTTTAAGTAGCATTTATTATTTCTAACTACAAGGATTTATGGTTTTATTCTGTCTCCTTCTTAAGATTCCATTAACTTATAAGGATGACTGGAAATTTGGTGCTAGTAGTATCTTTGGGGTTTCCAAGTTTGGCTAATTGGATATTAGAGATTGTGCAGGAGACAATGACCTAGGTCAACATTATAGAATAGAGCTGGATGAGATTTATATGAACACACTCTATGGACAGAAAAGGGGTGAGCAGAAAATCTAACCAAAGATTTTTCAAAATAATGAGGCACTAGAGGGCTTACAGCAGGATATACTAGTAGCTACGTGGCTTTGATGTGTCTGAGAGATCTGGAATGAAGCTGTCTTGCTTCTACTAGCTGTCAAACCTTGGGCTTGTTACTTTCTAAGCATTGTTTTCCTAATTTGTAAAATGAAGATAATAATAATAATGATGATGATAATAATAATTCATAAGGTTCTTGTGATGATTAAAATTAGACCATGAGTATAAAACTGTACAGTTCTAACACATAAATTCTTAATTAATGTTGGGTATTGTTAAAAGTATTATTGCTGAATAATATAAACTAATGTAAACCGCATTGAAACTGGGTTCATGGCCCCCTTGAGGAGCTCCTAATCTATTCTACACTTACATTGAAACCATATTTGATTTTTTAAAAAAGTCTGTGCATTGGAAATATACAGACCCAACCTTGAATAGGATTCTGCCACTTCCTAACAATGTGATTTTGGGCAAGTCACTTCTCACTCCTGGCCTCAGTTTTCTTATATAAAACAGGGCCAGTTATAATAACTACCTGATAGGATTGAGGGATTGAATCAAGTATGAGAAAGTGCACATATAGGGCTTGGCACCGAGCAAGTGCCTGATAAATGGGAACTATAGAATAGGCTCAGGCAGACAGCTTAGCTGTAGGGTTCCTGACACCTCACCTCTTTCCACCCGTTTGCTAGTCCCAACTAGAGTCCCATCAATCTGCCACTCCTCTCAGAGGCTTATGGAAATTTCTGGCAAAGATATCTCCTACAGGGACAAATTTTGGATATCCATCCACCCCTGTTACCACTGAATTATGGGGAATGAGAGAAGGAAAGAAGACCCATTGAGAGGGAGAGGAGAAAACAAACGTCTTCTGTATATTCCTGCCCTGGCTAGCTCAGGCTTATGCCTGAAATAGGTGTTCAGTAAATACTTGAGGAATGTATGTACAAATGAATGAAAAAAGAGAGTTGGCAGGCAGGCATCTAGAAAGGGAGAGAAAGACATGAGAGTCCTGTCAAACATTTCCTGACTATGCCTCCACAACATCTCTCTATCTCAGGGGTCTCTTTTGGCCATGGATTATGGACAACCCCAGTTCTCTCCTTGCCTTTGCACAGATTACATGTGATACACCCTTCAAGCCTTTTTAAGATATCCAGACAGAAATTTGAGGGTAGATTGAACTCCCCATTTTGGGTTCAGCTGTGGGCATAAAACATTCTAAGGCTGGTCGCAGGAAGGTCCACAAAGGATATCTAGATAAAATCCTAACTGTCATTGTGAAATTCTCTTCTTGTCTTGAGAACAAGTATGGTGACAGATGATGGATCCAACTAGCCCACTTCTATTTTTCATTTCACACATATAAGCAATGTGACAACCAGGTTTTGCCATGAATGATATGCAAAGGAGTGAGGACACCTCTGCACAGAGATGAATCAACACAAGCACTAAATACAGGCATGTTAACCATGGAAAAGACTGAGGATGAGGGCTATGCTTTCTATGGGCAACATTTTAGAACCTTATGTGCCATGGTTTCTCAGTGACTTTCGCAGCTCAACTTCTGCTCTGACATTTGTTTTAAATAAAGTTTTCTTCCATAAAAATACCACTTAAGGACACATATGCAGAATGTGCATTTGGCTTTTCCTGGGTGTTAAATATTTTATTTAATGTGCTTATTTTCAAACTGCATTGTTGGAAAATTAATATATACTTAATTGCCTGTGTGACAACCTCTCACCACAGAAGCAACAGTGATTCAGATCCTGAACCCTTGATTCTTTACCTCTTGCTCCCTATAAGCTCCCAGCCACAATTTAGCACCCAAACTTCTGTTATCCAAAAATTTTGCAAGTGACACAAAAAACAGGCAAAATAACTCCAAAAGAAGAATAAAAACAAGAAGGAATTGGAAAGAAAGTGTGATGATTTCATCTTACATGATTAAAAAAATTAAATATATATCTAAAGAGAACTGGTAAGTCAGTCCTTTCTCTTTTTTATTTTTATTTTACCTTTTTATTGAAGTAATTGGAATGGTATTAATAAAATTATATAGGTTTCAGGTGTACAATTCTATAACACATCATCTTTGTATTATACTATATGTTCTCTACTGCAAGTGTAGTCTCCTTCTATCATCTTTTAATCCCTCATAACTACTTTAACTTCCCCTTTTCCCTCTACAAATCACCATACTATTGTCTGAGTCTATGAGGGTATTTTTTGTTTGTTTGTTTTGTTTTTTGTTTTCTTTTTTCTTTCTTTCTTTTTTGCTTACTCCTTTTCACCTGTCTCACCCAGCCCCACAATCTTCCTTCCCTCTGACAGCTGTCAGTCTGTTCTCTACGGGACTGTTTCTATCTTGCTTGTTAGTTTTGCTCATTAGATTCCACATATGAGTGAAATCATATGGTACTTATCTTTCTCTCACTGGCTTATAGCCAGTCCTTTCTAACACGTGTTACTTCTTGATTGGTTCCACATCCACATCATCTCTGGCTTGAACTGGTTTATAAAATCTGACTCAGCAAGCTTTTGTTTTATCTTTTTGCACACATGCTGAGAGGGAGGGGTGTCTATAAGTTGTCCTTTTATTGTTAAAATAAAAATAATATTGGTGAAAACCAGAGCTGACTTCCAATGTGGGCAATTCTGTCTAGTGGGTCATCAAATGAGCCCTAAGGAGTGTGTGAAGAGGACCCTGAGGTGGGGGTAATTTTGGCCGAATGACAGCTGGCTGACAGCTGGTGAAGAGCAGCTGAAGGAGGGGACTACTTCTATGGAGGATAGAATTTAAAGTTGGACTTCTGTACAGAACTGTTTAAGCTGACCTGACCCTGACTGAATTCTATACCTTGGTATATGTTACCCGCTTATACTTTGCCATCAGATGCATAAGGAGTGGGAGAGTGAACAAGCAGCACAAAGAAGTACCCTTGCCTACTTCCAGAGTCAGAGGATTATAAGGGAGATTTTGGGATCCAAAGGTGGCAAATCCTGTGTGAACTCATTCCCTTAAATATGATATTTTGATGGAACTTAGTGTTGAGAATGCACCATCAACAGGGCTTTCATTTAAAGTTTAAAACACCCCTTCATAACTGTTGGAAAGGAGGTTTGTATACATAGAGAGTATCTAGGATTTGCCCATTTCTGTTCATTTTTTTTCCTGACTGTAAATCCTGTGCTCTGTAAATAATTTCTGGGTCCAAGAAGAACAACAACTCACATTTCCATACCCCACTGACTGCTCTGCCATTGGAGCCCACAGTGACAGGAGGGGAAAAGGCATCTGCAAGGGAGGAGATGACAAATGGATTAAAACATATATATTAATAATAAAGCTCATAATCTAATTTTTAAAAATTCACTATGAGCAAATACACGTGCAGGCTTCATTTGAAAAAAATGTATTGCATTAAATTTTTTTTTACATTTTATTTATTTTTAGAAAGAGACAAGAGAGAAAGAGAGAGTGAGAGAGAGAGAGAGAAAGAGAACGGGAAGGGGAGGAGCAGGAAGCATCAACTCTTCTTTTATGTGCCTTGACTAGGCAAGCCCAGGGTTTTGAACCAGTGACCTCAGCATTCCAGGTTGCCACTTTATCCACTCCACCACCCCAAGTCAGGTTGTACTACATTTCTCTTAAAGCAATTTGGTAATTACAGGACACCTGTGAGTTTGGGAACAAAGTCTCAGCTGTTAAACCTGAGGGGCCATGAAGCAATCCTAGAGCTGGAATATGAAAGGAAGAATGGCAGAAGAAAGAGTGAAGCCCTTGCTCCCAGGCCCCATTTTTCTAGTGGAACCCAAGGTCATCACGCCACTTTGTCCCTTTCTTCCTTTTCTTTCTTCTCGTCTGCACCCTCCTTATTCCCGAGCCTCTCCCACCTCATGTCTAACATTTAATGAGCACTAACAATATGCCCAACATTGCACTTAGGGCTTCACTAGCCTTGCCTCATTTCAACTTCACAAAATTCTGAGGTAGGCACTGTTATCATCCCCATATTACAGAGGAGGAAACCAATACCCAGGAAGTGTAGATGACTTGAGCCTGCGGGTCATACCCTACCTAGCAAGCCAACGGGACTGAGGCTGATTATCTCTCTTTACAGAAGCCAGAAGTTCTCTCACGAAGCTTCCCTCTGTGGATCTTGTTAGGTCACAGTTGCTCCAGGAGGGCTAGCACTTCAATCTCTCAGTACTACCAAATAATTTCATGAAGAGAGGGCCCAGGCGCAGTGCAGAAAGTGTCAAAGGATAAGAGGGCAGCAGCAGCAAGATGCTCCCCGCATTTCCTTTTGCCCATCACTCATTCAAATGCTACTCATGATAGCCTATACCAGGGGTCTCAAACTCACGGCCCCCGGGCCGCATGCGGCCCGCCGAACAATTTTGTGTGGCCCGCAGACTAATCCACGAAGTTCAAAATATTTTGGATAAAATTAAGTAAGCCTAGGGGTCTACTTGTATTTTTCATTTCTCTAGCATCCTAGCTAGATATTAGCTTAGTTAACAGCAGCTGTGATGCGAACTACAGTTTCTGGTCGTTTTGTGACACTGAGTAAACTGCATGTACGATTGTGCTTGTTGTACTGATTTTTTTTTTGTTTTCAACTGCAGTGAGAAAAGTGTTGCATAACAGTTGCCTTTTGTAGACCTAGTGCGGCCCGCCGAATGGCTGTGATCTTGCTCTGTGGCCCATATGCTGAGTTGAGTTTGAGACCCCTGGCCTATACTGTGATTCTGAGTATCAGTCAGGTTATTTAGGAGACCCGCTAGTTTTGGGGGGGGGGTTGTTTGTTTTTTGTTTTTGTAGCAACAGAGAGAGACACAGACAGAGAGATAGGAAGGGAGAGATATGAGAATCATCAACTCATAGTTGTGGTTCTTTAGTTGTTCACTGATTACTTCTCCTACATGCTTTGACTTGGCTGCTCAAGCCAAGTTAGTAACCTCTTGCTCAAGCCACTGATCATCGGGTCATGCCTATGATCTCACACTCAAGCCAGCATCTGTGCCCTCAAGCTGGCGAGTCTGCGCTCAAGACAGATGTGTCCACACTCAAACCAGTGATCTTGGGGCTTGAACTGGGACCACAGTGTCCCATGTTGACACATTATCCACTATGCCACCATTGGTCAGGTGAGACCTGCTAGGTTTTAATGTGGCAAACAGGGTGGCAAGGGATTGGAAATTACAACCAATGTAGTTGCCCTTTCATTATCCTTTCTTAATTTCCAAGGAACAAAAAAGGGGCAAGTTTCAGGCAGAATAAAGCAACTGCCAATGTATTTCCTGTTTTGGTGAACTGGTACAGTATTCCCCCTGCTTAGAAAAAGTAGTTGATCTGAGGAAAGTGCAATTTATACGGCTCTGGTATTTGTATTCTTTTTCAGAGTACTTTGAATAAGTTCATATACAAAAAGTATGCACATAGCAAAGGGTTACAAAGTGCCCTTGAGGAGACTTGCGTTGGTTATGATCTGAGTAGCCATACCCAGCTTTAGCTATTTTGCTAGAAATTTCTCTCATTTGAAAACTCAGTAATATTTCTATCTTGAACACTTTTTTTTTTCCTATACCCTGATTCCCTGTTCTGTGTTTACTGGAATTAGACTGTTTTTGCAGTGAAGGCTACAGTGATTTCAGGAACCTGTGCGTATTTGGTCACTGCCACTTATTGGTGGGGAAAGGACCACTCCTAGAGACAGAGAGCATAGAAATAAAATAAGAGTGGATTGGATGCAGGCCCAGGATGGGTGTGAGTGGAGGGCAGTGCAAGAAAAGGATCTAATTAGAGTATGATCAGTCAGGGCAGAGGAGACCCTGAAGAACCTTAACCCTTTGAGTAGTACAAACATTCATGTACACCTCATGCCTCCTGATCATCCAGAGTATGATAGATTTATTTTTAAAATGTGTAAGGCAACATTAAATAAAAGTCAAATGTATGTTCTTGTTTCCATAAATTGGTTATCAAATGAACAAGATTTAAAGTTAATAAAACTGTAACTGGAACTAATTTCATTTTTTGAAAAAAAGAAACTCACTCCCAGGGGTCAGGGAGCATGAAAAAAAAACACCTCACTACTCAAAGGATTAAAGGATGCAAAAGGCAGAGGGTGAAGGAAAGGAGGAAAAACTTGGGATGAATTCAACCAAGAGCAGAAGCTCTGTTGTCAGATGGCTGTGAAAAGAGATGTGTTTGCTGTGTGTTGGGGATTGAATGTGGAACTCAGTGAGCAAGGATGTTTGCTCCCTAAAGGACAGGGTTGTGTGTCTCAGGGAGCCTATGTGGCCTGGAGCTGAACTATAGTATATTGAGAAGAAAAGGCAAGCTTATGTGTTATAGTCTAGACAGGTTGGACTAGTTTCTGAAATGTCCTGATCTATGACATCTGCACCCTCCAACTTCTCCCACTGAAAGAATCTGTACTTCCTTACTTGCTGGTGGGGAGGACTCCAATGTGAGTAGCAGGGAATGGGAAACTGGGAGAAGCATGAGGAACAGCATTTGGTCCTAAGTTCAAAGCCTAAAGAAAAGTGTCCTCAAATGTTTCATGTTCTTTCAACTTGTATTTTCCCTTGGGGAAAAAAATATAGATAATGAAAAGCATAATTCTTGAAAACTACTGGTCCTGAATTAGCCTGATTGGGCACCAGCACTTAAAGCTAGCATCAACCTCTGGGCTCTACTGGGTGATTTGAAGGGATCCCTGGTGGTTGGAAAGAACCACCCAACCGTGGACACAGGAATGTTGATGTCTACATTTTCATACATAGGACTTGGGATTCTATGACTTTAAGAATGTGCAATGTGCCCTTAAAACTCAAAGGATAGGAAGTCATTGCTTTATTATCATTAGCCCATGTGGTTAAACAGTGTTTTCTACTCCAGAACATCCTCATATCTATTTTTTTTTGACAGAGACAGAGAGTCTGAGAGAGGGACAGATAGGACAGACAGACAGGAAGGGAGAGAGATGAGAAGCATCAAGTCTTCGTTGTGGCACCTTAGTTGTTCATTGATTGCTTTCTCATATGTGCCTTGACCGTAGACCTTCAGCAGACTGAGTGACCCCTTGCTCAAGCCAGCGACCTTGGGCTCAAGCCAGTGACCATGGGCTTCAATCTAGTGACCATGGGGTCCTGTCTATGATCCCACACTTAAGCCAGCAACCCTGTGCTAAAGCTGGTGAGCTCAGGGTTCGAACTTGGGTCCTCCGTGTCCCAATCCAATGCTCTATCCACTGTGCCACCTTCAGTCAGGCAATCATATCTATTTAGTGTTATCCAATGTAGTAAGTGAAATAAGTAATGTTTTCTCTATTTTGTAAGAGAAAATAAATACAAGTTTCTTTTCCTTAATATGATTTTAAGTAACTATGTTTAAAACAACCAGGGTTTTTTTTTTTTTTATCTCCTTTTGTTCATACAACAAACACATACTAAGCACCTTCTTTAGATCAGCACTGTTTGGTGCAGGGAATATACAAGAGTGAGCTAAGTCAGGTTTCCTCTATTTATAGTGTTTACAGTCCCAAATGGGAGACACATTAAATAAATAAACTCATACATCATTATTTAACATTAAATAGTTCATCTCAAAAACATGTAATTACAGTTGTGATAAATGATACCACAGATTCAAGTGTAATGAGAGTGCATGACATAGTGATCTAACCTAGTCTTGGGACATGGCAAGGCTTCTCTGACGCAGAGACTTCTATATCAGTTCTCAGAATCAGACGAGAGCTATAGATGGAGAAGATAATGAGCATATGTTGATGGAATGGCCAATACCAAAGCTACTTAGCTGAAGCGCAGGTCATCACAATCTTCTTCCTCCAACTCCATTGGTTTCATCTTCATCTCTTCCCTGCTCTGTTCCCTATGCTGCTACCAGCCATCACCACTCCCTTCATCTGAGAACAGCTCAGATGAGTGTTTTTCATCTTTGAAAATGAGTCAATAGGAACAGGAGTCTCATAGGATAAAAATTGTCATCTTGGATGTGTGTGGGTGTGCATGCTATAAATGTAGGATAACAATAATATTTAACAAAACATTGCCTTAGAGATTGCCAATTTTCATAAACTGCCACTAAATTGAAACCCCTGGTGTGCTTCTTTTGGCCAATTTGTCTTTTGAATCCTAGGGAACTAAATCTATAATGTTTGCAATTCAGACTGGTGGGGGTGGAGCGATGGAGAGTGAGGGGTGAAGATCTTTATGCAAACAAATTTGCCACTCAGGACAATAGCCTTGAGGTCCTTTTTATCACACCACAATCCATTCCTTTCTATTGTAACACAGTGTTACTATTCAGCTACCAAAGGATATTTTGGTTGTTTTCAGTTTTTGTTATCACGAATAAAACTGCTACAAACATTCATGCATAAGATTTTGTGTGGATATAAGTTTTTGTTTCTCTGGTATAAATGTCCAGGAGTTTGATCGCAAATTTAGCTTTATAAGAAACTTCCAAACTATTTTCCAGAGTAGCTGTAGTATTTTGTATTCCCAACAGCAACGTTTGAAAGATTTGGTTTCTCTAAGTTTTCACCAGCATTTGATATTATCACTTTTTTTTTTATTTCAGTTGTTCTAATAGATGTGTAGTAACATTGTGGTCTACATTTGCATTTCTCTAATGGTTAATGATGGTGAAAATTTTTCATGTACTTACTATCTGTATTTCCTCTTTGGTGAAATGTGTCTTCATGCCCTTTACCCATTTTCTGATAGAATTTTTTTTTTAAACTGTTGAGATTTTAAAAAGTTCTTTATATATTCTAGATATGAGTTATTTGTCAGATGTGTGGTTTGCAAATGTTTTCCCCTACTTGTATTTTTATCTTCTCAATAATGTTTTTCACAGAGCACAATTTTTAAATTTTCATCAGATCTAATTTGTTGGGTTTTTTCCCCTTTTCTCTATTGTGCTTTTGGTATCAAGTATAAGCACTCTTTGCTTAGCCTTATGCCCCAAAGATTTTCTCCTATGTTTATTTCTTAAAGTTATATAGTTGTACACTTAACTCCATGATCCATTTTGAGTTAAGTTTTGCGTAAGTTATAAGCAGAGACAGATTAAGGTTGGCTGAGGCCCCAGGCACAGAAGAAAATATTGGGCCCCTTAATAAAAAGAGAGACAGAGAAAATAAAAATACATGTTAACCATATTTTTAAATAAATAAATATAGTATTACTATTAATGTTAAAATTGCACATATGAGATCAAACTTGTTGTCATTAGAAAAAAGTGAAAAGTTGGAGTTTTGTGGGGTCCTTCAGAAGTCGGGGCCCAGGGCATACACCCCATGTGCCCACCGTTAAATCTGCCTCTGGTTATAACACTTGAGAAATGGTTTGTGATGGTTAATTTTATGTGTCAACTTGGCCTGGGCTATGACACCCAGATATTTGGTGAACACATCTGAGTGTTGCTGTGAAGATATTTTTTAAAGATTAACATTTAACTCAATAGACATTGAGTAATGTAGATGTCCCTCCATAATATAGGTGGGGTTTATCTAATCAGTTGAAGGCCTTAAGAAGAAGACTGACTTCCCCCAAGGACGAGGGAATTCTCCAGCAGACTGCCTTCGGTTTTGAACAGTAATATCAGCTCTTCCTTGGATCTCCTGACTGCTAGACTGACCTACAGATTTGGATTTGCCAGCCTTCACAATTGTATGAGCCAATTTCCTTAAATAAATCTCTGTCCCAACACACACATATATACATATTTAAAGAACTAATGCAATTCAGTGAAGGAAAGGGAGATAGTCTTTTCAATGTATGAATAAGTGACGTTGGAGAAATTGGATATTGGATATATATGTATATCCTCTATACATTCTCTCTCTCTCTCTCTCTCTCTCTCTCTCTCTCTCTCGCTAAACACAATTGGTTCTGTTTCTCTGGAGAATCCTGACTGCTACAAGGTTCTTTATATTTGTCTACGAATGTCCAATATTTTCAGCACCATTAAAAAAACAACAGCACTATGTTTTGCCTGACAAGGCGGTGGTGCAGTGAATAGTGCATTGGACTGGGGCATGGAGGACCCAGGTTTGAAACCCTGAGGTCGATGGTTTGAGTGTGGGTTCACCAGCTTGAGCGCAGGGTTGCTGGCTTGAGCATGGGATCATAGACATGACCCCATGGTTGCTGGCTTGAGCTCAAAGGTCGCTGGCTTGAAGCCCATGGTCGCTGGCTTGAGCTCAAGGTCACTGCTTGAGCAAGGGGTCACTTGCTCTGCTGTAGCCCCCAGGTCAAGGCACATATGAGAAAGCAATCAATGAACAACTAAGGAGCCGCAATGAAGAATTGATGCTTCTCATCTTTCTTCCTTCCTGTTTGTCCCTGTCTGTCCCTCTTTCTGACTTTTTTTTAGTGTCTGTCAAAAAAAAAAAGAAAAGAAACACACACACACACACACACACACACACACAAGCTAACCAAAAAGTCACTATCTTTCCTTTGCTAAACTGGATTTATACCTTAAAAAATCATTTGGGCATATATATGTGTATCTATTCTGTTCTATTGGTTTCTGTATCTATCCTGCCAAGGCCACACTGTATTGATTATTGTAGATATATTATAGGGCCAAGAGATTCTTCTCATTTTATTCTTTTGTTTTCAAAAATATTTTAGCTATTCTAGTTAAAGTTTATTTTTTTGGTATAAAGTTTAGATAAAATTCTACAAAATTTCTTGCTGGGATTTTGATTAGGAGTTGTGTTAAACCTGTATATCAGTTTGAGGAGAACTGTCATCTTTACTATGTAGAGTCTTCAAATTCATAAACATGTTATGCCTTTTCATTTATTTAGATCTTATTTCCTTGATTAGCATTTTCTATATAGTTTTTATCATACAAGTATTTTTTTTTTTGCTTGTTTGTTTTTTGTTTTTTTAAGTGAGAGGAAGGGAAGTAGGGAGACAGACTCCCGCATGTGCCCCAACTGGAATTAACTCTGCAACCCCTATCTGGGTCTGATGTTTAAATCAACTGAGCTATCCTCAGGGCCCAGGGCCAATGCTCAAACCAGTCAAGTCATTGGCTGCGAGAGGGGAAAACAGAGAGAAGGGAGAGAGGGAGGGGAAGAGAAGCAGATGGTTGCCATTCACGTGTGCCCTGACTGGGGATTGAAACCTGGACTTCTGCCCCGGTACATCTGAATGCTGGGCTGACACTATCCACTGAGCAGCTGGTCAGAGATCAGCATACAAGTATTGTGCATATTTTGTTAGATATACATCTAAGTCCTTTTCTCAGCAATTATAAATGGTATTATATTTTTTATTTCAGTGTCCATGTATTCATTGTTAATGTATAGAAATATAACTGATTTTTGTATGTATCTTTATATCTTATGACCTTGTTGAACTCACTTATGAGTTCTAAGAATTTAAAAACAGGCCAGACCTGTGGTGGTACAATGAATAAAGCATAGACCTGGAATGCTGAGGTTGCAGGTTTGAAACCCTAGGCTTGCCTGGTCAAGGCACATATTGGAGTTGATGCTTCCTGTTCCTCCCTCCTTCTCTCTCTCTCTCTCTCTCTCTCTCTCTCTCCCTCTCTCTTCTCTCTAAGATGAATAAATAAAGTCTTAAAAAAGAATTTAAAAACAGATTCCTTGGGACTATTTTTTTAGGTCATGTCATCTGCTAATAGGAAACATTTCATTTTTTCCCTTTCTTATCAGTATGCCTTTATTTTCTTTTCTGGGCTTATTGTACTGGCTAAGATTTCCAGCACTATGTTGAATAAGACTGGTAAAAGTAGATATCCTTGCCTTCTATCCCTAACCATAGGGTGAAAGCATCTACTTTTTACCAATAAATAATAATGCTAGCTATAAATTTCTTGTAGATACCTTTTACAGGAAGTTCCCCTCTATTATTTGTTTGCTGAAATATTTTTTATCATGAATGGATGTTAGATTTTTTCAAATGACTTTTACACATCACTTGATATGCTTGTGTGATTTTTCTTCTTTACCTTGTTAATATGGTGTTTTACAATGGTGGGTATTTAAATACTGAACTAGATTTGCATACATGGAATAAATTGAATTTAGTCATGATTCCTTTATGTTGCTAAATTCTATTTGCTAATATTTTCTTAAAGATTTTTCATCTCTATATTCATGAGGAATGGTGGTATAGTTTTCTTGTACTGTCTTTGGTTTTGATATCAGGGTTATACTAACTTTATAAAATGAACGGGGAAATATTCCCACTACTTCCATTTTCAGGAAAAGACTATGCAGGATCGGTGTTTCTTTTCTTGAACTATTTGCTTAAAGAATTCTCCAGTGAAACCATCTGGAGAATTTCTTTTTGGGGATTTTAAAATTATGGATTTAATTTCTTTAATAGTTATATTGTCTATATTTATATAGGGTGAGTTGTGGTAGTTTGTGTTTTTCAAGGAATTGGTCCATTTCATCTAAGTTGTTAAATTTATGTGTGTAAAGTTTTTCATAGCATTCCCTTATTATACTTTTGATGTCCATAGGGCCTGTAGTGATGTCACTTGCTTTGTTCTTGATATTGGTCATTTCTTTCTTCTCTCTTTTTTTCTTTGTCTTTCTAGAGATTTGTCAATTCTATTGATCTTTACAAAGTAACAGCTTTTTGTTTCACTGATTTTCTTTATTGTTTTTCTCTTTTCAATTTCATTGATTTCTGCTCTTTATGATTTCCTTCTTCCTGATTGCTTTGTGTTTATTTTGTTCTTCTTTTTCTAGATTATTGAAGTGGGAGGTTAGATGAATGATTTGAGAACTTTTTTCTTTTTAATGTATGTATTTAGTGCTATAAATTTTTCTTTCAGCATGGCTTTAGTTGTGTTCCACAAATTTTGAAATGTACTTTTATTTTTAACTCAGTTCAATGTATATTTTTTATTTCTCTTGAAACTTCCCCTTTGACCTACAGATTATTTAGAAGTGTGTTGTTAAGTTTCCAAGTGTTTGGAAAATTTTCTGTTATTTTTCTGTTATTGACATTTAATTTGTCTTCATCACGGTTAGAAACATACTGTGTATGGTTTTTCTTTTTTCTCTCTTTTTCAAGTTAGAGGAAAGGAGATAATGAGACAGACTCCCTCATGTGCCTCGACCAAGATCCACCTGGCAACCCCATCTGGGGCTGATGCTCAAATCAACCTAGCTATTTTTAGTGCCTGAGGCTGATGTGTTGGGACCAACTAAATTATTATCAGCACTCTGGGCCAATGTTCAAACCAACTGAGCCATTGGCTGTGGAAGGGGAAGATGGAGAGAAGGAAGGAAGGGAGAGAGAGAGAAGCAGTTGGTTACTTCTCTTGTATGCCTTGACTGGGAATTGAACCAAGGACATCTATACATGGGGCCAACACTCTATCTACTGAGCCACTGGCCAGGGCCCATACTGTGTATGGTTTTAATTCTTCTAAGTTTGTTGAGGTTTGTTTTATGGTTCAGGATATAGTCTATCTTGGCATATGTCCCATGGGTACTTGAAAAGAATGTGTATTCTGCTGGTGTTGAGTAGAGAGTTCTATAAATGCTGACTAGATCCTTTTGCTTGATGGTAATGTTGAGTTCTTCTGTATCTTTGTTGATTTTCTGTCCAGTTGTTTTATCAATTGTTGAGAGGAGGGTGTTCAAATCTCCAACTTCAATTGTGTATTTGTTTATCTCTCTATTCAGTTCTATTAGTTTTTGCTTTATATATTTTGCTTCAAAAACAGTTCATTTGTTTGGCCCACACACATTTGAGGTTGTTATGTTTTCTTGGTGGATTGACCCTTTTATCATTATGTTATTATATAGTATAATGTTCTTGTTTGTTTCTGGTAGGTTTTTTTTTTTCTGTTCTGAAGTTTATCTAATATTAATATAAACACTCATGTTTTCTCTGTGTTAATGTTTGCATGATATATCTCTTTCAAACCTTTCATTTCCAATCTCCCCATATCATTGTATTTGGAGTGAGTTTCTTGTAGAGTGCATATAATCAGGTCATGTTTTTTTTTATCCACTCCACCAGTCTCCATTTTCTAACTGGTGTATTTAGACCATTTACATTTAATGTGATTATTGATATATTAAGGTCCAAGTCTGCCATTTTATTTTTTGTTTTCTGTTTTTTATTTGTTTTCTTTTTTCTGCCTTCCTGCTGGTTACTTGAATATTTTTTGGAATACCATTTTGATTTATCTGTCATGGTTTTGAGTGTATATCTTTGTATACATTTTTAGTGGTTCCTCTAAGGTATTATACTGTTTTTACATAACTATCACAGTCTAATGGTGGTGTTATTTTACCAGTTTAGGTGAAATATGGAAACCTTACCTTTGTTTATGTCCCTTTACCCTCCTCAGTTTATAATACAATTGCCTTAAATGTTTCCTTTATATACATTTAGAGCCATATCAAACAGTGTTATAATTTTTGCATCAAGCATAAAACATAATTTTGAAGACTCAAGAGAGGAAAGAACCTCTATTGGAGTTATTTAAGTTTTTGTTTATTGTGTTCTTTCTTCATAATATTCTAAGACTTCTTCTTTTATTTCTTTCTGTTTAGAGAACTTCATTCAGCTATTTTTTTTAAGGTAGGTGTGATGGTGAAATATTCTCTTAGTTTTTCTTGTGTGAGAATGCTTTGATATTTCCCTTTCATTCCTGAAGTATATTTTTGCAGGATATAAGATTTTGGGTTGGCAGTTCTTTTCTTTAAGCACTTGAAAAATATGCAAACTCCTTATTTAAAACATTGTTTCCTTGTTAATAATATCTTTTCTCCTCTGTTTGCTTTCAAGATTTTTTTCTTTGTCTTTAGTTTTCAGAATTTTGATTGTGATGTGTCTTATTGTGAATTTATTTGGGTCTACCCTGTTTAAGGTTCTCTCAGCTTTTTGAATACACAGGTTTATATCTTTTCCCAAATTTGGACATTTTCAGCCATTATATTTTCAAAAAATTTTCAGCCCCATTCTTTTTCTTCTCTTCCTAGGACTCCAATGATATGACTGTTGCATCTTTTGTTATAGTCTCACAGGTCCCTGAAGCTCTTTTCATTTTGTTTTTCAGTCTATTTTTTTCTCTGTGTAATTTCTATTGTTATATCTTCAAGTTCATTAATCCTTCTATTAGTCCCCTCCATTCTTCTGTTGAGCTCATGCACTGAGTTTTTCAGTTCCAAATTACCATTTGGTTATTCTTTATATCTTTTTACTTGTTTGCTGAGCATTCCTATTCTTTTATTTATTTAAAGCATGTTTCTAATTGCTCATTGAAGCATTTTTGTTATAGCTGCATCAAAATTTTTGTCAGATAATTCTAACATCTCTGTTATCTTGGTTTTGGCATGTATTGATTGTCTTTTTTTCTTAAATTTAGTTTGAGATCTTCCTGGTTCATGGTATGAAAAATGATTTTCAGTTGAATACTGTTCATTTTGGGCATCATGTAATGGGATTCTTGCTTCTATTTAAACCTTCTTTTTTCTGACACTGTTTCAGCAGGGGAAAGGGGGTGTTGCATTGTTATTGCCAGATTGGCTTAGAAAGTAAGGCTTCCCACTTGGCTTTGGCTAGCATGGGTCAGATTTGGGGGGGATCACAGTTTTGGCTGTGGTATTTGGCTATAGTAAGCAATGCTTGTCTAAAAGTTTTCTGTCTTGCTAGGCCAGGGGTTGGGAACCTATGACTCGCGGGCCAGATGTGACTCTTTTGATGGCTGCATCTGGCTCGCAGACAAATCTTTAATAAAAAATTTAATAACGTTAAAAATATAAAACATTCTCATGTATTACAATCCATTTATTTCCTACTGCTCATGTTCATGGTTGCAGGTGGCTGGAGCCAATCACAGCTGTCCTCTGGGACAACACCAAATTTTTATTGGATAATGCATAATGTACACGGGTCATTGTATGGCTCTCAAAGAATTACACTTTAAAATATGTGGTGTTCATGGCTCTCTCAGCCAAAAAGGTTCCCGACCCCTGTGCTAGGCTATCTCTTTCCCAGTTCTTTAGCTAGAGAGAGCAGGCTTTTTTTTTTGTCTGCTCCCATTGGTGTTTTCTGAATTACTGGCTTCTCTAGCAGCCAGTATGGAATATATGAGACAAAAAGAAAACCCAGAGAACTTATTACAGTATCATTCTTTGGGTCCTGAGGTCTTTAGCCAGTCTGCCTTCTTCTCTCGAACTTTCTTGGTCTTCTTATATTTGCTTTATATATAATGTCCACATTTTTATCTGTACTTACTGAGAGGAACAGGCAAAAGTACATCTACTCCATCTTTTAGGAGATAGAAGTCTTTAGTTGACTTATGGGATCTCACATCTCCTATTAGTTACATCTCATCAATGATCTTTTAAAGTATGATGTTAAAAAGTCATGTTTTAATATGCTGTCTTCACTGAGTGAGTGGATCATAGCCATGTAGCCTGTAAGATGTTTAAGCAAAACCATAGGTTAAGGCAATCCCAGAGTTCTTCAGCTGTTGAGCTGGTGACAGATTCCTGAAATCTATTCTGCTCTTGAACAAATAAGTCTTCAATATGTGCCCATAACTCAACAAGTATTTAATAGGCTACGGAGAAAGCCATAGCCTCAACTCTTAGGGTATTTAATGTCTAGCAGGGAAGACGAAAGACTTGTCCATCTCAGGGTTGGCATATAATATACACTTAATACAACAGTGGTGCATTAATGAATGCTACTGAACAAATAAATGCTAATTGCTCCTGAATGACTGGTGCTAAAGTAAATTATGTGATGTAGATTAGAATTGCTGTATGAAGCCAGAAAAGGGGCAGAAGTGTGGGCTAGAGTAGTCAGGAAAGAATTTCTTTTTCTTTTAACAAGAAATTAATTTAAATTTATAGAGTTTACATAGATTCTAGTGTCCCCCCAAATACAGCCTCCCCTCCACTGTGTTCCCTAGTACATCCCCCTGTCCCCCTCCCCATAATGCCCTCCCACCATCCCTGCAGGATTTGCTTTTCTGCTCTCATCCCATCCTAACATGCCCTTTCCCTCTGTCCACTTTCCCTCTGGATTCTTTGATCCCACCTCTGTCTGTATTCCGCTCCTCAGTTCATATTGTTCATCGGATGCCTCAAATGAGTGAGGTCATATGATATTTTTCTTTCTCTACCTGGCTTATTTCACTTAACATAATAGTTTCCAGGTCCATCCATGTTGTCGCAAAAAGTAATATTTTCTTCTGTTTCATGTCCCCATAGTATTCCATTATGTATATGTACCACTGCTTTTTAATCCACTCGCCCACTGACAGACACTTGGGCTGTTTCCAGATCATGGCTATTGTAGACAATGCTGCCATAAACATGGGGTTTTATTTCTCCTTTTGAATCATTGATGTGTTGTTCTTGGGATATATTCCTAAAAGTGGGATGGCTGGGTGAAAAGGCAGTTCCATTTTTAATTTCTTGAGGAATCTCCATACTGTTTTCCACAGTGGCTGCACCAGTCTGCATTCCCACCAGCAGCGCAGGAGGGTTCCCTTTTCTCCACATCCCCGCCAGCACTTATTCTGTGTTGTTTTGTTAATGAGGGCCATTCTGACTGGAGTGAGGTTATATCTCATTGTGGTTTTAATTTGCATTTCTCTAATGATTAGTGATGTTGAGCATTTTTTCATATGCCTATTGGCCATCAGTATGTCCTCTTTGGAGAAGTGTCTATTCATTTCTTTTGCCCATTTTTTGATTGGATTGTTTATCTTCCTGGTGTTGAGTTTTACAAGCTCTTTATAAATTTTGGTTATTAACCCCTTATCAGACGTATTGTCGAGTATGTTCACCCATCCTGTGGTTTGCCTTTTTATTTTGTTCATATTGTCGTTAGGTGTGCAAAAGCTTTTTAGTTTGATACAGTCCCATTTGTTTATCTTGTCTTTTATTTCCCTGGCCCGTAGAGATAAATCAGCAAATATTTGCTGCGAGTGATGTCAGAAAGCTTATTGCCTACATTTTTTTCTAGGATGCTTATGGTTTCATGACTTACATTTAAGTCTTTTATCCATTTTGAGTTTATTTTTGTGAATGGTGTAAGTTGGTGGTCTAGTTTTATTTTTATGCAGGTGGCTGTCCAATTTTCCCAACACCATTTGTTAAAGAGACTGTCTTTACTCCATTGTATGCTATTACCACCCTTGTCAAATATAAATTTTCCATAAAGATGTGGGTTTATTTCTGGGTTCTCTCTTCTTTTCCATTGATTGATATGCCTGTTCTTATGCCACTACCAAGCTGTTTTCAATACAATGGCCTTGTAGTATAACTTGATATCCGGAAATGTGATACCAACCACTTTATTCTTTTTCAAGATTGCTTAGGCTATTCGTGTTCTTTTTTGGTTTCATATAAATTTTTGGAATATTTGTTCTATATCTTCACAGAATGTCATTGATATTTTAATAGGAATTGCCTTGAATTTATAAATTGCTTTGGGTATTATGGACATTTTAATGATGTTTATTCTTCCTAACCATGAACATGGTATATGCTTCCACTTGTTTGTATCTTCCTTGATTTCTTTCATCAATTTTTAAAAATTTTCCAAGTATAAGTCTTTACCCTCCTTGGTTAAATTTACTCCTTGGTACTCTATTTTTTTTTTTTTTGTTGTTGTTGTTACAATAGTGAAGGGGATTGTTTTTTTAATTTCTCTTTCAGAGAGATCATTGTTGGTGTATAAAAATGCCTCTGATTTCTGAGTATTAATTGTATATCTTGCCACATTGCTGAATTCATTTATCAGGTACAGTAGTTTTTTGATTGTGACTTTAGGGTTTCCTATGTACAGCATCATATCATCAGCAAATAATGATAGTTTTACTTCTTCTTTTCCAATTTGGATGCCTTTTATTTCTTCTAGTCTGAATGCTGTGGCTAGGACTTCCAGAACTATGTTGAATAAGAGTGGTGAAAGGGGGGGACCTCTTCCTTGTTCCTGATCTTAAGGGGATTGCTTTTAACTTTTGCCCATTGAGTATGATGCTGACTGTAGGAATTTCATAGATGGCCTTTATCATGTTGAGGTATGTTTCCCTGTAATCCCACTTTGCTGAGAGTTTTGATCATAAATGGGTGCTGGATTTTATGGAATTTTTTTATGCATCTATTGATATTATCATGTGGTTTTTGTCCTTCCTTTTGTTTATGTGATGAATCACATTGATTGATTTGCAAATATTGTACCAGCCTCGCCTCCCCAGAATAAATCCCATCTGATCATGATGTATGATTTTTTTTTGTATTGCTGGATCCAGTTTGCTAATATTTTGTTGAGAATTTTAGCATCTAAATTCATCAGGGATATTGGCCTATATTTTTCTTTCTTTATGTTGTCTTTGCCTGGTTTTGGAATCAGAATTATGCTTGCCTCATTAAAAGGAGATTGGAAGTTTTCCCTCCAGTTGAATTTTTTGAAATAGCTTGAGAAGGATAAGACTTAGTTATTTGAATGTTTGGTAGAATTCGCGTGTGAAGCCATCTGGCCCAGGGCTTTTGTTTGTTGGGAGTTTTTTGATAACTGTTTCTATCTCATTTGTTGTAATTGGTCTATTTAGGTTTTCTAATTCTTCTAAATAAATTTTTGAAAGATTATATTTTTCAAGGAATTTGTCCATTTCATCTAGGTTGTCTAATTTTTTGGCATACAGTTCTTCATAGTATTTTCTTATAATCCTTTGTATTTCTGCTGTGTCTGTTGTTACTTCTCCACCCTCATTTCTAATTTTATTTATTTGAGTCCTTTCTCTTTTTTTCTTGGTGAGTCTGGCTAAGGGTTCATCGATCTTGCTTACTCTTTCAAAGAACCAGCTTTTGGTTTCGTTGATCCTCTGTTATTTTTTTAGCCTCTATGTCATTTATTTCTGCTCTGATCTTTATTATTTCCTTCCTGCTACTTCCTCTAGGCTTTACTTGTTGTTCTTTTTCTAGTTCTTTTAGTTGCAGGGTTAAGTTGTTTATTTGAGCTTTTTCTATCTTCTTAAGATATGCCTGTAATGCTATGAACTTCCCTCTCAGGACTGCTTTTGCTGTGTCCCACAGATTTTGAGTTGTTGTATGCTCATTTTCATATGTTTCAAGGAAAGTTTTGATTTCTTCCTTGATGTCACTGTTGACCCATTTGTTATTTAATAACATGCTGTTTAGTTTCCAAGTATTTGAGTGTTTTTCAGTTTTTCTATTGTTGTTGATTTCTAGTTCCATGCCATTGTGGTCAGAGAAGATGCTCGATATGGCTTCAATCTTCTAAAATTTGTTGAGACTCGTTTTATGCCCTAATGTGTGGTCTATCCTAGAGAATGTACCATGAGCACTTGAAAAGAATGTATATTCTGCTGATTTAGGATGAAAGATTCTGAAAATATCTATTAAATCTCGATCTAGTGTGTCCCTTAATTCTGCTGTTTCTTTGTTAATTTTCTTTCTTGAGGATCTATCCAGTGCTATTAGTGGGGTATTGAAATCCTCTACTATTATAGTATTGCTGTTGATCTCTCTCTTTATGTCCATCAAAATCTGCTTTATATATTTAAGTGACCCTATATTAGGTGCATAGATATTTATAATGATTATCTCTTCCTGTTGGATTGCTGCCTTTATAATTATGTAGTGTCCTTTTTTATCTCTTACTATAGTCTTTGTTTTAAAGTCTATTTTGTCTGATATAAGTATTGCTACCCCAGCTATATTTTCATTTTCATTTGCATGAAACATTTTTTTCATCCTTTTACTTTCAGTCTATGTGTATCTTTTGTTTTGAGGTGGGTCTCTTGTAGATAACATATGTACGGGTCCTGTTTTCTTATTCATTAAGCTACCCTATGTCTTTTGATTGGAGCATTTAATCCATTTACATTTAATGTTTTTATTGATATGTAGTTGTTTATTACCATTTTAATTTTTGAATCTACATTTCTTTTTTACTAGATTTTTTTTTCTGCTTTGTTCTGTCTACAGCAGGCCCCTTAACATTTCTTGCAGCATTGGTTTGGTTGTGATGAATTCTTGGTGGGTTTTTTTTTTTTTTTTTTTTCTGGGAAGCTTTTTATTTCTCCTTCAATTTTAAACTTGCTGTATAAAGAAGTCTTGGTTGTAGGTTCTTGTTCTGCATTACTTTGAATATTTCTTGCCATTTCTTCTGGCCTCAAGTGTTTCTGTTGAAATGTCTGCTGTCATCCTTATGGAGTTACTTTTTAGGTGATAGACTGTTTTTCTCTTACAGCTGTTAGTATTCTTTATCTCTTAGCTTTGGTATTTTGATTACGATATGTCTTGGTATCAGTCTCTTTGGATTCTTTTTTAATAGGGTTCTCTCTGCTTCTTAAACCTCTGTGACTCTTTCCTCCATCAATTTAGGGAAATTTTCAGTTATAATTTCTTTAAACAGCCTCTCTATTCCTTGTTTTTTTCTCTTCTCCTTCAGAAACTCCTATTATGCAGATACTGTTTCTCTTCATGTTGTCACAGAGCTCTCTTTGAGTTTCCTCAGACTTTTTGATCCCCTTTTTCTTTTGCTGTTTTGCTTCTGTGCTTTTGCTTATCTTGTCCTCTAAATCATTGATTCGATCCTCTGCTTCATCCAGCCTGATTTTAATTCCTTCTAGTGCAGTCTTCATTTCTAATATTGTGTTTGTTATTTCTGTCTGGTTCTTCTTTATGATTTCCGTGTCCTTTTTGATGCTTACAGTTTCTTTATTGAGGTGTTCATTAAGTCCATCCATTGCAGCTTTGGGATCCTTAAACATCCTAACAATCATTATTTTATACTCTGCATCCAGTAATTTGATTCCCTCACTTTCATCCAGGACTTTTTTTGAGGATTTGTCTTGTTGAAGCATATGATTTATGTTTCTCTGTCTTCCCATTGTTCTGTTTGTGGCTTGAAGGTTTGTTCCAGTTGTGGTCTCCTTACCTATTAGAGTCACTTTGAAGTCTTAATTTTTTTTTCTTTACAGGGACAGAGAGAGAGAGTCAGAGAGAGGGATAGATAGGGACAGACAGACAGGAACGAAGAGTGATGAGAAGCATCAATCATCAGTTTTTTGTTGTGACACCTTAGTTGTTCATTGATTGCTTTCTCATATGTGCCTTGACCGTGGGCCTTCAGCAGACTGAGTAATCCCTTGCTTGAGCCAGCGACCTTGGGTCTAAGCTGGTGAGCATTTTTTATTTTGCTCAAGCCAGATGAGCCCGCGCTCAAATTGGCAACTCGGGGTCTCAAACCTGGATCCTCGGCATCCCAGTCCAACGTTCTCTCCACTGTGCCACCACCTGGTCAGGCACTTTGAAGTCTTGATTTGTTTGTTTTCTTTTCAGTTCACTTAACTCAGTGGTAATTTTGTTTATTGATCTCAGCAGCGGCCTTATTTGAAACTGTATCTAGGAATGCAGTGGTTGTAACCTCTGAGAATCTGAAGGTGAGTTCTGGTAGCTGTTCTCCATGGGTGGGGTGCTTTCTCAGCTTCAGTAGTGGGAGTTGTATCTCATATCTCCCTGGAGACCTGAGTTACTACCCCTCAACCCCACTTCCTGCTTTCAGCTGTGTCTTTCACGCTGATTGGAGCTGGAAAGTTTTCTGGAGGTGGGTCACCCAGAACCACTTTAGGCTTGTGCTGTGTGAAGGGATAAACCCCTCCCAAGCTATGGCCACCTCCACACTGGATGAGTCAGCTTCTCAGGTCATTCCAGGCATTCCTCTGCCCATCACATTCTGTCTCGCTCTCCTCACTTCCCTTTTGGAAGATAAGCCAGTCCTCTCAGCCTTCCTAGCCCTCAGGGCCCCAGAAAGTGGCTGTGAGCAATATTTTCTGTTCTGTCGCTTTAAGGCACCCTTGCCACTTCCTAATCACAGAACTTTGTTCTTCTCCCCTCTAAATGCTTTCCATCTGTCTCCTCCAGTCTCTAAATTTCTAGGATGGATCTCTGGTTCTGAGATTGAGGGCCCCCGTCTCTCAAGGTCTCTCTCTTTGTAATGAGAGCCCTTCTGGGTTCTCAGCCTCCCTTCATTCCTGGAAGCAGGGGAGCCCCCACCTGCACTCCCTACCAGGCTTGGTGTGGCTTCTTCTTTGGTATTTGAGACCTGTTCTTTTATTCCAAAGTTGGTTTTTCATGCTGATTGTTCCTAAATTAATTTGTAATACAGTTTGGTGGTGTGATCTGGGAGTCTGTGCATCTGCCTACTCTACTGCCATCTTCTCTCTCTCAAAAAAGTATTTCTTAAGGAGGTAGAGCTTGGCTTATCTTGTACGTTGGATAGGATCTGGAGGTACTTTTTAAATTGAGTTATAATTAACATATAACATTATATTAATTTCAGGCACATAACATAATTTGATATTTGTATATATTGCAAAATAATCATTAAGATTAAGTCTAGTTAACATTTGTCACCACATGTAATTATACATCATTTTTTCTTGTGATGAGAATTTTTTTTTAGATTTTATTTTTTTATTGATTTTAGAGAAAGGAGAGAGAGAGAGAGAGAGAGAGAGAGATGGGGGGAGGAGCAGGAAGCATCAAGTTATAGTTGTTGCTTCTCATATGTGTCTGTGTCTTGACCAGGCAAGCCCAGGGTTTTAAATTGCTGACCTCAGCATTCAAGGTTGATGTTTTATCCACTGCACCACCACAAGTTAGGTAATGAGAATTTTTAAGATCTACTTTTTAAAAAACTTTCAAATACAGTTGACCCTTGAACAATGTGGTTTGAACTATGCAGGTCTACTTATATGTGGATTTTTTTCTTTTTAATGTATTTTGATTTATTATTTGTATTTTTCTAAAGTGAGAATTGGGGAGGCAGAGAGACAGACTCACGCATGCACCCAACTGGGATCCACCCAGCATGCCTACCAGGGGGCGATGCTCTCTCCATATGGGGCATTGCTCCCTTGCAACCGGAGTCATTCCAGCACCTGAGGTGGAGGCCATGGAGTCATCCTCAGCACCTGGGCCAACTTTGCTCCAATGGAGCCTTGGCTACAGGAGAAGAGAGAGACAGAGAGAAAAGAAAGGAGGAAGTATGGAGAAGCAGATGGGTGCTTCTCCTGTGTGCCCTGGCTGGGAATTGAACTTGGGACTTCAGCATGCCAGGCCAACACTGTACCACTGAGTCAGTCTGCCAAGGACTGATTTATTATTTTTTATAATATTTTTATTTTTTTTCTTTTTATTTTTTTTCTTTTTTTATTTTTAATAAATTTTTATTAATGTTAATGGGATGACATTAATAAATCAGGGTACATATACTCAAAGAAAACATGCCTAGGTTATCTTGTCATTAAATTATGTTGCATACACCTCGCCCATAGTCAGATTGTCCTCCGTCACCCTCTATCTAGTTCTCTGTACCCCTCCCCCTCCCCCTAACTCTCTCCCTCCCTCCCTAATATGTCCACCCTCCCCGCACCCCTGGTAACCACCACACTCTTGTCCATGTCTCTTAGTCTCGTTTTTATGTTCCACCAATGTATGGAATCATGTACTTCTTGGTTTTTTCTGATTTACTTATTTCACTCCGTATAATGTTATCAAGATCCCACCATTTTGTGTAAATGATCTGATGTCATCATTTCTTATGGCTGAGTAGTATTCCATAGTGTATATGTGCCACATCTTCTTTATCCAGTCTTCTATTGATGGGCTTTTTGGTTGTTTCCATGTCTTGGCCACTGTGAACAGTGCTGCAATGAACATGGGGCTACATGTGTCTTTACGTATCAATGTTTCTGAGGTTTTGGGGTATATACCCAGTAGAGGGATTGCTGGGTCATAAGGTAGTTCTATTTGCAGTTTTTTGAGGAACCACCATACTTTCCTCCATAATGGTTGTACTACTTTACAGTCCCACCAACAGTGGATGAGAGTTCCCTTTTCTCCGCAGCCTCTCCAACATTTGCTATTACCCGTCTTGTTGATAATAGCTAATCTAACAGGGGTGAGGTGGTATCTCATTGTAGTTTTGATTTGCATTTCTCTAATAACTAATGAAGCTGAGCATCTTTTCATATATCTGTTGGCCATTTGTATTTCTTCCTGGGAGAAGTGTCTGTTCATGTCCTCTTCCCATTTTTTTATTGGATTGTTTGTTTGTTTGTTGTTGAGTTTTATGAGTTCTTTGTAAATTTTGGATATTAGGCCCTTATCTGAGCTGTTGTTTGAAAATATCATTTCCCATTTAGTTGGCTGTCTGTTTACTTTGATAACAGTTTCTCTTGCTGAGCTAAAACTTTTTATTCTGATGTAGTCCCATTCATTTATCTTTGCCTTCACTTATCTTGCCATTGGAGTCAAGTTCATAAAATGTTCTTTAAAACCCAGGTCCATGAGTTTAGTACCTATGTCTTCTTCTATGTACTTTATTGTTTCAGGTCTTATATTTAGGTCTTTGATCCATTTTGAATTAATTTTAGTACACGGGGACAGGCTGTAGTCCAGTTTCATTCTTTTGCATGTGGCTTTCCAGTTTTCCCAACACCATTTGTTGAAGAGGCTTTCTTTTCTCCATTGTGTGTTGTTGGCCCCTTTATCAAAGATTATTTGACCATATATATGTGGTTTTATTTCTGGGCTTTCTATTATGTTCCATTGGTCTGAGTGTCTATTTTTCTGCCAATACCATGCTGTTTTGATTACCGTGGCTCTATAATATAGTTTAAAGTCAGGTATTGTAATGCCCCCAGCTTCATTCTTTTTCCTTAGGATTGCTTTGGCTATTCGGGGTTTTTTATAGTTCCATATAAATCTGATGATTTTTTGCTCCATTTCTTTAAAAAATCTCATAGGAATTTTGATGGGAATTGCATTAAATTTATATATTGCTTTGGGTAATATGGCCATTTTAATTATATTTATTCTTCCTATCCAAGAAGAAGGAATATTTTTCCATCTCATTGTGTCTTATTCTATTTCTCTTAATAATGCCTTGTAGTTTTCATTATATAGGTCCTTTACATTCCTTGTTATGTTTATTCCCAGGTATTTTATTTTATTTGTTGCAATCGTGAAGGGGATTATTTTTTTGAGTTCGTTTTCTAATATTTCATTGTTGGCATATAGAAACGCTATGGACTTTTGTATGTTAATTTTGTATCCTGCGACCTTACTGTATTGGTTTATTGTTTCTAATAATCTTTTGTGGAGTCCTTCGGGTTTTCGATGTATAGGATCATATCATCAGCAAAAAGTGATACCTTTACTTCTTCTTTTCCGATATGGATGCCTTTTATTTCTTTGTCTTGTCTGATTGCTCTGGCCAGAACTTCTAGCACCATGATAAATAAGAGTGGAGAGAGTGGACAACCCTGTCTTGTTCCTGATTTAAGGTGGAAAGTCCTCAGTTTTATGTCATTTAATATGATGTTGGCTGATGGTTTATCATATATGGCCTTTATCATGTTGAGATATTTTCCTTCTATACCCATTTTGTTGAGAGTCTTAAACATAAAATTGTGTTGTATTTTATCAAAAGCCTTTTCTGCATCTATTGATAAGATCATGTGGTTTTTGTTCTTTGTTTTGTTGATATGGTGTATTACGTTAACCGTTTTACGTATGTTGAACCATCCTTGAGATTCTGGGATGAATCCCACTTGATCATGATGTATTATTTTTTTAATATGTTGTTGTATTCGGTTTGCCAGTATTTTGTTTAGTATTTTAGCATCTGTATTCATTAGAGATATTGGTCTGTAGTTTTCTTTCTTTGTGCCATCCTTGCCAGGTTTTGGTATGAGGGTTATGTTGGCCTCATAAAATGTGTTTGGAAGTATTGCTTCTTCTTCAATTTTTTGGAAGACTTTGAGTAGAATAGGAACCAAGTCTTCTTTGAATGTTTGATAGAATTCATTAGTATAACCGTCTGGGCCTGGACTTTTATTTTTGGGGAGGTTTTTAATAGTTTTTTCTATTTTCTCCCTGCTGATTGGTCTATTTAGGCTTTCTGCTTCTTCATGACTCAGTCTAGGAAAGTTGTATTGTTCTAGGAATTTATCCATTTCTTCTAGATTGTTGTATTTGGTGGCATAATAATTCTTTGTATATTTATGATGTCTGTGGTGATCTCTCCTCTTTCATTTTGGATTTTATTTATTTGAGTCCTGTGCCTTTTTTCCTTGGTGAGTCTTGCCAAGGGTTTGTCAATTTTGTTGATCTTTTCAAAGAACCAGCTCCTTGTTTTATTGATTTTTTCTACAGTTTTTCTGTTCTCTATTTCATTTATTTCTGCTCTGATTTTTATTATCTCCTTTCTTCGGCTGGTTTTGGGTTGTCTTTGTTCTTCTTTTTCTAGTTCCTTAAGGTGTAAAGTTAAGTGGTTTACTTGGGCTCTCTCTTGTTTGTTCATATAGGCCTGAAGTGATATGAACTTTCCTCTTATTACTGCTTTTGCTGCAGCCCAGAGATTCTGATATGTCGTATTTTCATTTGTCTGTATATATCTTTTGATCTCTGCACTTATTTCTTCTTTGACCCATTCATATTTTAGAAGTTTTTTGTTTAGTTTCCACATTTTTGTGGGTTTTTCCCCCTCTTTTTTGCAGTTGAATTCTAGTTTCTAAGCTTTATGATCAGAAAATATGCTTGGTACAATTTCAATTTTTCTAAATTTGCTGATATTGTCTTTGTGGCCCAACATATGGTCAATTCTTGAGAATGTTCCATGTACACTAGAGAAAAATGTATCCTCTGTCACTTTGGGATGAAGTGTCCTGTAGACGTCTATCATATCCAGGTGTTCTAGTATTTCGTTTAAGGCCACTATATCTTTATCGATTCTCTATTTGGATGACCGATCTAGAGCCGTCAGCGGTGTATTGAGGTCTCCAAGTATGATTGTATTTTTGTTAGTTTTTGTTTTAAGGTCAATAAGTAGCTGTCTTATATATTTTGGTGCTCCTTGGTTTGGTGCATATATATTAAGGATTGTTATATCTTCTTGATTCAACTTCCCCTTAATCATTATGAAATGACCATTTTTGTCTCTGAGTACTTTTTCTGTCTTGTAGTCAGCATTATTAGATATGAGTATTGCTACACCTGCTTTTTCTTGGGTGTTGTTTGCTTGGAGTATTGTTTTCCAGCCTTTCACTTTGAATTTGTTTTTATCCTTGTTGCTTAGATGTGTTTCTTGTAGGCAGCATATAGTTGGATTTTCTTTTTTAATCCATTCTGCTACTCTGTGTCTTTTTATTGGTAAGTTTAATCCATTTACATTTAGTGTAATTATTGACACTTGTCGGTTCCCTATTGCCATTTTATAAATTGCTTTCTGTTAGTTTTGTATCTTGTTTGATTCTTCTCTTTTGTTTTTCTATCATTTGTTTTTGTTTGTTTGTATTCCATTCTTCTTTCCTCTGTTGCTACCTTTTTTAAGTCAAGTGTTTTTGTGGTGATTTTTTCAAGGGTGGTTACCATTAAGTAATGAAAAGGGTACCTACCATATTCATTGTAGTATCCTATCTTATGAGTATTTCTGCACTTCATCGTCCTTTGCTACTGTTAATCTCCATCCTCTCCCCCCTTTTTTTTCTTTTGTTGTCACAGTTTAAGTTTGGTTTTATTGTGTTCTTGGTGGAGCTGTTACTTGTGGTTTTGTTTTCTTTTGTTCTTTGAATCTGGTTGGAAAACCTCCTTTAGTATTTCCTGGAGTGGGGACTTTCTACTGATAAATTCTCTCATCTTTTCTGTATTTGTGAATGTTTTTATATCTCCTTCGTACTTGAAGGATAGCTTTGATGGGTATAGTATTCTTGGCTGAAAGTTCCTCTCTTTCAGCGTCCACTCTCTTCTAGCTTGTAGAGTTTCTGCTGAGAAATCTGATGATAATCTAATAGGCCTTCCTTTATATGTTGTACTCTTCTTTTCCCTGGCTGCCTTGAGAATTTTTTCTTTGTCATTGGTTTGTGTCATCTTCATTATGATGTGCCTTGGAGTGGGTTTGTTGGGGTTAAGAAAATTCGGTGTTCTGTTTGCTTCTTGAATTTGTGGCTTTAGTTCTTTCCACAGGCTTGGGAAGTTCTCGTCTATTATTTGTTTGAGTATATTCTCCATTCCATTTTCTTTCTCTTCTCCCTCTGATATACCTATTATTCTTATGTTATTCTTTCTGATGGAGTCAGACAATTCCTGTAGGGCTTTCTCGTTTTTTATTATTTTTGAGTCTCTTTCTTCTTCTCTCTGTTGTGCCTCAAGTTGCTTGTCTTCTATTTCACTAATCCTATCTTCTATCTGGGCTGTTCTGTTAGCTAAGCTTGTTACCTCGTTTTTCAGCTTGTGAATTGAGTTTTTCATTTCTGTTTGATTTGTTTTTATAGTTTCAATTTCCTTGGTAATATATTCTTTGTGTTTGTTGAGTTGTTTTCTGATCTCCCTAAATTGCCTTTCTGTGTTTTCTTGTATATCTCTGAGTATTTTTAAGATTTCTATTTTAAATTCTCTGTCATTTAGCTCCAAGGCTTCCAATATGTTAAGTCTTTTCTCCATAGATTTTTCCACATCTATTTGTGTTACCTATCTTTTGTATCCATAATATTTGATTTCCTCTTTCTTATTGGCATCTGAGGGTGGTCTTGTTGATAGCACTAATTAGAATTAATAAAGAGTAAAAAGTAAAAAAAAAAAAAAAGGTAAAACACCCCACAAAAAAACAGTAATAATTTATTATTTCCCCCTTTTTTCTTTCTTCTCTTCCCCTCCTCTCCCCTTCTCAGGGAAATATTGTGATGACCTGTGAATTATATTATGCTAAATGGAACAAAAACTGCCTATAACGGAGGGCCTGATTTGGGGTGAAGAGTTCAAGGGGCAAAAAAAGGGAGTAGGGACCTACTAAATGCAAAAAAAAAAAAAAAAAAAAAAAAGGAGAAAATCTTAGACAAGCATAAGATGATTTGCTTGTAAGTGATGGTCGACTAAGAGATATAATGAGAGGGATAATTGGGAACCAGAAAAAAAGGGGGAAAAAAGAATAATAAAGAAGAAAAGAAATAAAAATAAAAAGTAAAAATCTGTTGTAATAAGTGGAGCGAAGACTAAATACAATGGAGACCTTGGGTTGGGAGGAATGCTAGTGAGTTAAAAAGCAACATAAAAAGTACCAAAAATGCCACAAAAATAATAAAAGAAACAAAAAAACCAAAAACAAAAGCGAAAAAAAAAATATTGAGTCCCAAATTAAATAATTTGTTCGTGATTGAGGATTAAATGGGAGGAAAAGTAAAAGGAGAAAAGAAGAAACGAATAGAAAGGAAAAAATAGAAAAAAGAGAAAAACGAAGGAAGAAAAAAAGGAAGAGAAAAAAAACAAAATAAAGCAAAACAAAAAAAACAAAAGGGGAGAGAGTGAGAGTTAAGTGTTTTGGAGTGTAACCTTAAAGGGGAGTGAGGATGAAGAAAAGAAATAAAATGTAACACTCATGGGTAGTGTAGTTCAAGAAAAGGGAAGCGTAAGATGGGCAGAGAATAAACGGACCGAGGTGGAGGAAATAGAAATAATAATAATAAAGGCAATAAGATAGAAGAAACAAACAACAACAATGAAAAATTAGTGGAACAAGTTATAAAGTCTGTGGATTTTTCTTGATTTTGAGAGGTTAACTTCTTCCTTTTTCTTTTCTCTCCTCTTCCTGGTCGGTGACTCTGTACCCCAGGCTCTGTCCCTGTGTCACACTTAGGTAGGGATTTGCAGTTGATGGGATTCTATGGCAATGTCACATAATTGGCTTTAGTCTTGCTGGTAGTCAAGGCTTGTTGGAGTTTGCAGGGTCCAACAATGAGAAAGTTTGCTTTCCTGGAGTCTCTCTCCTAGTCTCCCCTTCCTGAATTAGCAGCCTGGTGATCCAGCTATAAGGCTGCTACTGCTTCTGCCTGGGGAGTAAGAGGCTCAAAGAGCTAGGAAATCCCCACTCTATCCCCATTCAGCACAAGGCTTTGGGAAAGGCTCTGGCAGTCAGAGCCTCCAGCATAATCAGGCGGGGCTGGGAGTCAATTGTTGTCAAGGTGACTGTTCAGAGCCTAGCATTCAGTTGGACCACTCAACCCAGGCTTTCCACACTTTGTAGCCTGTTTTGGCTGGGAAGAAGAGGCACTAGTCGCTGCTTGCGACTAGTGTAGTATAGATCTTATTATCTGCCAAGTCCCTCTTGTTAGCGTTTATTCCTGAATATGGAGGCTCTGTCAATCAGAAGTTGCCCCCGCCCCTTTAGCGAGAGGCACTAAAAAATATCACGCCTCTTGTCTTGGATCGCTGAACTGAGAGAGATCTTATCAATTAGAGCCCCGTGGGTGCACAGATTTCGTGGGTTAAGCTAATTTCAGTGATTGGATCCGCAGCTGTGCTCCAGAAAGTATTTCAGGCTGCCCACGCGCCCCTCCCCCAACGCTTGATTGTTAGCTTGAATGGCTGGGTGAGGTGCCCCGCCCACGCAGAGAATCTCGCAAGTAGGAAGACAGCCCTGGCGCCACTCCTGCTCACCCCGCCGCTGGCGGCTGGGGCGCACCAGGCACGTGGGATAATGGGGCACCCTGGGTGTGTGGGCCAGTGGGGTGCTCTGGGCTCATGGGACGCCCAGGGCACGCACGCGAATGGGGTGCTCCGGGCACCGGTGGCTGGGGACTCTCACCCGCAGTGCGAGGGCCGCTGGGGACGCTGTTGGTGCTCGCTCTGCAACCGGACCGCGGCACCGGGCGCGCGCCTGCAGCTGCTCGCCGCTCCTGAGTGTGGGCCAACTCACCACAGGCGCACTCCCTCTGCGGCTTGAATGAATGTCCCTGCGGTAGTTAGCTTCCTCCACACCCTCGTCTCTCAGATTCAAGTGATAACAGTCCTTTCGCTTTCAGTTTGTGTGGAACTCCGGAATGCTCCGAGGATAAATTTTTCTGTTTCTAGTTGATAAATTTGTTGAGATTTTGCGGAGATCTGTCGGACGCGCTGCTCACGGCGCCATTTCCGTGACGTCACCCATTTTTTTTCTATTACAGTTTACATTCACTATTATTTTGTATTAATTTCAAGTATACAGTATAGTGGTTAGACAAGAAACACTATAAATAAACAAATAAAACAGAAGCAGGCTTATAGATATGAAAAACAAATAGATGGCTGTTAGAGTAGAGGGGTATTGGCGGACTAGGTAAAAAGTGAAGGGATTGAGAAGAACAGGTTGCTAGCTACAAAATAGTCACAGGGGTTTAAAGTACAGCATAGGGAATGTAGTTAATAGTATGGTAATAATTATGTATGATGCCAGGTGGGTATTGGAAATATCAGGGTGTGTATGATTTTGGGGGGTAAATATCTGTAATGTTTTTGACCTGCATTTGAATGAATCTACAGATGTAAGACTTACTGTGAACATTATTTTATGCCATTTCATATAGAGGACTCAAGAACTCACAAATTTTGTTATTCACAAGGGTCCTTTAACTCAGTGGTCCTCAACCTTTTTTGGGTCATGGACCAGTTTAATGTCAGAAAATATTTTCACGGACTGGCTGTTAGGGTGGGATGGATAAATGTATCATGTGACCGAGACAAGCGTCAAAAGTGAGTTTTAGATGGATGTAACAGAGGGAATCTGGTCATTTTTTAAAAATAAAACATCATTCAGACTTAAATATAAATAAAACGGAAATAATGTAAATTATTTATTCTTTCTCTGTGGACTGGTACCAAATGGCCCACGGACTGGTATCGGTCTGCAGCCCCAGAGGTTGGAGACCAGTGCTTTAACCAATCCCCCATGGATACTGAGGGACAATTGTAGTCAAGTTTTTGGAGATTCAAAAATTGTATACAGATTTTCCACTGTGCAGGGAGGGTTCAACACCACATCTCCCATGTTGTTCAAGGGCCAACTGTACACAATACAATATTATTAACTGTAGCCACCATGTTGTGCTTTATATCTACATAACATATTTATTTTATAACTAGAAGTTTGTATGTTTTTGGAGGTATTTTTGAAAAATTGACAAGATTTGTTAATTGATTGTTGGGCAGGGGAGTAAAAGTGAGTAAAAAGCCAAAGAAACTTGGTTCAGATTCTGGGTGACTTGGAGACAAGTGAAAGACTATGCATTTGATTAGTTTGAGTTGTTAGCAAAATATCCAAGAAAACTACATGATAAGTATTTGGACTATCTGAAATGAGGAGCAGATTACTCTAGAAAAACCCATCTTTTCATCTAAGTCTCCAGAATATGTAGAACCTAGATCTAACTTTGCAGCCAACAAACTATGTAATCTAAGGCAATTCACAACCCCTCCTTCAGCTTTGATTTTCTCATCTGTAAAATGTGTGCGTTGTTACATTTTTAAAGGAGATGACAATTGATCAGCACTCCACACAATATCTAGTATTTGGAAGGAGCCTTATACTTGTTGGAATATTTTCCTTCCAACTCTCAAGTTCTAGGATTCCGACATTTCTTTGAAATATGAACAATCTTTACTGTATCTGCCTTCTATGACTGAGTTTTTACTTAATAGTTTTTCCTCCAGCAGAACTCACCAGTTTATATTATCTGAAGTTAAGAATGCAGGGGATCAGAGGTTGTACGTGTTGTGTCTCAGTCTTTTCAGACTTCTTATTTTTTCTCTCTTTTGGGCATTTTCAGTTTTCATGCTTGAAACAGAAAAGCCTCTAATTTGGCTGACTCTAGCCCTCTACTCTGGGGAGTTCAATGGGCAGATAGCCATTCGTACTCAGGAAGGGAGGGCTCTGTGGTATCTTAAAGTCATTGGATTATATTTATTTCCAATTTGCTCAACATTTTTTCCACAGATCTGGACAGTTTAAAAAGGGGTGGGGATAGGATGAACTCAACGAGGCATAGAGAAAAGAATGAACACATATGCCTTTCACTATCAAACTGAGGCTAATAAAACTTAAACCCAAAAACCTCCTGGGTCTTTCATTTTGTCTTTCTGAAAACTAAACACTGCTGTGACTTTCCACATGGCATCTGAAAAGTTGACTTTGGTGCAAGAAATGGTTGTTACTAGGATTTTACAAATGTAAGCCCTCCATTTACCATAAAGAGTATTTAATTTTTTTTCTTTCTTTTTTTTTTTTTTTTTTTTTTGTATTTTTCTGAAGCTGGAAACGGGAAGAGACAGTCAGACAGACTCCCGCATGTGCCTGACCGGGATCCACCTGGCACACCCACCAGGGGTGACGCTCTGCCCGCCAGGGGGTGATGCTCTGCCCCTCCTGGGCATCGCTCTGCCGCGACCAGAGCCATTCCAGCGCCTGGGGCAGAGGCCAAGGAGCCATCCCCAGCACCCGGGCCATCTTTGCTCCAATGGAGCCTTGGCTGTGGGAGGGGAAGAGAGAGACAGAGAGGAAGAAGGGGGGGTGGAGAAGCAAATGGGCGCTTCTCCTATGTGCCCTGGTCAGGAATCGAACCTGGGTCCCCCGCACGCCAGGCCGACGCTCTACCGCTGAGCCAACCGGCCAGGGCCGAATATTTAACTTTTTCAAATTAAAAAGATATGTTTTGGATTATAAAATAAGACAAGCTCATTGTAGAGAACTTATAAATTATAGACATTAGAAAATGAAAATAACTTATAATCCTACAACCCAGAGATAACCATTGTTAATATTTCTATTTATTTTCTTTTAGAGTTTTTTTCTACACACACACTCACACATTTGGCATAATACTGGATGTTCATCTGTATATTCTCCTTACCCCGACTTAATTTAGGTTGTGAGCATTTCCTCATGTTATTAAATACTTTTCTAAATATGACTTTTAAATAAGCATATAGCATTTCATAGTATAAATGTTACTGCATAGGATTTCATAGTATAGAGAACATTGAAGTTGTTTTGACTTTTCTTTCTATATTACATGATGCTACAATAATTTTTTTAGTGTTTATATCTTTTATTTATTTTTTTAGGATAAGTCTTCAGAGAGACAGTCACTGGGTAAAAGGAGAATGACATTGTTAAGGTTTTGACACATATTGCTAAATTGCCCTGTGGGAGAGTTGTACCAGTTTCCACTCCTAGTAGTGTTTGAGAATGTCTGACTCACTGAATTAATAATAATTTCACCATCATGTATATATGACACTATTTTGGACCATTTCAATTCAGATGACATTTACTGACCATCTACTATGAACAGGCACTGTGCTAGGCATTAGACTCACTCCTGTTATGCAGTTTAAGTCCTAGGTTGATAAACAAACATACAAAGATAGTATAAAATGGAAATAAAATATAACAACATATAAATCTCTGTGGTCAGTTCTGATGGCTGTTCTTTGAGGAAAGACACTGGGCTAGTAAATTAAAAAAATAATATCTTGTAAACATTTTTTAAAAAGGAATGCATTAATATAAATCCTGCAAAAATACGGTTCAGTTGCAATCATTTATACTGTATTTCCTAGTGTAAATTAGGGTAAGAATGGTGAGAAATAATATGAGTCTACGTCTTTTTAAAAAGCAAAAATAACCATTTGGATGAAAAGACAATTTCTGCTTTTGTCAGTTCCCTTTAGAAAGTTAACCGGTTGGTTATCAGAGAAAAGGGACATAAAACACATAGCTAACCTCTTTCTGGCAGCTGGAAATAATTTGTCAGTCTCCTTTGAAATGTGGCTTTGTGCTCACTGGTGAAGGCAGCTGGAAAAGAAAAAGCATGACAGACAAAAGCTGAATATCCACATGAAGAAAGGTCTTTTTCCCAAAAGTTATTGCCTGGGTTAGCACTGGGCAGAGAAGAAAGTACATGTATATCTGCCTAGTAAGTCATGTCTGCTACTAGAGAAGGCCCAGTGCTGCAGTGACCACTTAAAATAGCAGTGACCCAGAATAGGGCTATTGGATAACATTTAAACAATCCTTTTTACCTCCATGAAAAAGTATACCCTCAAATTAAATCCATTTAAAGTGGAGACTAAATTAATAAAAATATGTCATAAAATCCAGTCAAAGGAACTTACTATTCTGAAAAGGAAGATATACTTAACATATAGAGGTTTAAGTATATGATTTCAAGTTAAAAAGTAGCCAATGTAATAACTAAATATAATGCTGTCAAACTGGAAACAACCCAAATGTCCTTCAACTGGTGAATGGATAAATTGTGGTATATCCATACAACAGAATACTATTCAACAATACAAAAGAACGAAATACTAATATATTAATCTCAAAATTATACTGAGTGAAATATGTAGTCTCAAAAAGATCACATATTTTATGGCGCCACTTCGATAACATTCTAGAAACACAAAATTATAAGAACATAAATCAGGTCAGTGGTATCAGGGATTGGGGGTAGAGGGTGGAATGGGTTACAAAGGGCAGCATAAAGACATTTGGGAGGGTAATAGAACTGTTTTACATCTTAAACAAAAAAACTTTAAAAAAGTTACCATCATTTAAAGCAAAGGAGATTTACTGGACTACATTCCTGCAGGGAAACTCTCAGAACTTCTCTACAACTTGATTGTGGTGGTAGTTACATGACTTTATATATTTGTCTAAATTTATAGAACTGCAAACAAAAAAAAACAGTAAACTTTACTATATACCATTTAAATTTTTTAATTTAAAAATATCATAAAGATAATACTATCAAGTATGGGGAGGGAGAGGAAAAAGAAGATTTGAAGTAATGTTAAGAGAGCCATATTCTCAGTTTTTATAGCAATAAGTCAATAGATAAGGACTAAAACAGATAAATCAAGAAATAGTACAAAAAAAAGAAATAGGAGTAGAAGCATATTATTTAGAGATACTGAAGTAACCATCAGATGAATTGAAAAAAGTCTGTTAAAAAATGGTTGCCTCTGAGGAGTAGGGATGGGGGTGCAGTAGAGAACTGTTGTTTTTTATTGCAAGTTCTTCTGCATTATTTGATATTTTTAAACTGTGCTCCTGTATTACTTTGATTTAAACATAAATGTACTGGAAAATGCACTGGAATGAGAATCAAGAAACCTAATCTCTCACCTTGATTCTACACTAATTGAGCAAGTGCCTTCTAGTCTTTGGGTCTAAGTTTCTACATCTACAGGTTAATGGGGTTGGATTAGATGATCTTTAAGATCCCTGTCAGACCTAAAACATTTATAAATTTAGATGATTTGCATATCCACAGTAATTATTTGTTGAATCCAAAGCAGAGAAACAGACAGTTTTATTTTTAAAGATAGAAGGGACTAAATCATCAAATTAAAGTCTTTTTTAACCACTGAAGATACCAAGACAAGGACTAGTTAAAAGACTCACTTGGAATACCAGTTAATTGACAACAGAACTAAGACTGGAGCTCAGGGCTCTGCACATCTATTGCCATTGTCCAACAGAACTTCTTCTAGGTCTAATAGAATTGTTCCTGGGCCCCAGGGCTGACAAAAAAATCCCCTGAGATGACACTAGGGACAAAACTCATGTGTTGGCATGGTTTTGTTGGCCTGAGAAATGAGTCAGAATTTTGGAAGTAGTCCCTGACATAAGCATGTCTGACACAATACCATAGGCATCCTGGTGTTGGTCAAGGCTATATTAAAGCCTATTTATTGAGCTCCATTTCCTAATGACTGGTATGTAAGTTGCCTTTGGTAGATACTGTAAGCCTACTGACTTCCCCTTTTGTGTGACAGAAATCCCACCACTCAGAAATATCACTAGTCTCATTTTGATTTAAAACAATGACCTTAACTATTTTTCTCTCATCAGTCTTTTATCTCTATAACTTCTGAGCTCATGTCATATTTCACTTAAATCCATCAAGTATGGTAGAAGATATGTCCACCTGAAAACTTTTATCAGTCAACATCAAATAAAAAGATATCTTATTATGGTTTAACAATCCTCTTAGGAAGAGTTGAAACAGACGCCTGACTTGAACCACACCATTTTCCTACGGAAGACCTTCCATGTTGACTAGCAAACAGGCTAAAAGCAACTGTGTTTTATCAAAGCTTTCCCCTCCCCCCTTGCCTGGGCCTACAGGCTCATTTGACCCTCATCACACAAGGTCTGAAGTTTAGAGAATAAGGACACCATTATGTAGGGTTATCATTCTTTCTTAGTGGAAAGAAAACCACCCTTTGTAAGCTCCCAGAGAAATTCAAAGGGTGTGGCTATCTTTCCGTGATCCAAGGGAAAGCTCCTCGTGGAACACTACTCACAGTGCCTTTATAGTACTAGAATCTTCTTCAGCTGATAGTGAGTTAAAGCAGGAATTTTTAGGTGCTTCCACACCCATTGGTGTTTGTCTTTCTTAGAATATTGTATGTTTTGAACCCACTCATAAAACTCTTGTTTGCCAACTTTTGTGCTCTCCCATCAGTGTTCTCAGTGTGGCCTGGCTGTCTGCCCAGTTCTGAATCCTGCCTTACCTACTGCTTGGCATTTACTTTACAACAGCTGTCCCAGGGATCTCAAGTACTTAGCCTCAGCTGCTGCCAGCTTAGGGAAGGAGAGGCCCCTGTAGTTGAGCCTGTGACAAAGACAGCATTTATTCCCACACCAGCATTCTCAATGTCAACAGCAATGACTGGCTCCAAAGGGGATCATGCTCAGTCACTGCCCACTTGGGGAGAACTCCACCAGCCCAGGGATGTCCAGACATATGGATTCGATGTATGCTTTTAATCCCCCAACAATGCTGTGAGGTGACTAGAAACCAGTAGTAAGATTCCCATTTTACTGTGGAGGAAGGCAAACACCCAGCACTAAGGGATTTGCCCAAGGGGATGATGATCATAATTGTCTAAAACAACAATTAGAATATGTGGCTCTGACAAACATCGGTTTTTGTGTTTTTCCAAATTGTCTATATGAAAAGTTCTATAACCTGGCTTGTTTATCACTGAATAACAGTGGTGGTACCACCCAACTTGATGGATGATGGAAAGGAGGTTAACATGAGGGTGTAGTTCAATAAACTGTGGAGGCGTGGCACAGAGAAAGAAGATCATCTTTCCCAGGGCGTTTGGTGGCATTCCTGTCTATCTTTCAACAACATATGTTGACTACGTTGGGAACTGGAATGACAGAGATGACTCAGATAGGTCCTTGAGCTCAAGGTGTTCAAAGATGGATGAGGCTATCAATAATCTCAGTGGTGACTGAGTGCTATGACAAGTAGTCCCACTTCAGTCTTGAGGAAGCTCATGTTCATCTTTGGGCTGGTCAATAGGAAAGGGTGTTTCTGTGGTTTGTCTAACTGTACTGAAGTGTGTGGACTGATGGACTGACTTTGATTCTCCTCATTGAAAATAAGATCCATTTGGTCACTAATCTGTTCAGACTATATATTATCTTTAAAAATATAGTTATATTTTGGCTCTTAGGTTTTTCTTTTCAATAATAAAAATGGTGCTATTTTCTAATTCTGAATAAATTAAACACAGTACTGCTATATGACCAAGAAAGTTTATTACTTGGTATAGACCCAAGAGGATTCAACACAGGTATTCAAACAAAAGCTTGTACATGAATGTTCATAATAGCACCATTCACAACAGCCAAAATGTAGAAACAACCCAAATGTCCATCTACTGATGAATAGATAAGCAAAAGGTGGTGTTTCCATACAATGAATATTGATCATCTATAGAAAGGGATGGAGCACTGCTACATGACACAATATGGATGAACCTTGAAAACATTATGCTAAGTGAAAAAGCCAGACACAAAAGGCAAATACTGTGTGATCCCACTTATATGAAATATCTAGAATATGTAAATTCACAGAGACAGAAAGTAGATTACTGGCTACATAGGGCTGGGGAAAGGAAGAATGGGTAATGACTACATAATGGGTGGAGAATTTCCTTTGGGGTAAAGAAAATAGTAGTGATGGCTGCAAAACATTGTGAATGCAATTTATGTCACTTATCTTTCTCAGGAAAGTCATGTCAGGTCATGATAGCCTATACTATCTGTTCATAGTCCCTTGTACTTCTCTTTCACTACTTGTATGTAACAATTGGAATTCAGTCATTATTCATAAGATTATTTGTTCAGTGCTTGACTATAAGCTACATGAAGTTGGGATCATTTCTGCCTTGGTCACTATTTAGAAGTGTTCATGCACCATAATAGGCACTTAATAATTATTTGTAGAGTGTTTTCAAAAGAATGAATAAAATATGTCTTTTTTTTAAATTATTGTAATTGTTTTTATTTATTTATTTTTATTTATTTATTTATCTATTTATTTAAAATTTATTATTTTTAAAATTTTATTTAGAAAATTAAATTTAACAGGGTGACATGGAGCAATAAGAGTACGTAGGTTTCAGGTAAACGTTTCTATAGCATTTGAACTGTTGATTATGTTGTATACCCATCACCCAAAGTCAAATCATTTTCTATCACCTTATATTTGTCCCTTTATACCAGGGGTCCCCAAACTACGGCCTATGGGCCACATGCGGCCCCCTGAGGCCATTTATCCGGCCACACCACACTTCTGGAAGGGGCACCTCTTTCATTGGTGGTCAGTGAGAGAAGCATAGTTCCCATTGAAATACTGGTCAGTTTGTTGATTTAAATTTACTTGTTCTTTATTTTAAATATTGTATTTGTTCCCGTTTTGTTTTTTTACTTTAAAATAAGATATGTGCAGTGTGCATAGGGATTTGTTCATAGTTTTTTTTTTTTAGTCCGGCCCTCCAATGGTCTGAGGGACAGTGAACTGGCCCCCTGTGTTAAAAGTTTGGGGACCCCTGCTCTATACCGAGGACATCTACACTCCAGGCCAACATTACCATTGAGCCAGCTGGCCAGAGCCCACTTTTATCTATGTCCATGAGTCTTAGTTTTGTTTTTTGTTTTTTGTTTTTTTTTTGTTTTTGTTTTTGTTTTAGCAAGAAAGAGACAGAGACAGAGATAAAGAGAGGGACAGGGACAGACAAACAGGAAAGGAAAGAGATGAGAAGCATCGATTCTTTGTTGCAGCACCTTAGTTGTTCACTGACTGCTTTCTCATATGTGCCTTTACTGGGGGGCTCCAGCAGCATGAGTGACCGCTTGATCAAGCCAGTGAACTTGGGCTTCAAGCTAGCTACCTTTGGGCTCAATCCAGCAACTATGGGGTCATGTATATGATCCTACACTCAAGCCAGAGACCCTGGGCTCAAGCTGGTGAGTCTATGCTCAATCTGGATGAGCCCACACTCAAGCCAGCAACCTTGTGGATCCAAACCTGTGCCTTCTGCATCCCAGTCTGACGTTCTATCCACTTCACCATTACCTAGTCAGACATGAGTCTCAGTTTTATATCCCACCTATGTGTGAAATCATATAGTTCTTAGCTTTTTCTGAAGGTCCATCCATGTTGTCATAAATGGCACTATGCCATCATTTCTTATGGCTGAGTAGTATTCCATTGTATACATGTACCCCATCTTCTTTATCCAGTCCTCTATCAAAAGACACTTTGGGTGTTTCCATGTCTTGGATACTGTGAATAATGCTATGATGAATATAGGGGTGCATATGTCTTTACATACCAATGTTTTTGAGTTTGTGGGGTAGGTACCCAGTAGAGGGATTGCTGGGTCAAATAGTAGTTCTATTCTTAATTTTTTGAGGCACTACCATATTTCCTTCTGTAACGGTTGTACTAATTTGCATTCCCACCAACAGTGAATGAGGGTTCCTTTTTCTCCACAGCCTCTCCAGCATTCTTTATTATCTGTCTTGTTGATAATAGCTAATCTAACAGGTGTGAGGTGGTATCTCATTGTGGTTTTGATTTGTATTTATTGAATTGCTAGTGAAAACTATCTTCTTTTCATATATCTATTTGTTGTTTGTTTGTCTTCATGGAAGAAGTGTCAGTTCAGGTCCTCTCCTCATTTTTAAATTGGATTGTTTGCTTGTTTGTTGCTGAGCTTTGTGAGTTCTTTATATATTTTGGATATTAAACTGTTATCAAAGCTGTTGTTTGCAAATATCATCTCCCATTTAGTTGGCTGCCTATTTGTTTTGTTGTCAGTTTCTTTTGCTGTGCAGACGCCTTTTAGTGTGATATAGTATATTCATTTATTTTTGCCTTCACTTCCCTTGCCTTTGGGTTCAAATTTATAAATTATTGTCTATGGTCAAGGTCCATAATTTAGTACCGATGTTTTCTTCTATTTAATTTATTGTTTCAGATCTTTTCCTCTAGTATTTTACTCACTGAGAGGAGAGGAGGCAGAGAGACAGATGCCCACATGCGCCCAGACTGGGATCCACCTGGCAAGCCTGATATGGGGCAATGCTCTGCCCATCTGGGGTGCTGCTCCATTGCTCAGCAACTAAGCTCTTCTTAGTGCCTGAGACGGAGGCCATGGAGCCATCCTCACTGTCCCAGGCCAACTCACTCTGGTGGAGTCATGGATGCAGGAGAGGAAGAGAGGAAGAGAGAGAGAGACAGAAGCAAGATGGGGAGAGGTGAAGAAGCAGATGGGTGCTTCTCTTGTGTGTCCTGACCAGAAATTGAACCCAGGACATCCACAGGCCAGGCTGACGCTCTATCACTGAGCCAACTGGTCAGGGCCTGTTTCTTTCTTTCTTTTCTTTTTTTTTTTTTTTTTTTTGTATTTTTCTGAAGCTGGAAATGGGGAGAGACAGTCAGACAGACTCCCGCATGTGCCTGACCAGGATCCACCCAGCACACCCACCAGGGGGCGACGCTCTGACCACCAGGGGGCGATGCTCTGCCCCTCCGGGGTGTCGCTCTGTTGCAACCAGAGCCACTCCAGCGCCTGGGGCAGAGGCCAAGGAGCCATCCCCAGCACCCGGGCCATCTTTGCTCCAATGGAGCCTCGGCTGCGGGAGGGGAAGAGAGAGACAGAGAGGAAGTAGAGGGAGAGGGGTGGAGAAGCAGATGGGCGCTTCTCCTGTGTGTCCTGGCCGGGAATTGAACCCGGAACTTCTGCACACCAGGCCGATGCTCTACCACTGAGCCAACCAGCCAGGGCCCAGGGCCTGTTTCTGATCTGCGATTTAGGTCAGGGGTAGTCAACCTTTTTATATCTACCACCCACTTTTGTATCTCTGTTAGTAGTAAAATTTTCTCACCGCCCACTGGTTCCACAGTAATGGTGATTTATAAAGTAGGGAAGTCACTTTACTTTATAAAATTTATAAAGCAGAGTTACAGCAAGTTAAAGCATATAATAATAATTACTTACCAAGTACTCTATGACAGATTTTCGCTAAGTTTGACAGAATAAATCTTTATAAAACAACTTACTATAGTTAAATCTATCTTTTAATTTATACTTTGGTTGCTCCACTACCGCCCACCATGAAAGCTAGGGACCAGGTTGACTACCACTGATTTAGGTCTTTGATTCATTTTGAATTAATTTTTTTCCAGGGGGATAAACTGTAGTCAAGTTTCCTTCTTTTGCATGTGACTTTCCAATGTTCTCAGCACCATTTAATTAAGAGGTTTTCTTTTCCCCATTGTGTGTTTGTGGCTCCCTTGTTGAAGATGATTTGTCCATATACATGTGGTTTTATTTCTGAGGTATCGATTCTATTCCATTGGTCTGTAAGTCTATTTTTCTTGCCAGTACCATGCCATTTTGATTATGTGGCTCTATAGTATAATTTGAAGTCAGGTAGTGTGATATCTCTGGCCAAAAATTTTTTTTTCCTCAAGATTGCTTTGGCTATTTGGGTTTTTTTAGGATTGCATAGTAACCTGGTGATTTTTTGTTCTATTTCTTTTAAAAATGACATTGAGAATTTTATGGGGATTGCATTAAATTTGTATACTGCTTTGGGTAATATGGCCATTTTAATTGTGTTGATTAAAATATATTTTCTAATGCCATACTGAGAACTATCTGAGAAGCATAAATCATTTTCCTAACAGTTTCAAAATGCAGACCATCATTTGGGGTTAAATGGCTAGTGGCAGAGAGGAAGAGCAGGATTTCTGGTGTCTCTCTTTTATTTTTTTTAAGTGAGAGGAGAAGAGACAGAGAGAGAGACTCCTACGTAATACACCCTGACCAGGGATTTGTGTCTCTTCCTATTAGGGCACTAATCCTATCATGAGGGCCAACTTTCATGGACTAATTTAAAATTAATTATTTCTCAAGGGACCAATCTCCAAGTACCATCACTTTGGGGATTAAGGCTTCAACATGTGGATTTGGGGAGGACATAATTCAATGCATAGAAGCCAGTACACATTAAGTAGACATTGTGCATCAATGGAAAGGATTACATTTGTTGGAAGGATATCAATATTGATACTTTTACTATATTTTGTTTCCCCTTAAACCATCAATGGTTCCTATTCACCTTTGGCTCTTGCATCTCCTAAAATCTCTTCTCAACCCCAGTTTTCCATGAGTTCCAGTATTTCTCAAAACTTGCAGAAAACTAGAGGAGAACAGTTATTCTTGGTCATTTATTTATAGTAGTAACATTAGGTCCTGCTAGGAACACCTGCCAACATCAAGGGTTACTCTCACCACCCTTGTCATGCCCTTGCCTTAGCCCTGACACTTGTTGCTTGCTTAGTACCCACATAAAAAAGACATGGGCACTTTGCATTAGATGACACAGTAATCCACGTAAATTGTACAGTTCCAAAGCTAGTTTGGGGTGACAGACTAGGGTGCCATCAAGTAGGAGAGTGGCAGGCTAGAGTTTCTGAACTGGTATGGTTGCAACAGCCAGTAATCCTGGCCTCAGGTAGACACAACTTATATAAAATAATTCATGTTAAAATGCCTGACACATTTTTAGCCCTCAATAAATGTTAATTATTATGCTATGATAAAGGTATTTTATACATACATAAAAATCTTAATTTCGATACATATTTAGACATATAGGAAAGTTGTTAAGTACATTATTATTGTATAACAGTATATTTTTATACTATATACAGTATATATTTTATATACCGCTAGATTTAGTCCATGACCAATCTGTGTAGGCTGAGAGAGGTGTTTTTCTATCTAAAAAGCTTCACAATCCCAGTTACATCAAGTAGAATCCCCAAGCAGGGGCTGAAAGAGGGTCCTATGTAGGGCACTAACATGCACAAAAACCTAGGGGAATTCTAAGTCAAAGACCACTCTGTACATCTTTTTGTAAAGAACCATTTTGCAATACAAAGAAGAATCACCTCTTGGTTATATTCCTTCACAAGTTCGTTTGCCTGGTTGTCTTAAAACAGGCAGTATTCTTTTTCTATATGAAAGAAGTATTGCTCATACTGGAAAATATCAATTTTTTTCCTTACAAAAAGAAAAGTCTTTGTGTTACTCTAGGTGGAGCCTCCAGAGACCAGCAAGCTCTCTGTCATCATTCTCCTTTCTTTGTTTTCATAGCCTCATCCTAGCCCACACTCTGACCATTTGAGACTGGACTGTTATTACCAGCTCCAAGCTGGACTCTCTGACTCCATTCCCTTTTCTTGTCCCTCTATTGCCACACTCAATTGCTCTTCACTTCCTACCACATCAAGTCCAGACCCCTTCTCTTTTTGTTTGGGCAATTGGGGCCTCCGTAACCTCTCTAACCAAAATTCCCACTACTCTCCAAAGAACCACTTTCTATCCCCTTGTTAACCATTGTGTAAGCTCCTCTGTTCCTTAGCATACTCCTTGCAGCCTTTTTGCTTTTGCTTCTCTGTCTGCTACACTTTCCTTCTTCCTCCTGCCTCTCTAAACCACCCAAGTCCCACCTCCTTTAGGAAGCCTTTCCTGTGACCAGCAACTGAACTGTCTTCCCTTCTCTAAAGTTGTTCAGCCCTTAACTGTACTATACCACTCAGTGTCTAATTATACTGTCTTATAATTTTTTTTACTTTCATGGAATTCTTAATACCCCAATTTGACTATGTAAGTCTTTCCATGTGCTCAGCTCTCAGTATATTAAATCTTGTATAAATTAAATATTCAAAAATGAATACTCAAATGTTTCTTGCTAACATATTATTATTTTTATTTTCACAAATACTGTATTTTCACCAAGTCTTCAAACCCCCAGACCTACTTATATCAATGCTGTAGTAAATGGCTTCTCCATTTCCTTTCCTGCTGACCTCATCTGGCTGGCTGTTCTGAGGCTCAGATAAGAATAAGGGTAGGCCTGCCCAGGTGGTGGTGCAATGGCTAGAGTGTTGACCTAGGACATTGAGGACCAATGTTTAAAACCCCAAGGTCCCCATCTTGAGCACGGGCTCACCAGCTTGAGCACAGGGTCGCTGGCTTGAGTGTAGGGTCATAGACATAACTTCATGGTTGCTGACTTGAGCCCAAAGGTTGCTAGCTTGAAGTCCAAGGTTGCTGCTGGCTTGAGCCTAAGGTCTCTGGCTTGGTCAAGGGGTCACTGCCTTGGCTGGAGCCCCCCAGTCAAGGCACATATGAGAAAGCAATCAATGAACAGCTAAGGTACTGCAACTATGAGTTGATATTTTTAATCTCTCTTCCTTTCTGTCTTTCTCCTGCTTTCTCCCCCACCCTCTTCCTCTCTCTGTTGCTTAAAAAAATAACAGGAGTGGAAACACTCCTGTTAGACACTCTTATTGTTGTGTGGCCAAAGCACCAACTGACGGTTTGGAACTGATTTGATTGTATTAGTTGCTCTGGCCTCCTATATAGACATAGCCCAAATCACTACATAGAACTGCTGGGTTCAATAATCAAACATACTTTCAGGGGTCCTCAACAGCTTATAGTAGAGGACAAGTGTTGAACAGGCCAAAACCTATGTTTTGACAAGATGAACAAGGTTCAACTGATTTTGTTCCTATGTCCATGAATGGGTCACTGAGCATTGCTCTAGGCAGAAAAGTGGTCTCCAGAAAGAGCTATCCATTTCTTCTGAAAAGAGCTTTGGATCTTCTTAAGGACTTGGTCAGCTGGTACGGATATTGTTGGCATTGATATTTATTGAGCACTTACTATATGTCAAACACATTATAGCCCTTATCTCAATTATAATCATCAAAATCCTGTTATTTTCCTCATGTTATCAGTTGAGGAAACTGAGGCCCAAGGTCACAGAGCTGTCTGCCTCTAAAGCTTAAATCCTAGAACAAACATGTCTGCCTTATAAATTGTATTCTGAGATTGAGAACTGAGGACAAATATCTGGAAATTTTTATCAGAAACCTTATTCTATCACAATCACCACTCAAATTGTATTGGTGTAGCCATTAAACTGTAAATAGGCAGAGAGAAAAATCAAATCTTGGTACCATGTCCCATGTGTACCCATTCTTCAGAGGCAGCAGAATAGAAGAGACTAGACCATGGCAATTGAGACAATAGTACCTTCTTAACAAATTACAGTTGAAATTGTATATTGTGAGATTCATGAACATAATTACAGTTCCACCTTCTTCTAAGCAAGTAGTTCTTAACCTTTAGAATCTGAGGAAAGCTGTAGACTTTCTTCTTAGGAAAATGTATATATGCAAACACACGATTTTGCACATCATTTCAGAAAAATTCATGGAGCTTTCTGTATCTCATCCAAAAACTACACACCCCATATTGAAAACTCTTGCTTTAACCAACCCTAATTCCACATTATTAAAAGTGATCAATTGCCCTAGCCAATAGCTTGGTTGGCTAGAGCATCATCCTGAAGCACAGAGGTTGTTGGTTCAATCTCCTGTTAGGGCACATATAGGAACAGATTGATGTTCTTACCTCTGTCCCTCCTTTCCTCTCTCTCTAAAATCAATAAAATAAACAAACAAAAATGGTGATAAGATAGGAAACAATAATTCCTTTGGATAACAAGCAAACTTAGGGCAAAAAACAACAAACAAAGACAAAACAGCAGGGCTTAGTTTATGAAAACTGCTTTCATATCACTTTTATACAGCATGTCTAATTGCCTGTGTGAGGTGAATTTGCAACTGATGTGTCTGCATTCCCCTAGTGCTCCATGTAGTCAGTCAGAAATGACGATGGCACACATGACTATCATCAGAACTTGCCACAACACAGAACTAGAAGTTATACGTAGAGTGAAGTGTTATTTTTCCATTGGAGGGTGGGCAGCTGCTCCACAGACAGAAATGGCTCCATTGGATGGGTATTGGATTATAGTCAAAGGTTCTATGACCTGTGTAAACCTGGAGAAGGTCCATTACTCCTAAGCAGCTGATGGCTTCTTGAGAGGCCAGGTACCTGAAGGGGACACACTAAGTATATACTGACTAGCTCACCTGAGCCTACAGTCAACCTCCTTACACTGGCCCATGTTAATCCAAATAGCAACTTTTGGTTCTCTGCCAACCATAAGACCTATTGTTTTTTTTTTGTTTGTTTGTTTTTTACAAAAATATTAGATTATCCCAACCCAAGTCATTCTAACTCCATTTACTCCAGTCCATTGTTGTTTGAGTAGACAAGGTCTTACTATAATCTTTCATACCATTGTTAGTCATAGGCCACTATTTCTTCTTTGGAACCTACTTCCAGTGTTTGAGCCTTCATACAAAGAGTCACAAGTCAATGATCCTATAGCACTTTCTCTTAAAAAACAAACAAACAACTTTTCTATTTAAAAATACTCTGTGGGACACTTGAATCTATGTAAACACAATAAATTAAAATCAATCAATAAATTAAAAATAGACTGTAGTATGTTTGAAGGAGCACTGAATCTGTAGCCCTAGTTCCATCATATATTGATTCCTCACCTGTCGTAGTTTTACTTCCCTCTATCAGACAGATGACCCCTGTACTGATTATTTCACAAGCATCTTGTAATATTCAAATAAGGTAGTGAGTCTATAAATTATTAACTGTAAAGTGTTAAACAAATAGAATTCATAACCATCATTTAATTGGTTTCAAACCAAACTCCACTAACTATACAAATTCTTATTGTTCTGTTATCCATTTTCTCCCTTGCATGCATTTTCTTTCTTATTCAGAAAACCTTTATTGAGGCCGTATTATTATGAGGAACCATATGTAGCTTAAGTGAGTAGTTACAGAATCAAAACCAGGCTTAGAAAAATAATGTAGCACTTCCAAACTGACATTTCTAGATGGCAAAGAAGTGGGATACTTTCCCTCTCCAATCTCCCTCCCTTCCTAGAACAGATAGTTTTCCATTATTCCACATTGCCTGTCCAGAACATTGTCCCCTCCCCATTGGAATAAGAAATTGTTACTCACTTATGAAAAATAAATCCTTGACCCTCCTTGAGACCTCAAAGGCAGTTGACCCTGTTTTCTCCTGTGTACACATAAGTGGGCATGGGGAGGGGATAGGGAGAAGATGAGGCAGGCTTCTCAAACTTGACTTTTCTCAGTCTGAACTGAATTGCTAGAGTTATATATGACTTTCAGAAGATGGCCGAGTAAATTCACTCTCCCTCTTTTCCTGACTTCTTTTTCTAATTTACAAGTTATAAAAATGTGTCACCTACAAATACACCAGGTGTCTCTGTCTAATTGAGCAAGGCAGACTCCTTCCCAGACAAGAGCCTTGAAATATGTATCCAAATTTTAGTTTCACTGAATTAACGTTTTAAGCTGGTGAGCAATGTAACTGAAAGTCAGTGCTCTTTTCCTAAAGTTGTCCAATGTTGTATGGTATTCAGACCTAAAAATAATGACTTTACTCCAGATTGCAAACTCCCCAGAGCACACTCTGGAGATAGAAGCCAGCCCACACTGTTTTCTGATCAGTCAGCATAAATAATTCTCTCTTTTGAGTTCAAGGTGGGCTCAAGAATTGAAGCTGTCTTGAGATAAAGCAGATCAGCTCCATTTACTCCTGGGGGAAGGCCCTTGAGCAGGGGAACGTGAAAGGCCTCTCAGGTCAGGGGAGACATCCGCTCCTCTTGGCTTTGGGCTGTACCAGTTGGCAGATGAAACTCTGTGCAAATGCTGGCCAGACCAAAATGGTGCCAAGACAGCCACAGTGTTGTTTAGCAAAAAAGAAAGGAAACATCTGCAAATCTTGCCTTGGTGCGGAACCGGGACAGCCTGCTGCTTTTCCTCATGGGCCCACAGTGAGCCAGCTCCTGACTGATCAGAATGATTCCATGAAACAAATGCATTTGAAAGATATTTTCCATTCCCCCCCCCCGGAAATTTTTGTGTGTTTAGTCACCCTTACTACATGGGCTGAGTCAGCAAGCTCTGCTTAACTATAGCTGCTTTCAAATGGTAAGCTAAGACCAGTCACTTGAGTAAAGAGGCTTGGCTAAAACACTTTGACAGCCACAGCTCCAAAATCAGATGGATAAATTGGAGGAATTGCAAGTTGGGCACTGCTCAATACCTTTGAGTCCTTCTGGGTGGGCCTCAATTACTTTTTAGTATGTTGGTACTACAAAATATTCTAGAATTAAGGGGCTACAGTTTTGAGTGCCTTAAGAGGCCAGTGTGGTGCAGTGGCATCATCTGTTGGCCTAGAACTTAAATCCTGTATGCCAATAATTAGCTATATTGTCCTTTCTCTCTTGGTCTTAACATTCTCCTTCTTAAAATCAAGGTCTAGATAAGATGACCTTAAGCACTCTTCCTGCTCTCATGGTCTATGAGACAGTTGAGGAAAGATAACCAACCATTCTTTTCCCAACTTACCACGGAGATACTGCATAACCTGTTTTGGGAATGTGGCCCAACAATTTATCCATCTGTGGTAAAAATGTCTTCCTAGGGCCTAAACATAATCTCTTTTATCTTGTTTGAGCCTCTATAGACATGGAGAACCTCCAGAGAACATTATTTTCTAAAACTCCTTTGTAAGTTCCAAGAGCCTTCAAATCTGAGTTCTGTTAAGCCCTCTACAACCAGGGGAGATACCGTATTTCCCCCTCTATAAGAGCTCCCATGTATAAGGTGCACCTTAATTTTGGGGCCTGAAATTTGAAAAAAAAATGTATTATATAAAGTTATTGAACTCAAGTTTTAATCATTATAAAATTCATACAACTCTTTACCACTGTCACAACTCCCATCCATTAGCTTGTCGTCATCTGTGTCTGATGGTGAACCACTGCCTTCAACAGTGAGCGCAAAAACAAGCATGAAAAAGTGGGAAATGTAATTAAAAGAAAAAACTACAGCCACTGTATAAGATGCACCTAGTTTTTAGACCCCAATTTTTTGAAAAGGGGTGCATCTTATACATAGGGAATACAGTAACTGCTTAGGTTTAAATGAGCACATTTTCCTGCTTTCCACCCTTTTGATCACTATTGCTGATGTGTGACCCTATGGAGACTAAGGTTGGGATGAACTACCTATTAATTGGACAGTTATTTCTGTAGAAATGAGAAAGTTACTTATTCTAGATCAGATACCTCACGAAAGTTGTCCTAGACCAAGAAAGTATTGGACACATATGTAATGTGACACTCACTCTAGGATGCATACCTGGATTTGTGCTTCTAATCATTAAAATGATTAACATTTACTGAACACTTAATTTGCATGTGTTGAACATTGTTCTTAGCACTTTGTTCATTTGATCTCATTTAATCCTCACAACAGTAAAATTATGCTTCATATTTTACAGATTAGGAAACTGAGGCAATGGAGGTTAATTAACTTGTTCAAGTTCAAACAGCTAGTAAGCAGGAGAGTTGTTATTCTAACCCAGGATTGCTCGTTTAGAAATATCCTCTGAACCATCGTATTTCTGAGTGGGGCCAGCTTTATCCTGAGATGGTACTGATGATTGTGGCTCCTATAAGAACTGCCTGCACTTTACCTGCTTCACATGCCTGTAATACCTGACAGTGTTTTGCCTGCCCTGGTTTCCATGGCATTTTGTTCCCCTTCTACAGAGAGAAAAAGCCTCCTTATGCAGAGCTGCCTGCCAAGTGTTGACTTTATGACACTGGAAATGGGTAATGTTTTCCCCTTGAAAGGGAATCATAGGGAAAGAACATTATATAAAATGGGTTTTCCCAAATTAAAGAAAGTGTTAGAAACTGGCCACATTCTTCTGTGCTGATAAATCCATTAGATTTGTAAAATGTCAATTTGGGGAGAACTTGTAGCTTGTCTAGTCAAAGCCTTTCATGTTACAGATGAGGAAACTGAAGCTGAGAAAGAGAAATTAGATACATGTGGACTGAGAGTTACAGGGTTTCAAAAAGTTGGCAAAGGGACAGAAATTACAGGGTTGGATTAATTTATAATTCTCCTTTAAGCCAATCCTAAGGGAATCAGAAAGGGTAATTCACCCACACCAGAGGCACTTTTTCCAGTGGGCTCTCCCAACCACTTGTATAACAGGGTTTCATAAGTGTGGGCTTCAAATGCAGTAAGATACCAAACTGCCACATTCATATGACCAAGGTCCATGGCTAAATGTTAATGTCTCTATTATAACCTTTCTTAATACCAGATACGCTTATAAAATGGATCTCACCCCAATAATCACAAATGACTTTGGGCAATACCACTATCATTGAAAAGAAGCTGATCAAAAACTTTGGGTAGATTACTGTGATTCCAAGATACTTCTAAAAGCATAATATAACGAGTGCTGAATGGAACCATCCTATTCTTCAGTTTTGAATGTGCAGACATTATTAAGATATTTTCAAGCCAAAAGGCTTGTAAGGTATTATTTTAAAATAAATTTTATGGTAGTATAAAGTTTCACTGATCCCAACACAAGAGTCAATATGGAAGAACATAAAGAAGGACCTGAGGAGTTATATGTGGTTAAAGCTGCCCAGGAATTGGCCTTAGGAAACTGGATCTTAATGGCTGTTTTCAAAGAAATTGTAGATCCCCTTCCATCCTCAGTGTCTGCCCACAATGTATTTTCCAGTTTCTTCCAACTAAACTAAACTAAACTAAACTAAACTAAACTAAACTAAACTAAACTAAACTAAACTAAACTAAACTAAACAAAACAACAACAAAAAGTACCAGAGTTTAAAAGGGACAGAATTGGAGATCTTGCCTGGTTTGATTGTTACTGAGCATATAAATAGAGTTAAACCTTATTAAGTGTCATGTCTCCTAGGTGCAAATATAGCTACATTTGAACAGATGGGAAAAAGCTCTTATTATCTCCTGACTTTCCCATGTGGTAAAGCTGGCCATATACCATCTTATAAACAACCGAATGAACTGCCCTTCATTTTATAGGGTGGCTAAAGCCTAATTACCTTTCATAATCAGCCAACCTCTTAATTTATCCCAGATTGCAGCTGGGTTCTGGGAAAGTGGGGAAGGTTTGATTTAGGAGTTTGGGAGAGGGATTGGAGCACATATGTACATGTGCATGGCACACACAATTACTATTAAAATTTTTTTTATAGGTAGTCAATACTTTTAAGCTAGAAGAAAAAAACCCCCCACGTTTGTAGTGTTAAGGGATGATATTTCATTGTGAAAAATAAATGATTTGGTCATTACCATTTCATGGTTGCTGGCAACCAAACTTCTCTGCTTTCTAACAATTTCCATTTTAGGCACTGACAGGCTCTTCAAAGTGATTCAGCCAAATATCCACCCAAAGTTGCGTATTTGGCAGTTGCATATTGAGAAATCTGGGGCCTCTGGGCAAAAATGTGAGAAAGGGCTCCCTCTTTCTTTGTCAATCATGTAACAAACAGCTCACCATAAACAGTCACCAGGGGTTCCTTGGGCAGCCATGCCAAAGGAGAGGGAAAGAGGGGAACTTGTTGGCAGGGGCTGCTTCCTTGGCTCCAGTTCTTGCTCTCACTCTCCATTACTGTTTGCACTTTTCATGAAGACCAGTGCTGCCTCAGTCGTTAACCCTAACCAAGGTGAGACACACCTCTTGGGCAAGTAGGCTGATGAAAATCAATGAGCAGGAATGAATTTCAATGGGATAGGATTCTCTAAGGCTGCAGGGTCTAGGAATAACTTGGAAGCTCACCTTATTGAACTGACTGAACCTATAAGCAAGCAGGCTGTCACTATGGATCTTCAGTAAGCAACATGTCCAGGTTGGTCTCTGGAACCTAGTTGGGTTTCTGGGCCCCTAAACAACCACAAGGCCTAGAGAACTTTGGTTTGTTTAATGGGAGCAAAAGGTAGAAAAACTCCCAGATAGCCTCTTGCTTGATCAGCTACTTTAAGAGTCTGATTCCCCAAAGTCCTTTCATATATGTTTCTCTCAGCCATAAAGACTCCCCCTCCCCAGCAACCCCGGCTCTTTAACCAACTGGCCTTCTCTCTTCATTCAGAACTCTAAATGTCAGGCTACCTGGGCGAGGTCACCCTGACTCCTTAGTCTAGGATCCACCTATATTTTCTCTTTTACATAACTTTTTATGCTCAAAGCAGCATTCAGTACTATTTGTAAGTATGTATTTATTTGCATGTTTGCTTATTATACATTTCTCTTATGGTAGAGTAAACTCCATGAAGGCAGACACCACTTTTGTCTTCTTCAACACTGTACTCCCAATGGCTGTCATAGTGCCTGGCATATAGTAGATGTTCAATAAGTGTTTATTGAGTGAATACATATACTAGTGGTATTCTGCTTACTAATCCATTCTGGGGGTGGGGAGGGAGTAGCTTTAAAAAGTAGGCTTACTGTCTCCACACATAGGTCTCTCCCTAAAAGCTTCTAGCAGTTTTAATTGTTGCAACTTGTCTATCTAGGAGAGAAAACTAGCCCTCAGCCATCTCCTTTCCCTGTCCACTTACTGCTTCTTACCTGGTTCATGATTCTCAGGATCTTGGTACTAAGGCCAAACAGCTTTTTGGTCAGAGACAGTTAATTCTGGGGATTTGCCAAACAGAATTGGCTCTAGTAGCAGCATATTGAAATGTCACTTGTGTGTGTGGGGGTGTTAGATCAGTTTACTTAATAAATAATACTCAAGTTTATCTTCTCTTTCCTTTGGGAACTATTTTAAAGAAGTTATTTAGATCCCCTGTCTGAAAACAATAGCCAACATTTTCAAAGCTACAAATAAAGTCAAGTTGCTATTATGTCTGAAAGTTGCTCTCTATTCAGTTTGCCAGCCTTCTTTCTGAGAGCCTCTCAAAAGGCTGTCTGCTCTATTAAACAATGGGCACAGCTATCCAGCTGCTGAACACACCAGCTTAGTTCCCCTTTTCCTTTAAAATTAAAGTATAAAGAAAGATGAGTTACCATATCTCCAATATTTGAAAATGGTTCCAAAAGGGTTACCATGCCTTCTGATGCCTTTCTTCCTCTCTCTAGCTATGATACCATTGGTGCTTGTTTGGCTTAGAAAGGTACAGAAAACCCTGTATGTGCTTTATGATTACATTTTTGATTGGCAACCAACCCATTTATTTCTGCTATTATAATATATCATTCCCTAATATCACTAGGGAAGGTTCTTCCCCATCCCAATTTTAAAATATTAATAATCTTAACTATTAAACTACTCTTTAAAAAGTCTATCAAGGTCCTGGCCAGTGGCTCAGTGGATAGAGTATCGGCCCAGAGTATAAATGTCTTCAGTTTGATTCCTGGTCAGGGCACACAGGAGAAGCAACCATCTGCTTCTCCCCTTTTCCTCCTCCAGTTCTCTTCCACTTTCTTTCCCTCAGCCAGTGGCTTGATTAGTTTGAGACTGGCATGGGCACTGAGGATAGCCCCATTGGAGTGCATCAGCATCAGGCACTAAAAATAGCTCAGTATTTGAGCATCGGCCCCTGATCGGGTTGCCAGGTGGATCCTGGTCAGGGTACATGTGGGAGTCGGCCTCACTATGTGCCCTCCTCTCACCTAAAAAAAAAATCTATCAAAATTCAAAATATGTTTCTTTCAGTCTGGAAATTCTGCTTGGAATTGATCATATATACCAAGATGCAAAGATGTCTGTATATCCAGAGTGTTCACTAAAATGGATATTTATAATAGTAGTATTACCACAAAATGGATCCCTAAGTAGCCATAAGAAGGGTAAGACAGATCTATTTGTGTTGTCATGAAAAGATCTCCATATGGCTTAAATTTGAAAAGCCAAGTCCAGCACAATACAATCCTATATGTCTTTAGAATCTGTGAGTTTCTCCTTCCAGCAATTTCACAAATTTTTGCTTTTTGTCTCCTTTAATTGGTTCAGCCTCTTAACTGGCTCCCTGGTCCCAGGGTCTATTTGTCTAGTTAATCTTTCTCACCAACTGGAATAAACATTCTAGAACATCACTTTTGTCAGATCTCTCTATTGCCAGAGGAAAAGTCCCAAGTAACCAAGCCATTGTGATTGCAAAAGCAGAATGAGGAAATGAGTGTTTCTGTGCTCCGGAATTAAGGGACACATGGATTTGAAGATGGGTTCCACCACTGAATAGACTAAGGGCAAATGACTTAACTTCTCTGAGTCTCAGTTTCTGCATCTAAAAAATGGTCACAGGGTGGTTGTGAGGATGAAATGAGAAAATCATGCAAAAAGCTCAGCATGGTACCTGGCACATAGTAAGAACTCAATAAATGGTAGCTCTTATTGATTTGTTATTATTATAATTACCAGTAATTAGTTTATTTGAAGTTCTTTGAGAAATGCTTTCTAACTTCATAACACTTTTTAGAAGAAGAAGGTTTGCCCATTTCCTTCCTGCTTACTGGGCATTTAGTACCCACTGCATGACATTAAGGCTGCCTTTTACTTGTCTATTTTTCCTGATATGAATTGTAAAGTATGACCTTTTCTTGTACTCCAAAAGCTGGAGGACGTGTGTAAATTCCTCGGATCCATGGCCTTCAGGAATTTGTCTGTAGACTTTGATCATTTGGCATTCCTTCCATGACTTTACCTTTCCCAACTATCTTGCTCTGATTTTTCCTGCCTGACCTTGTAGGGCAGCCTCCCAATGCCATGGGCCCTTTCCTACATTCATTAAGAACTTTCTTTGTGGCTGCCTGGTTTATGTTTCTCTTCTTTGGGATCAAGTGACTATTTTACTCCACAAATTCTTGAAAACAAAAAGGGTTGTTAATTGGTGCTGTGTAATGAAAGGGCATGCCAGTTTTTTCCCCATTTAGAATCCTAATTGTGTGCCATTATTGTGAAAGGACAATAATGTTTTTCTTTTTTTTTTTTTTTTTTTTTTTTTTATATAATTTTATTTTTTTTAATGGGGTGACATCAATAAATCAGGATACATATATTCAAAGATAACAAGTCCAGGTTATCTTGTCGTTCAATTATGTTGCATACCCACCACCCAAAGTCAGATTGTCCTCTGTCACCTTCTATCTTGTTTTCTTTGTGCCCCTCCCCACCCCCTATCCCTCTCCCATTCCCCCCTACCCCCCGTAACCACCACACTCTTATAAATGTCTCTTAGTTTCACTATTATGTCCCACCTACGTATGGAATAATACAGTTCCTGTTTTTTTCTGATTTACTTATTTCGCTTCGTATCATGTTATCAAGATCCCACCATTTTGCTGTAAATGTTCCGATGTCATCATTTCTTATGGCTGAGTAGTATTCCATAGTGTATATGTGCCACATCTTCTTTATCCAGTCATCTATTGATGGGCTTTTTGGTTGTTTCCATGTCTTGGCCACTGTGAACAATGCTGCAATAAACATGGGGCTGCATGTGTCTTTACGTATCAATGTTTCTGAGTTTTTGGGATATATACCCAGTAGAGGGATTGCTGGGTCATAAGGTAGTTCTATTTTCAGTTTTTTGAGGAACCACCATACTTTCTTCCATAATGGTTGTACTACTTTACATTCCCACCAACAGTGTATGAGGGTTCCTTTTTCTCCACAGCCTCTCCAACATTTGCTGTTACCTGACTTGCTAATAACAGCTAATCGAACAGGTGTGAGGTGGTATCTCATTGCCGTTTTGATTTGCATTTCTCTAATAGCTAAAGAAGATGAGCATCTTTTCATATATCTGTTGGCCATTTGTATTTCTTCCTGGGAGAAGTGTCTATTCATATCCTCTTCCCATTTTTTTATTGGATTGTTTGTTTGTTTGTTGTTGAGTTTTATGAGTTCTTTGTATATTTTGGATATTAGGCCCTTATCTGAGCTGTCGTTTGAAAAAATCATTTCCCATTTAGTTGGCTTTCTGTTTATTTTGTTATCAGTTTCTCTTGCTGAGCAAAAACTTCTTAGTCTGATGTAGTCCCATTCATTAATTTTTGCCTTCACTTCTCTTGCCTGTGGAGTCAAATTCATAAAATGCTCTTTAAAACCCAGGTCCCTGAGTTGAGTACCTATGTCTTCTTCTATGTACTTAATTGTTTCAGGTCTTATGTTTAGATCTTTGATCCATTTTGAGTTAATTTTTGTACAGGGGGAGAGACTGTAGTCCAGTTTCATTCTTTTGCATGTGGCTTTCCAGTTTTCCCAGCACCATTTATTGAAGAGGCTTTCTTTTCTCCATTGTGTGTTGTTGGCCCCTTTATCAAAAATTATTTGACTATATATATGTGGTTTTATTTCTGGACTTTCTATTCTGTTCCATTGGTCTGAGTGTCTATTTTTCTGCCAATACCATGCTGTTTTGATTGTCATGGCCCTATAATAGAGTTTGAAGTCAGGTATTGAAATGCCCCCAGCTTCATTCTTTTTCTTTAGGATTGCTTTGGCTATTCGGGTTTTTTTATAGTTCCATATAAATCTGATGATTTGACAATAATGTTTTTCTATTCTGTTTTAATTTCTGTCTCTTTCATTTAGTGGATTCTCTGCATAGAGTCATGAAACGCAGGGTTCACATCTTAGCTCTACCTGGTGACAAATCCACTGTGGCCTTGAACACATTTAAGTGATTCCTGTGCCTCTCTCCTCATCAGCAAAATGAGACTATTGGATCATAGTTCCTAGCGTGTTTTTCAGCTCTTCTGTTAGGTTCTTCTATGGTGTGAATGGAGTCCTGAAGGCAGAGACTATGGCTAAAGTTCTCTCATTATTATATCCATCCTAGTGCCTGGGATGGGTTAGTTCAAGTAGAAATTAGCTATTTAGTTGAACAGTTTTGTATATTTCTAAAAGCCCAACTTTTGAAAACTCTTATAATGTACATTAAATGTCAAAAGAATTGTGTGTGTGTGTGTGTGTGTGTGTTTTCTTCTGAGCTCACCTCAGCACCAATCTTTAAGCCCCATTTATGCTGAGACGATCAATACATGCTGAGCTCTGGTCAGAGTTGATGGCAAATAATTTTTCTTTCATCACCACCTCCATTCCCAGTCATTGCCGTCCTCACACGTTTACATCCCTTAATGTCTTCCAGGCAAATTTTTAATGGTTGATTATTTGCACAGATGATTGCAGCATGCCCTTGTGGACTTTGCCTCCAAAGTCTTTTTATTGAGAGTTTTTATATTAAACACACACTAAGTCTCAAGCTTGATTTTAACTGATCCCACATGAAGGCATGATTTTCAACTCAGAACACATGAGGAACATCTGTTCTGCTTATTTGAATTCAGGCAGTACCATTATTATTATTATAGAAGCTGACTATTGAGCATCACCATTTGTCTCTTTCAGTTCCATTGAACTTTCCAGAGTGCCACTCTCATTTGTGGATCTTTTAAAACATACATCCTGGAGTTTATAAAATAGTGGAACAACTCCCATTTTCCTTTCCATTTTCCCTAGCTTTTGCTGCAGAGCTTGTGTCAGGCCCTGGCTATCTCTTGCACATGTGGTTGGGACATGAGAGTCCCTGTCAAATGCAGTCAGACTCATTGTTTAAAAGACCAGACATCAGGTGCACAGCCTTTGAGGCTACCTTACAAAAGCCACTCCAGACATTTGTTTGAAACAACCAGCTCTTCAGTTTCAAGTAGGCACCAATCTGGGAATTTACCTTCAAACTGGAACTGACTGAGCTGACTTATACCTCTCTGCAGCCTTTAGGTGGGTAATGAAGAGGATGTCTTTGGCTCATAGGTTCTCATTGTTGATGCCAGGACACACTGGTATCTGACAATCAGTTATTGTTTCCAATTTTAAAATACCAAAATCTTGTGTATAATTTACTTAAAAATAAATTTAAGCAGATTCAAGGACTTCTCTATAAATAACTACTCTCTCTAACATTACCAGATGCTCTCATGAGTGGGAGAGAAATGGGGGGGTTATATTCAGTGCTCTGGGAACTAAAGAATATTCTGGGTGTGCTCAAGCGCATGCGAACATGGGGCACTCGTGCCAAGCTCCTACCTCTGGCAACATAGGGTATTTTAACAAGGGCATCATGAGATTATTCCTCGGCCTGTGAGGTCTTTTATGGTGGGGATTTGAAGGCATGATACATAATGTAAGGACCTGGAATCAAAACTACTACAGCAACCTTGGCTAATTTACTTAATTTTTCTGAGCCTCAGACTACTTACCTTTAAAATGGCGACATTACTATTACCTCCTTTAGAAAGTGGTGAGGATTAAACAGAATGGTTTAAGTACATTACCCAGCATGTGTCTTGAACATAGTCCTAAAAATATTGCAGCAGCTGCTACCTGGTGTGTATCTAAGGCTGAATCCTCTTCCCTGTTACAGTGACTAACACATAGTAGATACTCAAAAAATGCCAGCTTGATACAAAAGGCCATATATTATAAGGGTCCACTTATACGAAATATCCAGAATAGATAAATCCATAGAGACAGAAGCAAATTAGTTGTTTCCAGGAGCTGGGTGTTGGGGAGAATGGGGAATAACTGCTTAATGAGACTGGGGTCTCCTTTGGGGGGGTGATAAAAATGTTCCAGAACTAGACAGAGATGATAATGACACAACATTGTGAACATACTAAATGCCATTAAATTGTGCATTTTAAAATGGTTAAAAATGGTAAGTTTTGTATTTTACATTAAAAATTCATCAGCTTGAATCAACACTTTCTTCTCTTTTATGTGTCTCTAATTCACAAACACCTCTGAGACAGTGCCCATGGATTAATAATCAGGTACCTTCTATCCCAGGGCAAGCTAGAGGGTAAGCTATTAGTTGCTCATGCTCTACACAGATGCCCCACAAAATGGCTGGACCCTTGCCCTCGTCTCATTCAAGCTGGTGGTATGTTGCCTTTATTGGCCTTGCCCCTGACCTAAACCCATGTAGGAGGTGTAAGAACAATAGGAAAGGTGCCAGCAAGAACGAGAGGATTAGGCTGAGGCCAAGCAGAAATAGTGGTGATTACCAGATGGGAAAGGAGAGGGAGGAAGTGGAGGAGGGTATAGAAGGAAATAAATAGTGAAGGAAGGAAACATGACCTGGGCTGGTGAACACACAATACAATGTACAGATGATGTGTTATAGAATTGTACTCCTGAAATATATATATATATATATATATATATATATATATATATATATATATATATATATATATATATATATATATAATTTTATTAACCAGTGTCATGCCAATAATTCAATTAAAAAAAAAAGAAAATAGTGCTGTCAAACTCAGAGCCAACCAACTGCTTCTCAGTCAGGCCACTCAAAGTTGACTAGCTCTGGTGGAAGCCACTGACAGCTCTGATTTTGGAAAACACCACTGCACACACTACTGCAAAACCTAGGGGGACTCACGTGATTACTAAGGCCCCAACACATCCTCCTTGAGCAATCACCCAACACTTCAAATGCCAAGATTCTTGAGCTGCAACCAGGAATGTCCCTGGAGTGAATTAATTTTGGGGATATTAAGCAAGAGGCTCTAATCCAAGGTCTAGAGGGTGACTGAAGCATTTGAGATTTGTTACCCAATAAAAATCTCTGCTAAGGCACAAGACTAAAATAATTCAGCTGGGCTCTGGACTTAGCAGGGACCATTCATTAACTAACACTTCTCATCTGTGATAGGTACAGACAGGTTTTTTTCATGCCCCCCAAAATGGGCTTCAACATTGCAGCTGGCAGACAGCTGTGGCCTCACAGTGTTTACATTACCCAGACTAATACAGTCTGTGCAGGAGACGCAGAATGGATCTGATTTAGCTTTTTGAAAATGGAATTTTGTAAAGTTCCATGGTTTTCTCTCACTCCTCTCTTCCTGAAGAAAGACTGAGGTGGAATGAAACATGCACAGCTAGGAAAAGGATACTCTTCTTTCTTAGGCTGACACTTTTCTTTGTTTAGGACTTCTTTGTTTGACATTTTCAGGTGGTGGGAGCTGAGTTGAGACCATAGGATTAAGATGACCAAACATCAGTTCATCACTGAAGCGTAGTCTTAATGGTCAGGCACAAGCTCTCTGGGGCCTTAGCACAGTTGGCACAAAGACAGCTGGGAAAAGTCCCCTCACGAATGGCCTAGTCCCTTTCACCTCTAGATTTGAGAAGACTAGAAGGGCTAGAGTCCCCATAGACAGCTGGGTCATGACCAATTGCCCACAAAGTGGAGGTGGGGTTGGCTAATCCTACTGGGATTTATAGGCCTACCATACTAGCTCATAGGGAATCTACCCCAGTTCAACAGCCATTTTGTTTTAATTTCCTCAGGTCAATGTTAAATAAGTTTTCCAAGTCCTCTCTATTCTTCCCTCAAAATGCACCTGACATCTTCTCTTTTTTCTATCACCATTGCTATTAGTTGGAATCAGGGCCATATTTCCTCATATCTGTACTAGAGTAACATTTTTTAACTCGTTTCCTCTCCATGCCTTTTCCAGATGGCTCCTCCAAAGATCTAATCTTATATCCCATCACATCCTGACCCATCTTATCCCATCAGTAAAATAGTCCTGAGTGTTGACCATGGGTGAAACCCTTTGTTGGGCATTAGAGATATACACATCAACCAGACACAAGCTCTTCCCACAAGAAAATCAGTTTGAGAGGAAGAATAAGGAAGCAGAGAATTTCAGGAAAGTGGGACAATGCTAGGGTAAGGCCCAGGGGATTGTGGGAGCCCAGAAGAGAAAACCTAATCCAATGTTTAGAGGAGGGTGAAGAGAAGGTTCCCCTGATGTGGTTTTCACCAGTCCATTCACCTCTTTAAAACCCTACATTGCCTCCACAATCTGTCTCTAAGTTTTTTTTTTTCAACCAAATATCCTGTGACTCCCTTAAATCTGTATTCTACAAAGATTGGTCCCCTGATCGTTATTCAGCTATATAAACTCTCCTACCTCCTCAACTTTGTTCTTGCCATTTGCCCTTGTCTTTTCCCTTGCCTATGATTCATTTTATTTTGGGGGAGTGTGGCTTTTGTTGGATAGGCATCATATCTTCTCTCTCCCATCTTTTGTCTTCCTTAAGCTCTTGCACAGTGCCTGTTGACTGATGGCCTACTAAGTACATATTCTTTATACTATGGCATCAACCTAACTCCCACTGGGTTTGCTGCTATTAGAGCTAGAAAAATATGTGAATGCACATGAAGAAGTTTGGAAAACTGCTAAGTTTCAGTCACACTGTCCCCACCTATGTCCTGCCCTCCTGGAAAAAGGATATTGTTGATAATAAAATGGAGATTAGCAGTGTCAAAAGCTCTCGGAGACATAGAGTTGGATATATTTTCCATTCTGATTTAAACGTTTAGCTTGATTTGTTTTTGGCTTTACTTATTTTTTTTGTTTTGTTTTGGTCCCGTGCCTGTTGGTCAGGGCTAATTTGTACAACTGCTTTTTTACTTGGTTTCTTCCAAGAAAGCAAGAGGAAATAAGGGTGCCAGCAATTTTGCTGTTACCAAGGTTTTCCTAAGATGAATATTATTTTTCTCTTCTAATACTGCCAAGTACAGTATAAAGAGAAGCATATAATTATTCCACAAATTTAATTGTACCAGAGGTCAAATCCTGTGTTCTGTCCACATCCTGATGTAGGGAGACCTCTAATGCAGATTTCCTGACCCACTATTTAATCAGCCATATTTCCACACTTGTACCATATTTCCAGAGTTGTAAATTCACCATGACTTTGGGCTTGGATTCTCACCTTCGACTCCTCCTGGATTTCAGTAGAAAGGGCCAAAGGTTCTGCCTTGGGTAGGGCAGGGAAAAGGGAGGCAATAGAAAAGCCAGGACAGGAAAACATCACTGTATTGGAAGTTGGGAGCATAGGATTCTGGTCTTTGCTCTGCCACTGACTAAATGTGTGACTTGGGCCAGTCACTTCTTTCTGAGCATTTCCATAGGGATGACTGGAGTGGATATGCTCTAGGCCTTTTCTAGTCAAATATAATTGGACTCTGTGAGTTAGTGTTGGATGTTTTTATAAAGGCTAATCAAGAAAATGCCGAAAGCTTGTGGATATTATGAAGTTTCCCCCTTCTGGCCTGGTTTAAGAAGCATTTGCTCAAATTGGTGCTTGGCTGTTCTAAAACCTGAGAAGAATGGCCTGGAAGAGAGTATTTATGTCTTTACTAAAAGAACACAAGCCTGAATAGATGGTACTGAGTCCTGCTTAGGCCTGGAGGCTCCTTTTATTTAACAGCTTTATTGAGATTTTATTCATATACCGTACATTCACCCATTCAAAATACAGGGTGTTGGAAAAAGTAGGTTTACAGTTGTGGTATGTGAAACTCAGAATTTATTATTGTATTATTACTTATTAATTCTATATTATTTTCCATACGAACAACTGTAAACCTACTTTTGCCTACTTCTGTATATAATTGTGCTCATGGTGTTCTGTGATTTTGGTATCCTTTTGTGTTCAAGTTTTTGTGTGGACATTTGTTTTCAGTTCTTTGAGTACATACTTAGGAGTAGAACTTCTTGGTCCTATGGTTACTCTGTAGGAATTCCAGAGTGTTTTATAAAATGGATGCACCATTTTACAGCTGTTTCAGCAGTGTATGAGGGCTCCAGTTTCTGGAGGTTAATTTTTAATACTGTCCTATTGGTAGAAAATATTTTCTATGGTTGAGGATTTGGAGAAACCATTTCATTGGGATAGTTTAACCATGTAATATTAAGTTTTCAAAGGGACAATTTTTTTTTTTTTGTATTTTTCCAAAGTTGGAAATGGGGAGGTGGCCAGACAGACTCCCGCATGTGCCCGACAGGGATCCACCCGGCATGCCCACCAGGGGGCGATGCTCTGCCCATCTTGGGGTGTTGCTCTGCCGCAATCAGAGCCATTCTAATACCTGAGGCAGAGGCCACAGAGCCATCCTCAGCGCCTGGGCAAACTTTGCTCCAATGGAGCCTTGGCTGCGGGAGGTGAAGAGAGAGACAGAGAAGAAGGAGAGGGGGAGGGGTCGAGAAGCAGATGGGCGCTTCTCCTGTGTGCCCTGGCCTGGAATCGAACCCAGGACTCCTGCACTCCAGGCTGACACTCTACCACTGAGCCAACCGGCCAGGGCGATCAAAGGGACAATTTTTATGAGCGAATCACCTTCATTGGTTACATGGTGGTTAGATCCTGGGAGAAGTTGTCTTAGCAAAAGCCACCACTGACCTCTGAAATCTACAGGAATTCAGTGGAAACAGTTCAAAGATATCTAATAAAATGACTCGTAATAAGATGTCATGGGTGTATAGTGGGTTCATATCAGTTTTAACCCATTTAAATTGATTTTCTCTCAACAATAGATCATTTCTGAGGTAGAGAGAATAGAGGGGGTTTAGGTGTATCTGTCCACTGAGTCTCACTCCTGTTGCAGTTGTGCCTGGGAATTGGGGTAGGAACAGAAGAAGTAAAAAAGAGCCTAGTGCTTTAAATAAGGTGAATATATATACTGCTTGCAAAGGATGGTCCCAGTTTACACAGGTTCACCCAATGTTATTATTAGTAGTGTGACACTTCACTCTCAAAAATGTCCCATTTTGGACAATAAACTGTATGCTCACCTCAGCTTTAAGCTGCAAACATGTAAAGCCCTACATCAAACTCAGCTATAAAGGCCATAGAATTTCATATCTTGATGAGCTTATATCTCAATGGGATAAAACAAAAAAAAAAGGATCTCTCAAAGTTGCTGAAAGTTGGCTCTAAAATGACAGAGTGAGTCAGGATTGTACACAATAGAAACCAAATGCCGATGAGATTCAAACTGTAAGAAAGTACATTTTGGAAAAGGGGGGTGCAATGGAGTGTGGGGATGTAAGTTTATGCAGGGGAGGCTTCCATGGATGAGGTGAAGCTTAAAGAAAACCTTGAGTGAAGTACAAGTTTGGGCACTCCAAGTTCCCTGACAACCAAGGTCCTGAATGTCCTTCATCCTTGTTCTAATTAAAAGTCACTGTGCTCCCTTGTGCTTGGGCAGACAATTCACATGACCTCCCAGTTCATTTGGCAGCACTTGGGAGAAATCTGGCCTTGCAATCAGACTAAATGATGTGTTACTCTACACTTAATCTCCACCATCCATCAAAATCCAGGGGCCTTGGCCTCAGCCCCTCGACAAGAGGCCCACAGTACCTGGGTAGGATTTCATCCAGGGAATGAATGCAAAGCCCCTAATTCTCCATCCATCTCAGCCCTCTGTAAACAGTTAAAGACTGTAGCCAACAGTGAAGAACTGCCAACCCAAATGAAAGCAGTGAGTCAGCAAAATAAAGACAGATGGCAATGGATTAACTGTAGCATAGGCGGCAAGAAGCAGACCCTCCTTAGTTCTGACCAGATTTCCTCCCCTCAGTTTCAGGCAACTTAGTGCTCACACAGAGCCTGTATGCCAGGGGTAGAAGAGAGTATTTGCTTCAGATAAGGTGTGGGTAGCCAAGCAATCTAAGGGAACACTGCTTCAATCCATTGTCTCTGGGTGGTCCAGACATGAGGAGAGAGAGAGAGGCCAGGATAGATAGGAATACACTGATCATGCTTTCCTCCAAGCTGTTATAACTCCCTTGTCACTTATTTTTAAATATTCTGCTTCGTTGTCCCTTAACCACATTTATTGGAACACATAGTCGTTTGTGGAAACACCATCATTGTAACCATAATTTGCTCTGTTCTTGCCAATCAGTATACTCAAACTCGAAGTTTGGAAATGGTAAAAGGTTGAAATTATGTCTAAAAATAATTTTTGTGATTGTATGTGAATTTCTTTTATCCATGTCTATGATGATGAATTCCTAGCACTGTACTTCCTAGAATATAGGAGGTGCACAGTAAATATTTCTAGAATGAGAGAATGGATGAATGAAAGCTCTTACAGAAAACATGGCCTGAACACCTAAACAAGACAGGACTTCTACTGAAGTGAGATCCTTTGTGAATAGACAAATGACTTTGTCCATTTAATCACGGAATCAGTTGATCAACAAGCATTTTCTAGCACTCCCCCTAGGTACCCACACAGTGTGTCTACCTATCACCCTGGCTACATCAACATTTGCTGAAGACTTTCTTCAAAAGTCTATCATCTTAAATTGACTTATGTTTTCATTTCCCATATTCCTAAAATCTTTGATACCTCAGATTTCTTGGAAAAACTCCCAACAAATAACAACTGCTATTTTGTGATGGGTAGTCCTTAGAGAAGTGAAAAATTCTTAAGCATGATTACAGACAATTCTTGGATATGGACAGGAATGGAGATAGGAATAAATACTTTATCTCAGTAGGAAAGGAATAAACATTAGAGCATGGTGGAGTTGAGGGTGGAGAATAAAAGAGTGCCCACTTTACACCTACCTAGTATACCACTTCCCACAACTTCCCAGTCTGTCCAGAACTAGAGTTGGGACTTATCCAACCTAACTTTACCTAAGTTTACCCTAACCTCATTTTTTAAAAAACACAATTCATTGAAGTGAAATTTCACATAAAATTAACCATTTTAAACTGAACAATTCAGTGACATTTAGTACACTCACATATATTGTATAGCCATCACCTCTACCAAGTCCCAAAACATTTTTGTCACTTCAAAGTAAAACCCTTTACCCATGAAGCAGACATTCCCCATTTCTTCCCTCCATCCGGCCTCTGGCAACCACCAACCTATATCTTGTCTCTCTGGATTTCCCTATTCTGAATATTTTATATAAATGGGACCATACAGCACAAATGTGGCCTTTGTGGCTGGCATCTTTTACTTAGCATACAATGTGTTTTCAGAGTTCATCCAAGTTTTAGCTTGTTTAAATATTTTGCTCCTTTTTATGGGTGAATAACATTCCGTTGTATGGATATGTCACACCTTTTTGTGACAGAGAAAGATAGAGAGAGACAGAGAGAGAGACAGAGACAGAGAGAGGGACAGATAAGAATAGACAGACAGGAAGGGAGAGATGAGAAGCATGAATTCTTTGTTGCAGCACCTTAGTTGTTCATTGACTGCTTTCTCACATGTGCCTTGACTGGGGGCCTACAGCAGAGCAAGTGACCCCTTGCTCAAGCCAGTGTCCTTGGGCTCAAGCTGGTGAGCCTTGCTCAAACCAGATGAGCCTGTGCTCAAGCTGGCAACCTCGGGGTTTTGAACCTGGGTCCTTCACATCCCAGTCCAACCCTCTATCCACTGTACCACTGCTTTGTCAGGCAATATTGTCATACTTTTTAGATTAATTCATCCATTGGTGGACTTTGGGCTATTTTCACCTTTTGACTATTGTAAGTAGTACTGCTATGAAAATATACTTGTTTCAATCCTTGTTTTCAATTCTTTTGAGTATATAGCTAGGAGTGGAATTGTGGGGTCACATGGTAATTCTACATTTGACTGAATTGTTTTCCTACACTATTATTTTAAATATCTTTAAGGAGGCATAAACACAACAATAAAGGTGACCAATTCAAAGTCACTAGCATCTGTGAAGCTGACCGAGGTATCCCTACATTTTTGTCCCAGGCCTCTGTGGGCTGCCTCAGGATTCTGGAGTATTGGCACTGGAGTTGACATCTAACCCTATTTCCTTCCATCCTTTCCTCTCTCTTTCTTTCCTGTTTTCATTTGTATAACACATATTGAATGCTTACCATATTTTAAGTAGTATGCTAGGTACTGGGGATATGGAGATAAATGAGATGCAATTCCTGTCTTTGAGGTCACTGCAAATGCTTAGGATACGGTGTACGTTCAAGTCAAGGTGTCAGGTATAGTAACCAGGAGTTATAAATGTGGACATGGTGTCCCACCTAGACACCAACTATAATCTCCTCAAGGGCAGTAACTGTGTGCCTGGGACACATTTTGTGTAAGCAAAGCAACTTCAGAAACTTCTGCAGTAGGCTGCCTGCTGACAGGAGCCCATTGCCTTTCCCCAGCACCCTGGGGTCCACATGGGCCATCACTCTTTCCTTAGTTCTCTCTTATGTAGGTGGCACAGAGTAGATATACTTCTGGTCCTACTTTCTCTGACCTCACTTCAATTTCAGAATAAGCCCTCTTTGTAAAGTGTTTTTATATTTATAGTTTTATGATGATCACTTCTTCAAACAGGGGCCCAGATTATGCAAGGAAGTGACACCATCTTTTCCAGGGATTAAATTCAAGTAAGCAGGAAAACCCTTTGTCACCAATTTGATTTTTTGTTTGTAGAAATAGTCTTCTGACTGTAGCTTAGGGTGGAGGTGGGGGCTGAGAAGTGGGCAGAAGCCTCCCCTAATGCTCATGGTGTTCTGTGATTTTGGTATCCTTCTCTTTCAGTTCAGCCTGTGTTCTGCTTTCCTTGGACTTGATTGCTAACCACAGAAGTTTCCAGAAGAGAACCTAGGGAAGCAATGCATAGATGTTGCCAATTTTATAAACTACTATTTAAGTTCATATTCTTAAAACACCTCCTGGATACAAGTAATAAAAATCTCCATGGTCAATGACATATAAAAGAAGAGAATTAAGGGAAAAGACAAAGATAGAGGGAAAAGTATTTCAGATTAGATTGAAAACAAGAGAAGTGTAACTGTGGGATGAAGTTCCCCCACCTTCACTGCAGAGAAGGAAAGGGCCTTTGTGTAGGAAAACTGCTTTCAAATGTAAAAGCTCTGTGGTAGTCTGTAGACCCTTTAACTCCAGTTAGTCTCAGCTCCTTTATGGCTAACTCTTGGCCTCATCTCCTTTGGAGTTGAACCTTCTAGATCCATGCTAGAGTGTAGGGCTGAAAGCAGAGTGAGGAAGGCTTCTTTTCCAAGTGACAACTGCTGTAATTAAACATTTCAAGGGTTTTGATTCTTTTAAAAATCAAGAAAGAAGTCTATCAAGAGTAATTTTTTTCTTTTTCTTTTTAAGACCCTAAACATCAGGCAACAGATTTGGTGGGAGCTCCTTTGTTAAATCTGCTGGCCAGCTTATGGGATACTACCTCCAATAAAATTTCTATTTTATTCCAACCGGAGATACCAAGTACTATGTTAGGTATTTAGCAGTACAATAATGAACCAGACACGGTCCCTGCCCTCAAGGAATTTATAGTCTAACAGGGGAGAGACACAAGCAGACAGCTAATTATAACATAGAATGATGAGTGCTGGAAATTTCTGGGGAGGACAGAAGATGAACATTTAAATCATGCTGGAGGGTTAGGGAAGGCTTCCTGAAAGACATGATGCATAAACTGAAGAATGAGTAGGAGTTAGCTGAGTGAAAGGAAAGGAGGAAAGAATATTCCAGACGGATGGGCTTTGCAGGAATAAAGCTTGCAAATGGAGATTAAAGCAAAAATTTATAAAATACACAGTCTCAAAAAATGGAAAGTTGATCCATACAAGCAAAAGGTTGATATTTGGAAACACCATTAAAGAGGGTTAGCAAGTTAGGAAGTTTGCTAAACAAAACGGGACAAAAATTATCAGGAGTAAAAAGAGATAGAGAAATAGGCAGAGAGAAAGAGAGAGGAGAGAGAACTATATTTAGAATATATTAAATACTGTGTAGAAAAATATTAAATATTCTTCGTAATTGTGTAAGTCTTGGTATAGACATAAAGTTTTAAATAACTGTTATTTTGTATTACTATTTATAGTAATGCATTTTGAACCTAGATGAAATAGACACCTTCTTAAGAGAACACAAATTACCAAAATTAGATTGGGAAGAAGGTGAAAATCTGACCACACCAATACACTAGGGATGAAATTGAAATAGAATCAAAGATGCATACACCTCACCCCTCTTAAAACATACATAAAGGTTTCAAAGGTAGATTGTACAAAGCTTTTAAGGAACATATAATCCCCTTATTAAATAAACTGCTTCAGAGCATTGTGAAAGATGAAAAACTTCCAACTTAAAAAAAAGGTTTCCAACTTATTTTCCTAAACTACTCTTACACCAATACAAAATTGCATGAGAACATAAAAACAAAAACAAAAACAAAAAATAAAGAAGCCTTAAATAAATTATTAGCAAATCAAATCTTGTGCTTTTAAAAATAATAATATAGCATAAACACATAGCATTAATCTCAGAAAAGCAAGGTTGGTTCACCATTAGAAACTATATCAATGTAAATCATTACCTGTGTATATTAAAGGAGAAAACCCATATGATCATTTTAATAGATGCAGCAAAAATATTTGACAAACATAGTGCTTATTTGCCCTAGGAAAGTTCAAAGGAAACTAGAAATAAAATAAAACACATTTGTTAAATAGTATCACCCAGAAATCTACAGAAAATTGCGTACTTAAGAGGTAGCAAGCACAAGAAAGTGGTTAAAACACAGTAGTGAGGTGTTTGCTGGGAAGGGGGCATGTGGAGGAACAGTTAGGTAAAGGCATAAATGATGATGGATGAAAACTTGACTTTGGGGGTTGAACACACACAACTTTGTACAGAGATATGTTGTAGAACTGGGCATCTGAAACCTGTATAATTATGTTAACTAGTGTCACCCCAATAAATTCAATAAAAAGAAGTTAAAAAGAAAACAGTCTCTGAAGCTAGATAGAGGAGATTTGAACCTTTATTCAGCCATTTGCTAGTTTTGTGACCTGGGGCAAGTTACTTACGTTTTCGGTGTTTCAGTTTTCTCACCTGTAAAATAGAAATAATATCTATGTGATAACATTGTAGAAATAGTAAGTAATTTATAAAGTGTGCATAGTAGTGGTTGGCACATAGATAGACACACTACATAAGGGTTTGTTAACGACCTTTGAAAAATTAGATGTTTCTCTTGAAGTCAGGACCAAGACAGGGATGTCTAGTACTACTTGTATCAAGATGTAGAAGTTGCTGGCTTTCTCATGCTTTCTCTGAATGGCACCATCATTTTCCAAGCCACCTAGACTCTAAATTTTGGAATCCTTTTGGGATCTCCAAACAGTGGATACACCTCAGTCCTTCTCCTAGTCACTGAGTATACCACAAACCAATCTTAGTCTAAAACTATGATCCTCAAGTCATTCTCTTGTTTGAAAGTCTTGGTGGCTTCTCACTTCTTATCATATCCAATCTAAACTCCCCTGCTTAGTGATCAAGGCCTTTTACACCCAACCTAACAAAGTTTATTTTTTTCCTGCAACCCTCTGCTTTAGTAATACCAGTATCCTTAACATCCTCATACATCTTCTTTCCTTTTAATTCAGTGCCTTTGTTTTATTCTGTACCTTATTATATCCTGTCTTTCACTCTAAGTGTCTCCAAATCTTCTCCCATTTTCCAATGATCAGCTTAAATAGTGCTTTAGTGGTACCACTTATTGAACACATAACTATGTGCCAGGTATTATGTTCATTTAATCTTCTCAGCAACCTTATGTGATAAATATTTATTAATTTTTGCTTCATTTTATGGATTGAGTATAGCAATTTGATCAAGGTTCACATTGCTAGTAATGGTGGATCTGGAATTTAAAGCCATGTTTACTGCCCAAACCCAGACTGTGCTCCCAGCCTTTCTGTTGTGATGGTCTAGGATGCCTCCCTGGCTGCATCAATCTTCAATGACCTTCTCTTCATTGTTCTGGCTGCTAGGCATTATTGTCTAATGTGTACAAGTTTAGCTCAGAGCAATACTGAAGGTTCCTGGAGGTCAGGGTCCACATCTCATAGTTCTCTGTGTCTCACAGAGCTGGGACCACAAAAGGCCCTTGATTAATTGGTACAGGTTGATCAATTATAGCTAAATATACAGAAATTTGGCCTTAGCATCCAGCCTTGAAGAAATTAGGCTTTAGTAGCTTGAGGATTATACAGCTCTCCTCATTCAAAAGCCTGGGTTTTAGCTCCAGGAAGGGAAGGGAGAGGTAGAATTTTTTTTTTCAAAATCAACCTCCTTCCATCCCACCCTGTCACCCCTAATGATCAGGCTTCTCTTTGCCTAGGTTGTATCAGTGTTGCATGATCAATCTTCTCTTTACAGAGGATGAGACCAACTCAGATTCTGTCAGCATGTGAAAATGGAGCCAAATACATCAACTTACAATTGTGCAAAGTCTGAATCTTGAGTATCTCCCAGAAGTGAGCCAGTGGAAAATTAATAGTTGTCCTACCTACCTCACAGGGTCATGGGGAGAATCAAATGAGATAATGGGTATGAGCATATTTTGGAAAGTAACAATGAAAAGCAGCTTTCTTCTTGAGCCTGGAGTGGAGCAATTAGAGCTTGTTGGTGATATCAAGGTCTTGGCCAAGTGAAGGGTGGGGGCTTTTGTGAAATTCTTGGACTCATCACTTCCTAAAGTTTGCAAGACTTGCTTTCCATCAATTCTTGGGAAAATTCACTTATCATGAGACTTTTCAGTTATATGGGAATTTATCCTTGACTTCGTTTTTCCTTTTTCTAATTATACTTACTCAGCTTTCCACAATACTCTGGGGGCTTCTGAAAGATTAAGTTAACTTTCCCTCCCTTTGTTGCATCTGAAAGACAGTATTTTGCTGGCAGCTTACATTTAGATATCAAACCTTTTTCTAAGGTCAAAAGCAAGTGATATGAGGAAAGCACACTCTGAGATTGCTATCTTCCATGGATGATCTATAAATGATGGTAGTCATTGGATGTTACTAAATAAATAAATAATGCTTTTCTGCTTCCCCCGTAGACACCAAATCTCCCTGAAATTCAAGCACTGGAAGACTGAAGAGAATTTAGAAGCCTCTGCTGGAATAAAGTTAGAGGTAAAAGAAGAGACTTTTGTAAGAGAGAAAGTTTGGGTTCAAAAGATTCTGATTCTTAAAGTGAAAGACTCCAGGGAGAGTGAGCTCAGCTTGGACAGAGAAGAGGAGAAAATGCCGACTGTGCAGGAACCTTGGCCAAAGGGCCCTGGATCAAGAATAGACTGGGTTTGCAGAGGTAGCCAAAGGTATTCTGACCAAGGAATTGAGCAATATTTATCACCTAAGTTTATCTAGACTGGAAAGAGTTTGGCTTTGAAACTGTTTTATGAGTTGGGCATGCATTCATCTCTCTTTACAGTTGGAGCCTTCAGATAATGAGCTGTCACTCTCAGTAAAATGGGGACAAGGGAGGCTGCTGGTGTCAGAAGTGGGGAAAGAACCTGAGAATCAAAGCTATGGAGAGTATTTCTAGGCCTATGGTGGTAGCCATTTTGTCAGAAAATAGCAGCTCCCAGCTCCTGGGTCACTGATCCTGTCTGTATTTAAACAGTGTGTACCTTGGCAGCTGTCCAAGCAGTTTACCATTGTACACCGTCCCATGGGCTTCTATGCTACTCGACTTCATTGCCCCATATGTATCACTCTACTTTTGAGTCGAGAACACTTCCCTGACTAGCTGCTGCATCAAACTGTGACAACATTGTAATTAGTTGTGTGTGTGTGAGTGTGTGTGTGTGTGTGTGTTTTAGAGGGTTCCTGAGTAGCCTCATATTCTCTGACTGCAGGCTTCAGAGGGTATCAGTGCCTGTGAACTTGGCTCAACTGTGACTGCTGGACATAGAGAGATGAGACTAGACCCCTGCTGGTTCTGTTCCACACTTCCCATTACGATAGGCAGTGAAGCAAATAATTTGGGCAATTGCCCGACCTTAATGGGAAGGAATGGGCTCCTCTCTTGCCTGAAAGAAACATCCAAGTAAGTGCTTACTGTTTTAGTTTTCTTGGAAAAATAATTTATCTGGCAGGCAAAAGAGGGTGAATTTGCCTTAAGAAAGGGATTGGGTCATATTTATAACTCCTGTAGCCCCCTCTATGTATTTCCATGACTGAAAAGCTTGCGTTCAGTGGAAGAGCAATGAACCATCTGCAAGGAAAAGTTTTAAATTTTTACTCAAAGAAAACAATGGTGCGTTAAGAAAAATAAAGGCACGTTATTGGGCAGATCTTTTGGGATAATCTAGCAATCCACTGAAATCCAGAGAATTTTGAAGGAAAATGCAAAATATAAAACAGGTCTGACTGCTCTGTGTTCTGATTTTAAGGGAACCCCACCTTCTTGGAATGCTGTCCTTTAGGAATCCATCTTTTTGTATTTAAAAGACCTTTTTGAGTCTCCCAGAGTCATGTGTGGAAGAGTAAAATATGCCTGTGAGGGATCTCATTTTAAACCAGATCAAGTGATGATAACAGCTCTCTTCAGTGAAGATTAATATCCATGGGACGGGCCAGAAAGATCTTTGGGATCAGCAGGAATAGGATGCCTAAGTGACAAGAGGAAACAGAATAAAAGGGGAAACGAATAGGTACCAAGACTAGGCTAATTTAGGATACCCTAAAGGAGTCTTATAGACCATCAACGTGTCTTTCCAAAAAACCCCACAGTTTTTAAACATTGGTTATTTTTGTTCAAATCGGGACCCCATTATGCATAAAATGAATACAAGTGGGGCTACTCTGCTTAAAGTGGGGGTAAGAGCCCTGGGGATCTCTGATTACTGAGCATCTCTGAGTTACGGCTAAGAGAAAAGTGAGGTAGCACGATACTCAGCTAGATAGGCAGAACAGATGTTCAACATGAATTAGTTTGTTGGTTTGTTAAATACAGTCATTATTAAAAATTAAATTATATAAACTTACAATTACATTATATTAAAATCAACAAAAATTCAATACTCATCACTTCACTATTATCTATGCTCATGATTTGAGTCTATTGTATCCGTGTGGTGGAGATACTCTACAATGATATTCTGCTGCTTATCTCTTCGTAATTCCTTGGTCAGTTATGTCATGTTGGGAACTTGAAATTGGCTATGCTAGGAGTATTTACACCATGGAGATCATCAAATTCTTAAGTCAGCACCCTTCCCCCCAGCAACTGGGAGAGCCAATTGATAAACATTTCCAGGCACACCACTGACTACACTGTAAGTCTTCACTTCTTGGGATCTCGGGAAACTATATTTTCAGGAGCCTCAGCCATGAGTAATACAGCTTAGAACTCAGGAAAGGAAGAGGAAATGCAGCTGAGTGACCATTACCATAAAACACATACACTTTACTTTCTGGAAGAGACAAGTCACTGCATGGCCTCAGCCTAGGCAAATATGTGTTCAATAATGGGGCAGATGAGAAACAACATGGTGACAACAGCATGAATTGAAAGCTGACATTGGGAGGTCCTGGCATCACAATCTTGAGCCTTACATGCACTCCAAGGGCAAAAAACCCAACTTATTCCTTTTTTTAAAAAATAAATTTTTATTAATGATAATGGGATGACATTAATAAATCAGGGTACATATATTCAGAGAAAACATGTTTGGTTATCTTGTCATTAAATTATGTTGCATACACCTCGCCCATAGTCAGATTGTCCTCCGTCACCCTCTATCTAGTTCTCTGTACCCCTCCCCCTCCCCCTAACTCTCTCCCTCCCTCCCTAATATGTCCACCCTCCCCGCACCCCTGGTAACCACCACACTCTTGTCCATATCTCTTAGTCTCGTTTTTATGTTCCACCAATGTATGGAATCATGTACTTCTTGGTTTTTTCTGATTTACTTATTTCACTCCGTATAATGTTATCAAGATCCCACCATTTTGCTGTAAATGATCTGATGTCATCATTTCTTATGGCTGAGTAGTATTCCATAGTGTATATGTGCCACATCTTCTTTATCCAGTCTTCTATTGATGGGCTTTTTGGTTGTTTCCATGTCTTGGCCACTGTGAACAGTGCTGCAATGAACATGGGGCTACATGTGTCTTTACGTATCAATGTTTCTGAGGTTTTGGGGTATATACCCAGTAGAGGGATTGCTGGGTCATAAGGTAGTTCTATTTGCAGTTTTTTGAGGAACCACCATACTTTCCTCCATAATGGTTGTACTACTTTACAGTCCCACCAACAGTGGATGAGAGTTCCCTTTTCTCCGCAGCCTCTCCAACATTTGCTATTACCCGTCTTGTTGATAATAGCTAATCTAATAGGGGTGAGGTGGTATCTCATTGTAGTTTTGATTTGCATTTCTCTAATAACTAATGAAACTGAGCATCTTTTCATATATCTGTTGGCCATTTGTATTTCTTCCTGGGAGAAGTGTCTGTTCATGTCCTCTTCCCATTTTTTTATTGGATTGTTTGTTTGTTTGTTGTTGAGTTTTATGAGTTCTTTGTAAATTTTGGATATTAGGCCCTTATCTGAGCTGTTGTTTGAAAATATCATTTCCCATTTAGTTGGCTGTCTGTTTATTTTGATATCAGTTTCTCTTGCTGAGCTAAAACTTTTTATTCTGATGTAGTCCCATTCATTTATCTTTGCCTTCACTTATCTTGCCATTGGAGTCAAGTTCATAAAATGTTCTTTAAAACCCAGGTCCATGATTTTAGTACCTATGTCTTCTTCTATGTATTTTATTGTTTCAGGTCTTATATTTAGGTCTTTGATCCATTTTGAATTAATTTTAGTACACGGGGACAGGCTGTAGTCGAGTTTCATTCTTTTGCATGTGGCTTTCCAGTTTTCCCAACACCATTTGTTGAAGAGGCTTTCTTTTCTCCATTGTGTGTTGTTGGCCCCTTTATCAAAGATTATTTGACCATATATATGTGGTTTTATTTCTGGGCTTTCTATTCTGTTCCATTGGTCTGAGTGTCTATTTTTCTGCCAATACCATGCTGTTTTGATTATTGTGGCCCTATAATATAGTTTAAAGTCAGGTATTGTAATGCCCCCAGCTTCATTCTTTTTCCTTAGGATTGCTTTGGCTATTCGGGGTTTTTTATAGTTCCATATAAATCTGATGATTTTTTGTTCCATTTCTTTAAAAAATCTCATAGGAATTTTGATGGGAATTGCATTAAATTTATATATTGCTTTGGGTAATATGGCCATTTTAATTATATTTATTCTTCCTATCCAAGAAGAAGGAATATTTTTCCATCTCATTATGTCTTTTTCTATTTCTCTTAATAATGCCTTGTAGTTTTCGTTATATAGGTCCTTTACATTCTTTGTTATGTTTATTCCTAGGTATTTTATTTTTTTTGTTGCAATCATGAAGGGGATTATTTTTTTGAGTTCGTTTTCTAATATTTCATTGTTGGCATATAGAAACGCTATGGACTTTTGTATGTTAATTTTGTAACCTGCGACCTTACTGTATTGGTTTATTGTTTCTAATAATCTTTTTGTGGAGTCCTTCGGGTTTTCGATGTATAGAATCATATCATCAGCAAAAAGTGATACCTTTACTTCTTCTTTTCCAATATGGATGCCTTTTATTTCTTTGTCTTGTCTGATTGCTCTGGCCAGAACTTCTAGCACCACGTTAAATAAGAGTGGAGAGAGTGGACAATCCTGTCTTGTTCCTGATTTAAGGTAGAAAGTCCTCAGTTTTATGCCGTTTAATATGATGTTGGCTGATGGTTTATCATATATGGCCTTTATCATGTTGAGATATTTTCCTTCTATACCCTTTTTGTTGAGAGTCTTAAACATAAAATTGTGTTGTATTTTATCAAAAGCCTTTTCTGCATCTATTGATAAGATCATGTGGTTTTTGTTCTTTGTTTTGTTGATATGGTGTATTACGTTAACCGTTTTGCGTATGTTGAACCATCCTTGAGATTCTGGGATGAATCCCACTTGATCATGATGTATTATTTTTTAATATGTTGTTGTATTCGGTTTGCCAGTATTTTGTTTAGTATTTTAGCATCTGTATTCATTAGAGATATTGGTCTGTAGTTTTCTTTCTTTGTGCCATCCTTGCCTGGTTTTGGTATGAGGGTTATGTTGGCCTCATAAAATGTGTTTGGAAGTATTGCTTCTTCTTCAATTTTTTGGAAGACTTTGAGTAGAATAGGAACCAAGTCTTCTTTGAATGTTTGATAGAATTCACTAGTATAACCATCTGGGCCTGGACTTTTATTTTTGGGGAGGTTTTTAATAGTTTTTTCTATTTCCTCCCTGCTGATTGGTCTGTTTAGGCTTTCCGCTTCTTCATGACTCAGTCTAGGAAGGTTGTATTGTTCTAGGAATTTATCCATTTCTTCTAGATTGTTGTATTTGGTGGCATATAATTTTTCATAGTATTCTACAATAATTCTTTGTATATCTATGATGTCTGTGGTGATCTCTCCTCTTTCATTTTGGATTTTATTTATTTGAGTCCTGTGCCTTTTTTCCTTGGTGAGTCTTGCCAAGGGTTAGTCAATTTTGTTGATCTTTTCAAAGAACTAACTCCTTGTTTTATTGATTTTTTCTACAGTTTTTCTGTTCTCTATTTCATTTATTTCTGCTCTGATTTTTATTATCTCCTTTCTTCGGCTGGTTTTGGGTTGTCTTTGTTCTTCTTTTTCTAGTTCCTTAAGGTGTGATGTTAAGTGGTTTACTTGGGCTCTCTCTTGTTTGTTCATATAGGCCTGAAGTGATATGAACTTTCCTCTTATTACTGCTTTTGCTGCAGCCCAGAGATTCTGATATGTCGTATTTTCATTTGTCTGTATATATCTTTTGATCTCTGCACTTATTTCTTCTTTGACCCATTCATTTTTTAGAAGTATGTTGTTTAGTTTCCACATTCTTGTGGGTTTTTCCCCCTCTTTTTTGCAGTTGAATTCTAGTTTCAAGGCTTTATGATCAGAAAATATGCTTGGTACAATTTCAATTTTTCTAAATTTGCTGATATTGTCTTTGTGGCCCAACATATGGTCAATTATTGAGAATGTTCCATGTATACTAGAGAAAAATATATACTCTGTCACTTTGGGATGAAGTGTCCAGTAGATGTCTATCATATCCAGGTGTTCTAGTATTTCGTTTAAGGCCACTATATCTTTATTGATTCTCTGTTTGGATGACCGATCTAGAGCCATCAGCGGTGTATTGAGGTCTCCAAGTATGATTGTATTTTTGTCAGTTTTTGTTTTAAGGTCAATAAGTAGCTGTCTTATATATTTTGGTGCTCCTTGGTTTGGTGCATATATATTAAGGATTGTTATGTCTTCTTGATTCAACTTCCCCTTAATCATTATGAAATGACCATTTTTGTCTCTGAGTACTTTTTCTGTCTTGTAGTCAGCATTATTAGATATGAGTATTGCTACACCTGCTTTTTTTTGGGTGTTGTTTGCTTGGAGTATTGTTTTCCAGCCTTTCACTTTGAATTTGTTTTTATCCTTGTTGCTTAGATGTGTTTCTTGTAGGCAGCATATAGTTGGATTTTCTTTTTTAATCCATTCTGCTACTCTGTGTCTTTTTATTGGTAAGTTTAATCCATTTACATTTAGTGTAATTATTGACACTTATGGGTTCCCTACTGCCATTTTATAAATTGCTTTCTGTTAGTTTTGTATCTTGTTTGATTCTTCTCTTTTGTTTTTCTATCATTTGTTTTTGTTTGTTTGTGTTCCATACTTCTTTCCTCTGTTGCTACCTTTTTTAAGTCAAGTGTTTTTGTGGTCGTTTTTTCAAGGGTGGTTACCATTAAGTAATGAAAAGGGTACCTACCATATTCATTGTAGTACCCTATCTTATGAGTATTTCTGCACTTCATCGTCCTTTGCTACTGTTAATCTCCATCCTCTCCCCCCTTTTTTTCCTTTGTTGTCACAGTTTAAGTTTGGTTTTATTGTGTTCTTGGTGGAGCTGTTACTTGTGGTTTTGTTTTCTTTTGTTCTTTCAATCTGATTGGAAAACACCCTTTAGTATTTCCTGGAGTGGGCGTTTTCTGCTGATAAATTCTCTCATCTTTTCTGTATTTGTGAATGTTTTTATATCTCCTTCGTACTTGAAGGGTAGCTTTGATGGGTATAGTATTCTTGGCTGAAAGTTCCTCTCTTTCAGGGCTTTAAATATTGGGGTCCACTCTCTTCTAGCTTGTAGAGTTTCTGCTGAGAAATCTGATGATAATCTAATAGGCCTTCCTTTATATGTTGTACTCTTCTTTTCCCTGGCTGCCTTGAGAATTTTTTCTTTGTCATTGGTTTGTGTCATCTTTATTATGATGTGCCTTGGAGTGGGTTTGTTGGGGTTAAGAAAACTTGGTGTTCTGTTTGTTTCTTGAACTTGAGGTTTTAGTTCTTTCCACAGGCTTGAGAAGTTCTCGTCTATTATTTGTTGGAGTATATTCTCCATTCCATTTTCTTTCTCTTCTCCCTCTGATATACCTATTATTCTTATGTTATTCTTTCTGATGGAGTCAGACAATTCCTGTAGGGCTTTCTCGTTTTTTATTATTTTTGAGTCTCTTTCTTCTTCTCTCTGTTGTGCCTCAAGTTGCTTGTCTTCTATTTCACTAATCCTATCTTCTATCTGGGCTGTTCTGTTAGCTAAGCTTGTTACCTCGTTTTTCAGCTCGTGAATTGAGTTTTTCATTTCTGTTTGATTTGTTTTTATAGTTTCAATTTCCTTGGTAATATATTCTTTGTGTTCATTGAGTTGTTTTCTGATCTCCCTAAATTGCCTTTCTGTGTTTTCTTGTATATCTCTGAGTATTTTTAAGATTTCTATTTTAAATTCTCTGTCATTTAGCTCCAAGACTTCCAATATGTTAAGTCTTTTCTCCATAGATTTTTCCACATCTATTTGTGTTACCTCTCTTTCTTTTGTATCCATAATATTCGATTTCCTCTTTCTTATTGGCATCTGAGGGTGGTCTTGTTGATAGCACACAAGCGCACTCCCTCCGCGGCTTGAATGAACGTCCCTGCGGTAGTTAGCTTCCTCCACCCCCTCGTCTCTCAGATTCAAGTGATAACAGCCCTTTCGCTTTCAGTTTGTGTGGAACTCCGGAATGCTCCGAGGATAAATTTTTCTGTTTCTAGTTGATAAATTTGTTGTGATTTTGGGGAGATCTGTCGGACACGCTGCTCATGGCGCCATTTCCGTGACATCACTCCACCCCAACTTATTCCTAAGACCCACAAAGACCTCACTGCATCACAGCCCAGCATAGCTCAGGAAGTGGTAGTGTTGATTCTTATGACCCCTCCCCCCAGATGGGCTAAATTATAAGCAATACAAGGTCCATAAGAAGGCTCCAGGTCAGTGGAGTTCACCAATGTCCACAGCACTTGGCACAGTGCTTTGTGTATAGAAAACCCTTAAATAATTATTTATTGAAAGAACAAAACCAATTTTCATAAGCAAAGTCTTTGCCCATTTCTTCATTATTTCCAGAAAAGGTAATTCAGGATCTTTTTGTTTCAGAAAGCATTTGAGTGTGAATACATTTTGAAAAGCTGTCTATCCAAAACTGAGTTCTAAAAGTATTGATATTTGAAGGGGTTAAGTGTTTATTATTAGATAAATCATTGGTGTAAGGCCTCCAATGCCCCAATAGTGACTTATAAACAGGCAATTACTTTATCAAGATGGTGAGCATACTGTGAGTAGCACAGACCCTCCTATTATTGTTCCTACTGCCAATATGTTTGCCATTCTCTTCTCTCTTCTATGACAGCTCCCTTCACTTTCCAGTCTTTCATCCTCCTCCCTTTTGCCCCGCTTTGTTCCTCTGTCCTTCTTATGACCTCAACCTGCCAGTCATTACCTAAATGCCCATCATGCAAAGTCTTGCTTGAGGCCCTTCTGGGCTACAGATTGCTCCCACAATACACAAGACATAGAAGAATTTGAACAAAGGACATTGCAAGAGTCTTGAGGCCTGCTCCCTCCGTTGTGACAAGTGTGAGTGTCCCCTGCCACTGCAGTCTGTGTGTCTGTCACTGAATAATGAGGCATGTAGAAGTCTCTGAGTTAGCAAGCCTGCAGAAAACAGTCATGGTAACAACAATGTTAGGAATTTGGGAATTGTGGTGACAGCTTCCAAATGTCACAGTCATTAGGGCCAGTGTGTGCCTGTGAGGTCACATATGAAAATCTCAGCCCAGGCCCCTCATGCACTTGCTGACTTACCTCCCCCTGCATCCCACCCTCAGTCCCAAAGGTTCTACCAGTATCTCAGGGGTCATGTTGGCAGGCCCTGGACCCACCTTGCTCTACCACCCACCTGCCCTCCAGGCTTACACCAAAGACCGAACACAGATATACCCAGTTTTCTCTGTTTGGTATTTTACTTTAAGTGAAAAGCTGATCTTATAAGAGTGGCATTTTGCCACTCTACCTCCATGACATTTTGATTTAGAAAATACAGGGGACTTCATTGTTTCACGCTGAAATGTGAACATTTCAGGCGATGTGACAAGCAGTGGGGTCCTCTGGCATTTTGGGTCGCTCAGATGACATATAGAACTCGTCTACTCTATCTACTGCTAATTCTGAGGTTGATTTCGATGTAGAGCTGGGTTTTCCAGGACTTATTTGGGGTCAGTGCATGGCTTCATGGGTCTTTGAGCACTCAAGGCCCCACAGAACTCTGAATTTTGTCTCATGATTGTTCTTGAAACATTGTAACTGGGACTCTTAGGACTGTTTCTAAGAAGAGGTCAACTCCACAAATCTTAAAATAGTTATTTCTCGAAGAAAAGTATTTCTTCAAGTCCATATCAGGATTGATAATAGGATGGCTGTGTCCCAAGGTTTGTAAACTGTGCAGGATTTAGCTGGGGAAAAAAAAGAAAAGGAATCCAGTCCCTTCTTGTTAATTGTGCCAATGCTTTCATTTTTCAAGCAATTTCAGTTCAATCCCAGATCTGGCTTCTAGAGTCACATTTTCCCAATCAAATCCTTCCCATTTGCAGAGATAAGCCTTATGTCTGAGTGTGGGATTTGAATTTGCCCAGGTGCTGGCAGTTAGGGAGGGTTTTCATATTCAAAGCTGCACATGCTTTGGAAATGTGACCCTCATGATTGCAACAGGAGGCAATCATCTTTGATGGGGAGGGGCTGGGAGCAGAAGCTCATATGGGAGTTTGTGGGCTCTGTCCTTGGACCTCAGCATTTCTTTGGCATCTTGCCTTATCTCTGTCTATTCTCATGCCTTTAACTAGCACCATTAGTGGAACTTCCATTTTTTAGAGCAGTCCTGTCACTGGATCCCCCGCCCTGCTTCTCCAACTATTTATGGCTGCATTTCCCAAGCTTGGGAAGTTGTTGGAAAAATACCCAAGTGATTCTTAAGCAGGCAAGTTCAGGAAGCCTAGGCAATTTCACCCAAATGCCCACCTATCACCCCAAGCACAATACAATTAAATCCTTATACTCATTCTAAAAGCAACTTATCCTAAAAACTGTGCTGAAAGAATAAGGCAGATCTACATGTGGTCATATGAAATAATCTCCAAGAAAGTGTATAAAGTGGTAAAAAAAAAAAAAAAGGCAAGCTGCCAACATTACTGTGGAAGCTTGCTTACCTGGCCTCTGTGGAGCTAACTCTCAGGATTAAAGGGGGCTCTGTATTGCCTCCATAAGACATGCTGCTGCTGGATGCACTGGCACACTCTGCCTAAAGGTTCAGGTGCTTCTGCTTTAACTGGGTTTTAATCAACGGACCAATTACTCCTCCAGTTGTACAGAGAAGAGAAAGCCTGTTGTAGGTAACAAAAAAATTTATAGCCTGAACCCATCTATTTTAAAAAAAGATCTACAATACAGATATAGGCTTGTAAATGCACATCCAATTTCAGGAAATTTGAACAATAATTGCTTCTGGGAAAGAAGTACTGTGTCTGGGGCAGAAAGATTCACTATATACCATTTTATACTCTTTTAACTTTTTACTGTGTTCAGGAATGACTTTTACCAAATTTTTATTTTGAAAATTTTCAAACATACAAAATAGATAGAAAAGGTAGCACAATGAACACATCTATATTCATCAATATTCCACAATTAACATTTTGACATTTGCTGTTTATGTATCTATATATATATATATCTATGTTTATAAATCAATCACTCTAACTACCTATCTATTCTTTGTTGAAACACTTGAACATAAATTACAGGCATCATGACATACTACCCTAAATTCTTCAGATGACTTTCCTAAGATAAGAAATTCTCCCTTCTTACTACAAACCATTATCCCACCTAAGAAAATAATCTAATATTATCTAATTTCCAGTCCATATTCAAATTGTCCCAATATCTTTCACATATCTTTTAGAGTATTTTTAAAATAAAAAAATACAAAATAAAGACTTGTTCAAAATAAAGATTGTGTGTAAAAAGACATTTACCATGTCTCTTTAGAGTTGTTTAATCTATAATGGATCATGCTCTTGATTATTTTGTGTATAATATGAAATTTTGAAGAGTTCAGGTCAGTTGTACTGTAGAATAATTCATATTCTGAATTTGTCAGTTTCCTTGTGGTATACATTTTTTTCAAATAAAAGATTTAATACCAGTAATAAAAGTAAATCTGGCCCTGTTTCATATGAACAGCAACTTTCCAATTAGCTCATCTTCCCAATTATCTCCAGCAGTGGTATTACCCAGTCTTCTGGTCCTCAGAGATGATTCTTTAATCCACTTCCCTTGCATTCTCCATATTCAGCCAGTTCTCAAGTATTTCAATGTGCCCTTTGACATGCCTTATGTTTCTCTGCCTTCTCCAGTCCCACTATGCTCCTCCCTTAGGCTAGGACTTCAATGTCGCACCCTAAATTGCTGCAATTGCTCCTTTTTTTTCTCCCTCTCTCTCTTTCTTCCTCCCTCCCTCCCTCCCTCCCTCCCTCCTTTCCTTCCTTCCTTCTTTCTTTTTTTTAAAAAGATTTTTATTTATTCATTTTAGAGGGAGGGAGAGAGAGAGAGAGAAAAGAGGCGGAAGAGCAGGAAGCATCAACTCTCATATGGGCCTTGACCAGGCAAGCTCGGGGTTTCAAACCAGTGACCTCAGCGTTTCAGGTCGACGCTTGATTCACTGTGCCACCACAGGTCAGGCTGATATTGCTTCTTAAATGACCTCTCTAGTATTAAAGTCATCCCTTAAACATCTGTTACCCCATGAATATAGAAGAAACACTGATTTTGTCTAGTCACTCCTCTCTGAAAAACTATCAATGGCTCCCTATTTCCTACTTTTAGCAAAAGCCCATCATTCATCAGTCACAGCCAGCTTTGAACACAGCCTTCAGCATCAGATACAGTTCTCTGTTTAAATCCCATTAACTGTCAATTACTTGCTGGGTGGTCTTGGAGAAGTCACTAGGTTTACCTAGCCTTCCATTTTATTATCTGTAAAATAGAAATAACTATTGTGCCTGCCTCCCAGGTTTGTACAACACACACCTCCGGAGATCACACTTCTAAGGGTCTCTCCAAAACTCATGCTTTCTATGAGTCTCAGCTCAAGCCCTGCATCCTCCTGGAAGAGTTCTGATCCACAGCTGCCCTCCCTCACTGAATTTCCATAGCACTGTGATCTACAGGGAATAACTTAGCAGATGTTAGTTGCTATGGAGTACATGTTTGTTTCATCCCCCCACCAAATTCATAAATTAAAACAATCTCCAATGTTTACATTTTCATCTTATCTGCTAGTTTGGATGGCTAGGGCCCCACGAGGGCAGGAGCAGATCTGTTTCTCCTAGAGCTTTCAGAGCTAGTGCTACACTGAGCATTCAGCAGCTGAGAGCTTATCACTTGACTAAACGTAGAAAGCTGCTTTGTGGATCTTTAGTCTTTCTTTAACTCTGAGAAAATACGACTCTGAGAATCTCTGCCTTGATGAGATAGAAAGGACCAAGGGCTGTGACTATCAAACAAATAAACATAATGAATGCTCTTATTTATATAGTGCTTATTATGTACCCACCACTTTGAATATTTATATTCTATTTTATTCCAACTTTACAGATAAAAAATATAGAGGCTCTGAGAGAGTAAGTGTCTTACCCAGGGTCACCTAGCTATTAACTGCTGAATCTAGAATTGGAACTCAAATCTGCCTAAATACAGAGCCAATATTCTTTCCCTGTTGTCTTGGTAGTGACAGTGAATACTGTGTTATTTGGAAGAGAACAAGTTATTAGAGCTGCTGTGATTAGGACCAAATTTATTGTAGTAATTTTCTTTATAAACCAGAATGTCCACCAGTCCACCTGTCTCCCCTTATAAACAAGGACCATAGACAGGTTTCTCTGTGGCCATGGGAGAGAATGAGGCAGAGCAGCCCACACTGAGAAAGAAGTTAGGGTCCTTGTCTCTTTTTCAAAGGAACATAACCTGATAAGAAATTAAGTAGAAAAAGAAAGAAAGAAAGAAAGAATGATAAGATGGCAAATAAATGGGGAAAAATAGGGTACTAGCTTAGGAAATATGTTCAAGGGAAACCCACATAATATCCTAAAAAGAAAAAAAAATCCACCATCTGTGCAATTGGGGAGTGGTGTGTTTATATGTGTACATGATATTGGTTTTATATGTATGTTTGAGTATATGTGTATACGATATTGATTTTTATATGTATATATGTGTGTGTTTATCCAATCTCTGGATTTAAATAAAGACCAGACCAAATTCTGAGTCAAACTGCCTTCTTCTCAGCAGCCACTTCATCACCCCTGCGTCACATTTCCCAGTTGGAGGGCAGTAATTTCATGGCCAGATTTGGACCCATTTGGGAAACACCAGAGTCTTCCTGAGTTGTCACATTCCATGCTGGCCACCAAAGGCATAAGATGACCTAAGTGGAGCCTTCACACAAGCCATATGCATAGAGCCATAAAACCCTAAGGGAATGTGGCAACAGAGGCAGAGTTGCTGTGCCCGCCAAATTTCCAAGGGGAAGAAGGAAGTTACTGCATCTGTATTTGTCGCCAGCATTGGAAAAATGTATCTCAGTCACTGGAACTGAAGGGGATGGCCTTTACCTTCATAGGAGAATCACTATTTATACAAATACTGTTGATGACCTGATATATATGTGTGTGTTTATATAAACAGTTATATACTCACTTTGCCAGATTGTACCTATTACCTGCCTAACATTTTACTCTAGCATTTTAAAACAACAGTTTGAAAATCAGAATATTCTATTGCCTCTGCAGTGTTTCCAGTTTAGTATTTTACTTTGAGAGTAAAACCTACATCTGGTGCTTACCCCAGAGATATTCACTGACTGAATGAATTATACTTACATTTATTTGTTCACTTGTTAGAAACTATATCGCTTTGACAGAGCCCATTTACAGGAATAAGTAGGGGAGGGTGCACCATTGTGGTGGTACTATTTCTTAGAGAAACGATGCAGTGAGCTGGCTGCTTGTAGTGCTTACTGTTGCCAACATAGTCTTGCATTTCTTAATTCAGTACACATATGTCAAATGTATTAGGATCTGTGCTAGGCACAGGGGATACAAAGCAAATAAAACATGTCCCTTCTTGTCACAGTTTCCCTCAAGTATCTCATGTCAAAATGAGAGGTAAGCTTCTTTAGAAATGGCATTTGGGGATTTCTGGTCATTTTTCAGGTAGCTCCTCCTCCACTCCAAATGCATTGTTTCTAAATATTTTAAACATGTATTAGAGATCAGAAGCAAAAACAAACAAATTCTAGTGTCAGAAATGAATCGATAGTTCATAGCAACAGCAGTCAGCAGGAATTAAAATTACACAGGCTACAGGGGAATCAAAAGAAAACATGCATCCTAGGTGGATGGCTTTCAAATAACAGGGTGAGATAGGAGTAGGATCTGAGCTCCTACAGAAAGTCGACAGCTGGAAGGGCTGACCCATAAATGGGAATAGGGGTAGAGAAAACACAATTCAGAAGTGTACTGGCCACCTTGAGTTGAGAGTGGGAAGAGTTACATAAGCCAAGATATGTAGGCAGGCCTCCCAGGTAAAACAATTCCTGCCAAATCACAGTAATAACAACACTAGCCACATACTTAATTATGTGTTGAACACTGTACTAAGTGTTTTTATATTAATTTATTCTTAGAACAGTCTTCTTTTACAGATATTGAAACTGAAGAATAGAAAGATTAACTAACTTTTCTAAGGACACATGGCTACTAAGTGGCAGAGCCAGATTTCAAACCCAGGTGGTATAGAACTTGAGTATAAACCAGTTAGTTACTGGGTTTGGAACTACAACTCTGAAGATGAAATTATAACCCAAACTTGATAAGTCCTTGAGGAAATAAACCACCATGAGGCTGGCACTACAAATGGTAGAATACACAGATCTCAGAGGGACTTTAAAATAACTATGCTTACAATGTTCAAAAAGATTTTTTTAAAAGAAATAAAAATTATAAGAAAAGAACAGAACAGTTTGAAAAATATGGTAGAAGTTTAATAACTATTATTAAAAATTAAATTATTGGAGCACAAAGATGGTTCAACATATGTAAATCAATTAACATAATACACCATATTAATACAACAAAGAACAAAAATCATATGATCCCATCAATAAATGCAGAGAAGGCATTTGATAAGATACAACATCCCTTTATGTTTAAAACTGTCAATAAAATGTGTATAGAAGGAAAGTACTTCAACATAATGAAGGCCATATATGACAAACCATTTGCTAATATCACACTAAATGGTGAAAAAATGAAGGAATTTCTTCTAAAATCAGAAACGAGACAAGGCTGCCCACTCTCTCCACTCTTATTCAACATTTTTCTGTAAGTCTTAGAGAAATCAGGCAAGAGAAAGAAATAAAAAGCATTCATATTTGGAAAGAAGAAGTAAAGGTATCACTTTTTGCAGATGACATGATCCAGTTTATAGAAAATTCCAAAAACTCCACCAACAAAACTATTAAAAAATAAACCAATATAATGAAGTCCAGGATACAAAATCAATAAATACCAAAATCTATTGCTTTCATATAAGCCAACAATGAAATGATGTAAAGGATCTATATACTGAAAACTACAAAGCATTGTTAAAAGAGATTCAAAAGACACAATGAAATGGAAAAATATTCTATGTTCATGGATTGGAAGGATCAACATAGTTAAAATGGCCATATTACCCAAAGCAATATACACATTTAATGCAATTCTCATCAAAATTCTAATGTCATTTTTAAAAGAAAGAAAACAAAAATCATCAAGTTCATATGGAACCATAAAAATCCCTGAATAGTCATAGCAGTCCTGAGAAAAACGAACAAAGCTGGAGCTATTACAATACCTGACTTCAAATTATACTACAGAGCCACGATAATCAAAACAGCATGGTATTGGCAGAAAAATAGACTCTCAGACCAATGGAACAGAATAGAGAGCCCAGAAATAAAAACACATGTATGGACAAGTCATCTTCAACAAAGGAACCAAAAACACACTAGGCAGAAAAGAAAGCCTCTTCAATAAATGGTGCCGGGAAAATTGGAAAGCCACAAGCAAAAGAATGAAAGATGACTATAGTTTGTCCCCTTGCACAAAAATTAATTCAAAATGTATAAAAGATTTAAATATAAGCACTAAAACAATAAATTAAATAGGAAAAAAACAGGTACTAAACTCATGGACCTTGGTTGTAAAGAACAATTTATGAATTTGACCCTTAAGGCAAGGGAAGTAAAGGCAAAGAAAAATGAATGGGACTTTATCAAACTAAAAAACTTCTGGACAGCAAAAGAAACTGACAACAAAACAACTAGACAGCCAACTAAATGGGAGCTGATAGTTGCAAACCACAGCTCCAGTGAGGGATTAATATCTAAAAATATATAAAAAACTCACAAAGCTCAGCAACAAACAAGCAAACAATCCAGTTTAAAAATGTGGAAAGGACCTGAACAGACATTTTTTCCAAGAAGACATACAAATGACCAACAGATATATAAAAAGATGCTCATCCTCACTAGCCTTTTAAGAAATGCAAATCAAAACTACAATGAGATACCACCTCACACCTGTTAGATGGGCTATTATCAACAAGACAGGTAATAACAAGTGTTGGAGAGGCTGTGAAGAAAAAGGAACCCTCATTCACTGCTGGTGGAAATGCAAATTAGTACAACTGTTATGAAACAAAGCATGGTAGTTCCTCAAAAAATTAAGACTAGAACTACTATGGGACCCAGCAATCCCTCTACTGGTTATCTACCCCCAAAACTCAAAAACATTGTTACATAAAGACACATGCAATCCCATGTTCATTGCAGCATTTTTCACAGTGGCCAAGACATGGAAACAACCTAAGTGTCCCTTGATAGAGGATTGGATAAAGAAGATGTGGTACACACACACACACACACACACACACACACACACACACACACACACACACACACACACACAATTGAATACTACTCAGCCATCAAAATGATGACATAAGGTCATTTGTGACATGGATGAACCTTGAGATCATTATACTGAGTGAGATAAGTAAATCAGAAAAAGTTAAGAACTGTATGATTTCAAACATAGGTGGAATATAAAACTGGGACTCATGGACATAGATAAAAGTGAAGTGGTTACCAGGGGGAGGGGAATGTGAGGAAGGGGATGTGGGAAGAACGGAATGGGGGGAAGGGTTATAGAGCAACAAATGTAAGGTGACAGAAAATGATTTGACTTTGGGTGATGGGTATACAACAAAATCAACAGTTCAAATGCTGTAGTAATGTTTACCTGAAACCTATGTACTATTATTGATCAATGTCACTCTGTTAAATTTAATTTTCCAAATAAAAAATTAAATATGTAGAAACTAACAATTAAATTAAACTAAAACAAAGCCAATAAGTACTCAAAACTCATCATTTTCTAATTATTTTACTAAACTTCACTATTAGCCATGGTCTTGAGATTATTTTTGTCTTTGTGTCTTTAGTTGAAATACTATGTAATGTTTTATAATTACTCATCTCTTTGCAATTCTACATTCAGTGAAGGTGGTTTGAAATTAATCATGGTAGGAGTATTTTAATCATGGAAATCAGCAAATATTACAAATCAGTGCTTACCCTATTGTTTTCTTAATATTCCATTGTATGTATAGAACATATGCTTTATCTATTTATCCATCAATGGACATTTAGGTTATTTCCACATTTTAGCCATAGTGAATAATGCTGCAATAAATACGGGAGTACTAATATCCCTTTCAGATCCTGTTTTCAATTTTTTTTGATAAATACCCAGAAGTGGGATTTACATGGTAGTTCTATTTTTAATTTTTTGAGGAACTTCCATACTCTTCTTTATAGCAACTGAAGCATTTTGCATTCCAACAGTGTACAATGGGTCTAATTTCTCCACATCTTCACCAACACTTGTTATTTTTTTTACTTCTTTTTCTACCTCCCCACCCTTTCCTTTTGGTAATCATCATTCTGTTGTCTATGTCTCTTGATTTTTGATAATAAGCATTCTAATAGCTGTGAGGTGATATTGCATTGCAGGTTGAATTTTCATTTATCTGATGATTAATAGTGTTGAGCATCTTTTCATGGAACTGCTGACCATTTTTATGTCTTCTTTGGAGAAATGTCTATTTGGTCCTTTGTCTATTTTTTTTTTAAATAATTTTATTTTTTTAATGGGGTGACATCAGTAAATCAGGATACATATATTCAAAGATAACAAGTCCAGGTTATCTTGTCATTCAATTATGTTACATACCCACCACCCAATGTCAGATTGTCCTCTGTCACCTTCTATCTTGTTTTCTTTGTGCCCCTCCCCACCCCCTATCCCTCTCCCATTCCCCCCTCCCCCCCGTAACCACCACACTCTTATCAATGTCTCTTAGTTTCACTATTATGTCCCACCTACGTATGGAATAATACAATTCCTGTTTTTTTCTGATTTACTTATTTCGCTTCGTATCATGTTATCAAGATCCCACCATTTTGCTGAGATAATCCGATGTCATCATTTCTTATGGCTGAGTAGTATTCCATAGTGTATATGTGCCACATCTTCTTTATCCAGTCATCTATTGATGGGTTTTTTGGTTGTTTCCATGTCCTGGCCACTGTGAACAATGCTGCAATAAACATGGGGCTGCATGTGTCTTTACGTATCAATGTTTCTGAGTTTTTGGGATATATACCCAGTAGAGGGATTGCTGGGTCATAAGGTAGTTCTATTTTCAGTTTTTTGAGGAACCACCATACTTTCTTCCATAATGGTTGTACTACTTTACATTCCCACCAACAGTGTATGAGGGTTCCTTTTTCTCCACAGCCTCTCCAACATTTGCTATTACCTGACTTGCTAATAACAGCTAATCGAACAGGTGTGAGGTGGTATCTCATTGCCGTTTTGATTTGCATTTCTCTAATAGCTAAAGAAGATGAGCATCTTTTCATATATCTGTTGGCCATTTGTATTTCTTCCTGGGAGAAGTGTCTATTCATATCCTCTTCCCATTTTTTTATTGGATTGTTTGTTTGTTTGTTGTTGAGTTTTATGAGTTCTTTGTATATTTTGGATATTAGGCCCTTATCTAAGCTGTTGTATGAAAAAATCATTTCCCATTTAGTTGGCTGTCTGTTTATTTTGTTATCAGTTTCTCTTGCTGAGCAAAAACTTCTTAGTCTGATGTAGTCCCATTCATTAATTTTTGCCTTCACTTCTCTTGCCATTGGAGTCAAATTCATAAAATGCTCTTTAAAACCCAGGTACCTGAGTTGAGTACCTATGTCTTCTTCTATGTACTTAATTGTTTCAGGTCTTATGTTTAGATCTTTGATCCATTTTGAGTTAATTTTTGTACAGGGGGAGAGACTGTAGTCCAGTTTCATTCTTTTGCATGTGGCTTTCCAGTTTTCCCAGCACCATTTATTGAAGAGACTTTCTTTTCTCCATTGTGTGTTGTTGGCCCCTTTATCAAAAATTATTTGACTATATATATGTGGTTTTATTTCTGGACTTTCTATTCTGTTCCATTGGTCTGAGTGTCTATTTTTCTGCCAATACCATGCTGTTTTGATTGTCGTGGCCCTATAATAGAGTTTGAAGTCAGGTATTGAAATGCCCCCAACTTCATTCTTTTTCTTTAGGATTGCTTTGGCTATTCGGGGTTTTTTATAGTTCCATATAAATCTGATGATTTTTTGCTCTATTTCTTTAAAAAATGTCATTGGAAGTTTGATGGGAATTGCATTAAATTTGTATATTGCTTTGGGTAATATAGCCATCTTGATTATATTTATTCTTCCTAGCCAAGAACAAGGTATATTCTTCCATCTCATTATATCTTTTTCGATTTCCCTTAACAATGGTTTATAGTTTTCATTATATAAGTCCTTTACATTCTTTGTTATGTTTATTCCTAAGTATTTTATTTTTTTTGTTGCAATCGTGAAGGGGATTATTCTTTTGAGTTCCTTCTCAGTTGTTTCATTGTTGGCATATAGAAAGGCTACTGACTTCTGTATGTTAATTTTGTATCCTGCGACCTTACTGTATTGGTTTATTGTTTCTAGTAGTCTTTTTGTGGATTCTTTGGGGTTTTCGATGTATAGGATCATATCATCTGCAAAAAGTGATACCTTTACTTCTTCTTTTCCGATATGGATGCCTTTTATTTCTTTGTCTTGTCTGATTGCTCTGGCTAGAACCTCTAGTACCACATTAAATAAGAGTGGAGAGAGTGGACAACCCTGTCTTGTTCCTGATTTAAGGGGGAAAGCCTTCAGTTTAGTGCCATTTAATATGATGTTAGCTGATGGTTTATCATATATGGCCTTTATCATGTTGAGATATTTTCCTTCTATACCCATTTTGTTGAGAGTCTTAAACATAAAATTGTGTTGTATTTTATTGAAAGCCTTTTCTGCGTCTATTGATAAGATCATGTGGTTTTTGTTCTTTGTGTTGTTGATATGGTGTATTACATTAACCGTTTTACGTATGTTGAACCATCCTTGAGATTCTGGGATGAATCCCACTTGATCATGATGTATTATTTTTTTAATATGTTGTTGTATTCGATTTGCTAGTATTTTGTTTAGTATTTTAGCATCTGTATTCATTAGAGATATTGGTCTGTAGTTTTCTTTTTTTGTGCCATCCTTGCCTGGTTTTGGTATGAGGGTTATGTTGGCCTCATAAAATGTGTTTGGAAGTATTGCTTCTTCTTCAATTTTTTGGAAGACTTTGAGTAGAATAGGAACCAAGTCTTCTTTGAATGTTTGATAAAATTCGCTGGTATAGCTGTCAGGGCCTGGACTTTTATTTTTGGGGAGGTTTTTAATGTTTTTTTCTATTTCTTCTCTACTGATAGGTCTGTTTAGGCTTTCTGCTTCTTCTTGACTCAGTCTAGGAAGGTTGCATTTTTCTAGGAATTTATCCATTTCTTCTAGGTTGTTGAATTTAGTGGCATAAAGTTTTTCATAGTATTCTACAATAATTCTTTGTATATCTATGGTGTCCGTGGTGATTTCTCCTCTTTCATTTTGGATTTTGTTTATATGAGTTCTTTCTCTTTTTTCCTTGGTAAGTCTTGCCAAGGGTTTGTCAATTTTGTTGATCTTTTCAAAGAACCAGCTCCTTGTTCTATTAATTTTTTCTATAGTTTTTCTGTTCTCTAATTCATTTATTTCTGCTCTGATTTTTATTATCTCCTTTCTTCGGCTGGTTTTGGGTTGTCTTTGTTCTTCTTTTTCTAGTTCCTTAAGGTGGGAAGTTAAGTGGTTCACTTGGGCTCTCTCTTGTTTGTTCATATATGCCTGAAGTGATATGAACTTCCCTCTTATCACTGCTTTTGCTGCATCCCATAGATTCTGATATGTCGTATTGTCATTTTCATTAGTCTGTATATATCTTTTGATCTCTGCACTTATTTCTTCTTTGACCCATTCATTTTTTAAAAGTATGTTGTTTAGTTTCCACATTTTTTTGGGATTTTTTTCCTCTTTTTTGCAGTTGAATTCTAGTTTCAAGGCTTTATGATCAGAAAATATGCTTGGTACAACTTCAATTTTTATGAATTTGCTGATGTTGTTTTTGTGGCCCAACATATGGTCAATTCTTGAGAATGATCCATGTACACTGGAGAAAAATGTATACTCAGTCACTTTGGGATGAAATGTCCTGTAGATGTCTATCATATCCAGGTGATCTAGTGTTTTGTTTAAGGCCACTATGTCTTTGTTGATTCTCTGTTTGGATGACCGATCTAGAGCCGTCAGCGGTGTATTGAGGTCTCCAAGTATGATTGTATTTTTGTCAGTTTTTGTTTTAAGATCAATAAGTAGCTGTCTTATATATTTTGGTGCTCCTTGGTTTGGTGCATATATATTAAGAATTGTTATGTCTTCTTGATTCAGTGTCCCCTTAGCCATTATGAAATGGCCATTTTTGTCTCTGAGTACTTTTCCTGTCTTGTAGTCAGCATTATCCGATATGAGTATTGCTACACCTGCTTTTTTTTGGATGTTATTTGCTTGGAGTATTGTTTTCCAGCCTTTCACTTTGAATTTGTTTTTATCCTTGTTACTTAGATGAGTTTCCTGTAGGCAGCATACAGTTGGATTTTCTTTTTTAATCCATTCTGCTACTCTGTGCCTTTTTATTGGTGAGTTTAATCCGTTTACATTTAGTGTAATTATTGATACTTGTGAGTTCCCTATTGCCATTTTATATCTTGCTTTCTGTTAGTTTTGTGTCTTGTTTGATCCTTCTCTTTTGTTTTTCTATCTTTTGTTTTTATTTGGTTGTATTCCATACATCTTTCCTCTGTTGCTATCTTTTTTATCTCATGTGCTTCTGTGGTGGTTTTTTCAATGGTGGTTACCTTTGAGTAATGAAAAGGGTCCCTACCCTGTTCATTGTAGCGAACTATTTTGTGAGTATTTTTGCACTCCATCGTCCTTTGCTACTGTTAATCTCCATCTTCTCCCCCTCTTTCTTTTTGTTGTTGTCACAGTTTAAATTTGGTTTTATTGTGTTCTTCTTGGAGCTTTTACTTGTGGCTCTATTTTTTTTTTGTTCTTTGTATCTGATTGGAGAACCCCCTTTAGTAATTCCTGGAGTGGGGGTTTTCTGATGATAAATTCCCTCATCTTTTCTGTATCTGTGAATGTTTTTATTTCTCCTTCGTATTTGAAGGATAGCTTTGATGGGTATAGTATTCGTGGCTGAAAGTTCCTCTCTTTCAGGACTTTAAATATTGGGGTCCACTCTCTTCTAGCTTGTAGAGTTTCTGCTGAGAAATCTGATGATAATCTAATGGGCCTTCCTTTATATGTTGTATTCTTCTTTTCCCTGGCTGCCTTGAGAATTTTTTCTTTGCTGTTGGTTTGTGTCAATTTCATTATGATATGCCTTGGAGTAGGTTTGTTGGGGTTAAGAAAACTTGGAGTTTTGTTTGCTTCTTGAACTTGAGGCTTTAGTTCTTTCCACAGGCTTGGGAAGTTCTCATCTATTATTTGTTTGAGTATGTTCTCCATTCCATTTTCTCTCTCTTCTCCCTCTGATATACCTATTATTCTTATGTTATTCTTTTTGATGGAGTCAGATAATTTTTGTAGGGCTATCTCATTTTTTTTAATTTTTGAGTCTCTTTCTTCTTCTCTCTGTTGTGCCTCAAGTTGCTTGTCTTCTATTTCACTAATCCTCTCTTCTATCTGACCTGTTCTATTAGCTAAGCTTGTTACTTCGTTTTTCAGCTCGGGAATTGAGTTTTTCATCTCTGTTTGATTTGTTTTTATAGTTTCAATTTCCTTGGACATATATTCTTTGTGTTCATTGAGTTGTTTTCTGAGCTCCCTAAATTGCCTTTCTGTGTTTTCTTGTATATCTCGGAGGATTTTTAGGATTTCTATCTTGAATTCTTTGTCATTTAGCTCCAAGGTTTCCAATATATTAAATTTTTTCTCCATAGATTTTTCCTCATCTAGCTGTGTTACCTCTCTTTCTTTTGTATCCATGATATTCGATTTTCTCTTCCTTAATGGCATCTGAGGGTGGTTTGGTTGATAGTATTAATGAGATTTAATAAAGAATAAAAAGTTTAAAAAAAATAATGAAAAAAAAATCGAAAAGTTGTTTTTTAAAAAAAATTAATAATGAAATAAAGAAAAATAAAATAAAATAAAATTTTTTTTAAAAAAAGGAAATTATTCCCCCCCTCCTTTTTTCCTCTCCTCTCCTCTCCCCTCTTTCTTGAGAAAATCTTGTGGTGGACTGTGAATTATAAGAAACAATGCCTGTGATGGAGGGCCTGAATTGGGGAAAAGTAATAAAGGGTCAAAAAAAAAAAAAAAAAAAAGAAAAGAAAAAAAAGAGCGTATGGACCCACAAAAAGCAAATAAGGAAAAAATTTGGGTCAAGAATAAAATGATTTGCTTTTAGGTGTTGGTTGTCTAAGAGTTATGATGAGAGGATTAAGAGGAAAACGGAAAAATGGGGGGACAAATTAAAAAATTACTATTGTATTTAGTGGAACAAGAACTAGATAATATGGAGAGCCAGGGATGGGAGCACTGCCAGTGAGTTAAAAAGGTGAAGTAAAAACCCCCCAAAATGCCAAAAACATAAGTTTGAGTCCCAGATAAGATAATTTGTTTGTTATTGAGGTTTGAATGAGAGGAGATGTAAAGGAGAAAGGAAGAAACTAATATAGAGGGAGAAAAGAAAGAGAGAGAGAGAGAAAAAAGAGGGAACCACTAAAAGAAGAAAAAAGAAAGGAGAGAGAGAGAGAGTTAAGGGTTTTGGAGTGCAACCCTCATAGAGAGAAAGGAAGAGAAGAGAAAAGATAATGGGAGATGTAACACTTATGGGTAGTGTAGTTCAAGGAGAGGAGAGAGTAAGACCGGTAGAGAGTTAATCGGCCAAATTGGAGGAGGAAAAAAAAAATATCAAGAATGAAGATAAGAGAAACAAACGAACAAATATAATAAAATGGGATAGGTTATAAAGTCTGCAGATTATTCTTGATTTTGAGAGGTTATCTTCTTGCTTTTTCTTTTCTCTCCCTCTTCCTGGTCGGTGACTCTGTACCCCGGGTTTTGCCCCTTTGGCACGCTCAGGTGGAGGTTTGCAGTTGATAAGTCTCTATGGCAATGTCATGTATTGTGCTTTAGTCTCGTCAGCAGTTGAAGCTAATTAGCATTTATAGGCTCCGACAGTGAGAGAGTCCGTGTTCCTGGAGCCTTTCTCCTGGTCTTTCCTTCCTCAATTAGTAGCCTGATAATCCAGCTATGGGGTTGCTGCTGCCTCTGCCTGGATAGTAAGAGGCTCAAAGAGCTGGCAACTCCCCACTCTATTTCCACTCAGCACAGGGCTCTGGGTAAGGCTCAGTCAGTCAGAGCTGCTAGCATAATCAGGCGGGCTTTCCGCCCACTCAAAGACCTCTGGTTCTGCCTGCCACTCTGTCCGGTAACACAGGCGGGCGCTCACTTCCGGGGCACTTGGAGGAAACTCACTCACTGGCTGCGCGCGCAGACCAGGATATCCGGCCAGCAGTCTCACGCTCTGAGTGAAACCCCCAACCGCAGGGAAAAGTTGCAGTGTTGGAATTGAGTCTCGCTCCGTCCCCATGCGCGGCTTTTGCAAGGCGCTGGGGCGGCCCGAGATTCTGCTTTGGCCCACACAAAGGCCCCTGACTCTGCCCCTCTGTGCGATAACTCAGGCGCGCACTGCCGAGGTACTCGGAGGAATCGCTCACTCCTTATCTGCGCGCGCAAACCAGGATATGAGGCCGGCCGCATTTCCCTCTGAGTGAAACCCCCTCCAGCACGGAAAATCTCCACCATTGGAATTAGTTCTCACTCCCTCCCGTGCGTGGCTTTCCCAGGGCGTTGGGGCTGCCCAGAGACTCTGCCCTCGGCCCACAGAAAGGCCTCTGACCCTGCCTCTCCGTGGGGCAACAAGGGCGCCCACTCTCGGGGCCTAGGAAGAAATTCTCGCCCACTAACTGCGCAGCGACCAGGAGACCGGGTAAAATGGCCGCGCCGCTTGTCTTTCTTTGTTTGGGTTTGGCGCGAGTGTTAGCTTGTATTGCCCGGGTTGCAACAGGATCAGATTTTCCTCGGCTTGGATCTCCGTGCCACAGCCTGGTTCGGCCGTTTGTGTCGCGGCCTGGATGTATTCACCCCCTTTGCCCGCCTCAGTTTCTATATTCACAGTTACCAGAGAAAGCCGCCCTGTTTAGGTTAGTGAGGAAGGCGGAGCATTTCTTACTCCCTATTTCCTTCGGGGTTTGGTTATATATTTAGCCAATTTTTCACTCAATCATACCTTTGGGTGTATTGCGAAGCATCTGGAAGCTCCAAGTATAGGTTTTTCTGTTTCTGGTTGAAGATCTTGTTGAGTTTTGGGGGAGATTTATCGGTATCGCTTCCTACCCCGCCATTACTCTCCCTTTGTCTATTTTTAACTGGATTATTTACTTATTTATTTATGTATTTATTTATGCCATTGAGTTGTAGGAGTTTCCTATATATTTTATGTAATAACTCCTATCAGACAAATTTTTTCTCAGTCCATAGGTTGTTTCTTTCTTTTTTTTTTTACTCTGTTTTCTTTGCTGTATAGAAGCTTTTATATTAATTTATACTGCTCACAAAAAATAGGGGATATTTTATCACTTCATATTAATATCCCCTAATGTTTGTGAGCAGTATATTTCCACTTGTCTACTTTTGCTTTTGTTGCCTGTGTCTTTTGGTGTCCTAACCAAGAGATTATTGTGCTGGTCATATCTTAAGGAAGCAAAGGTCTGCGGGGATTCTTTGAGGCTTTCATGGTCTCCTTTCTTCTACTGGGTCTGAGCAAAGCTACTAAACCAAAAACAAACTTACATATGAGCTGTCATAAAGCATTTGAGTTATGGCCTCAAGCTCTTCATCTAATCATAGGGAGGGAAGAGGCTGTCTACTCCTTAAGTCAGTGATTCTCAAACTTTTTGAAGTCGGGGCACATTTAAAATCCTACAAATAATTGTAGGTGCACTATATACAAATTCCTGAGAAATATGTTATAATAATTAAGTCAAATATTAAAGAAAAAATATAAAGTCCAAGTGAGCTTTTATGGTAATTAAATGAAATAAATATGACAAAATTAAATTTATTCTGACATTAAAAACATTTTTGTTACATTTTTTGAGTTATGCTTTTTAAAATTCGTAAAAAAGAGGGGTTACAAAATAAAAAAAATGAGAAAAATGTTATCTTTATATATATATATATAGATACATTCTTAGTAAGATTTAGTAAATTCAGCAGTTCCCAGCATGAATGTGTTAAGTTTTTTCATTCTTGTGTTTATGAGAAACATGAGCCTGATGTGTCCTAGCGATTTCTTTAATGTTTGGGCATGTATTTGAAAGGAAAACTCTCATTTCCTCATCAATACATTGAAGAATTCCTCTTTTTACTCTTAATTGTGTTGAGGGTAGAAAATCCTAATTCACATAAACAGGATGTTGAAAATTGTAGTAAAATGTTCAAAGCTTTTTTAGATATCACCACATATTAGGTATTGCCACATATTCTTCTTTTATAGAAATCCAAAAGGCTTCAAGAGACAATTCCTTATGTTTAATCATCAATCCAAAACCCCCACCATACATATCATCTTAACTTTACACCAAACAAAGGATAGAAGAAACTTGCCTCCAGTCTTTTCTGGGAACATGAGGGGTAGTGTAAACAATCCAGCACCAGAGCTTAACAGCCTTTTGCAACCTAATCAGGCAAGTGAGGTGGGGGGTTGGGCAGACTGTCAGCTTATAGCCAATTCTCCACACCTCTGTCCCTCCAAAATCTAAACTCCAAAAACCCTATTGGTCTTTTGGTCCCCAACAGGCACATATTTCTCTAGAATACCACAGGGCACACCTGGAAATCTTCTAGGGTGCACCAGTGCACCCTGGAGCACACTTTGAGAACCACTGCCTTAAGGTCTTGGGTTGCCTGGGAAAATCCCCAGGAAAAGATAGCATATCACTTTGGTGACAAACTCGTTGATTTTACAGATAACATCCACATTTTGCCCTCAAGAAGGAGCACTCAACAAGGACATTGGTTTTAATGATTTTTTTTTCTCTAAACAGTCATTAGTATAAATTAATAGATATTTTTGTTAAGGGAACATTGGGCAATATTTAACCTTTGTTCAGTTAACAGAGAAAAAAGGAATACATTTTCTTGGGTTCAGGATATGAAGAACAAGAAACTTTGAAATTATATGCACCTGGCACATGACCCTAAGTCATGCTAAGGATGTAGTGCACTGGCTATGAGTGTGAGCAGAACTCATATGAATACATTCTTGCTTTCTCTGGCAGTAGAATTTAGAAAACTCTAGAACAAAGTTACTTAAACATGAGAGTGCAACAGAATCACCTGGAGGGCTTGTTGAAACATTAATGATTCACATTCTCAGAGATCAACAGGTCTATGTTGGGGTTTATAAATTTGCATTTATAACCAATCCCCAAGGTGATGGTGGTGCTGACACTGCCCGTCTGGGGGTTATACTTTGAGGACCAGTTGTCTAAGAAGAAAGCCCCTGTATTCCAAAGCCTGAGTTTTACTATAATCCACCTTGAGATTTTCCCCTACACCTTGACACTTTGTGGTCATCTAAATAAACTGAAAAATGCCTTTCTCCCACAATTCATACAAAAATAGCCAAAAAGTTTGGCTGCTCTAAACCCGGGCCATTTCAAGCTTGGGGAAAGTCAAATCCATTCCCATCAGAAAGCCCTTTGGTACCTGAATTAGTATTTTAACTCCTGCTAAGGCAAAAGACCCAGTGAACCAGGGCCCCTAATTTGTGTTGTTCCAGAAAAAGAACCCAGAGGACCAGAGGATCTCAGCTGCAGTGTGAGGTGATGTGCAGGTTAAGACATTGAAATTTTGGCTTCAGGTTCTGTCTGATGGAAGCGGTGAAAGAGAGGCAAAAAGGCAAGCCCAGAAACAATCCTCACAGTGCTACTCCCAAAAAGTGAAAATAATGGTGGTACTACCTTTCTCCAGGAGCCAAAATGGCACCAGGGAAAGGCGGAGTGATAAGACATTTGGAGAGTGCAACACGATATCTAAAATATCTCCAGTGGTTATTTTTGGGTGTGGGACTATGAGTAATTTTTATCTTTTTACTTCTCTAAATTTTCTAAATTAAAAGAAACAATATGTACATACATGAATTCATAATAAAATTCCTATCCTTTTCTTTTTTAAAATGGAAGCATAACATATTTAGTTAATTATATAACTTTCACTAACCTTAAGTATAGGCTTCATGATTGTGTGTGTGTGTGTGTGTGTGTGTGTGTATCCATGTAACCAGAATCTAGATCAAGATGGAGAACATTTCTGCCTCCCCAGAAGGCTCCTCCATGCTTGTAGTCAATATCCCCCGAGGGTAGCCACAGAGTCATTGACCTCTATCATTATGGACCAGCTTTGTTTACTATTGAACTTTAGAGAAATGGAATCATATAGTATCTATTTTCTGTCTAGTCTCTCTAGCTCAATCTAATGCTGGTAAGATTTATCCAAATTGTCTGTAATAAAAGTCTACCCTGGCCAGGTGGCTCAGCGGTAGAGCATCAGCCAGCATGTGGATGTCCCGGGTTTGATTCCCATCCAGGGAACACAGTAGAAGTGCCCTTCTCCTTCTCCACCCTTCCCCCTCCCGTTTCTCTCTCTCTCTCTTCCTCTCCTGAAGCCAAGGCTCCATTGGAGCAAAGTTGGCTAGGGTGCTGAGGATGGCTTCATAGCCTCCAGCTCAGGTGTTAGAATGGCTCCAGTTGCAAGGAAGCCATCTGTCCCAGATGGGCAGAGCATTGCCCCCTAGTGGGAAGGTTGGGTGGATCCCAGTTGGGTGCATGCGAGAGTCTGTCTTTCTGCCTCCCCACTTTGCACTTCCAAATTGTTGTCTTCTAGTCAAGAAAAATACAAAAAAATAATAATAGTCTCTTTTATTTTATTGCTAATTATAATTCCAGTGTATGGACACACCACAATTTATTTATCCATTCTGTTGATGAACATTGAGTTTATAGGTTTGGGCTATTATGGATGTAGAGTAGAAAAGTTAGGATGCAGCCATGGAAATGATAAATTTCCTAGTAGTAATAGCTCCCTTTCATTGAATGGCTACTCTTTGCCAAATATTTTACATATATCTGATCCTCCTAACAACCATGGGTGAGACAATGCCATTATTCTCCTTTCACCAGGGAGGAAATTGAGACTGAGAGAGACAGGTTGGGTTCTCTGGAAATCGGGTGCTTTGTTAGGAGTACAAATAGTTTAGTGAAAATTAATACCTGTAAAATAGAAGAGGAAGAAACAGAATTGGGCAAGAAATCTGTCAGACCATGGTGCAGACCTGTCAAAGTCTACCATCCCAAAGGGGAGCTCCAAAGCAGACTGCCTTCTAGAATAGTTTCTTTGTGTGTGGTGGAAATAGGTCTTGGATCGCCTCCTTGATCAGTTGTTGGCTGGGGGCCACCCCAAGAACAGCATGACCTTGGCCCTAAAGCTGAGACAGTCCCTGAAGGAGCTAGCAGCTGGAGATGTCAACTAACCACACTCTTCACAGCTGGGCAGCGGGTTCTTTCTCAACAGGGATTCTGAGCAGTGTGCCTCCATGTCTTTCACAGTAAATAAATAAAGAATCAAGGATTCAAACTCAAGTTATCTGGAGCACAGGTTTATCCCCCTTTCCACTCTGGCACACTGCCTCTCCCAAGTCAAGGAACTCTTTTAGTCAAAAGGTAAAGAATATCTTCACAGCATGAGCCAAGGTCATCAGGTACTGGGTAGGACCAAAGCTAGGGGGAGGTCAAGTTACCTTTCTGTCCTCCACAGTCTGCTTCAACTGTCAGGTGCTCACTGTTAATTCGAGTCCCATCAGCAAAAGTGGAAAGGACATGTACAGAATAAATCCATTTCCACTTGCTGGGGTGCTTCTCAAAGTGTGCAGCTACATGTGAGGCAAATAAGGAGCATGCAAGAGCATTTTCCTTTAAAAAAAGAAACAAATCCAAGTTTCTGTGCTTTCTTATGTCTGGGGTCTAACTATAACTTAAACTCAGAGTGGGCAGTATTGGGAGGGTTGACATTGGATCAAGTGTCCAGCTAAAGGAAAAGGGGCATCAGTCAGAGGAAAATACTTCTGATAAATTCAGGGTATCAGGCTCACAAAGAAAAATAAGGTCTACATAGAGAATATTTTCCAGAGAAAGGAAGGTTGATTATAGAAATATATGTAACTTTGAACCTGATTTGTTCCCAGGTTGTCATTAAACCCAATTTCAGTGACTACTGCTTCCCTGGATGTCTTCTTTCTCTACAGAGTAGAGGGATAAAAGACCTCTGAGTGTACTAGCCTGAGACATTGGTACTATTGTGGGCCCTTCATATACAACCATTCTTTTCTGCCAGTTAAAAATGCAATGGACCAGAAACAAACCCTCACATTTATGGTCAATTTACTTTTAACAACAGTACTAAGACAATCCAATGGAGAAAAGAATAGTCTCTTAAATAAATGGTGCTATAATAAATGGATATCCACATGCAAAAGAATGAAGTTGGACCCTTACCTTATACCATTAAAAATTAAATCAAAATTGTCGAAAGGTCTAAATAGAAGGACTCAAGCTATAAATATTTTAGAAACAAACGTAAGTGTAAATCTTTCTGAACTTGGATTAAGCAATGGTGTCTTAGTTATGACCCCAGAAATACAAGCCACGAAAGAAAAAATAAATGGGACTACATCAAAATTAAGAGCATTTATTTGTGCTTCAAAGCAAACAATCAAGAAAGTGAAGAGACCACCTACAGAATGGGAGAAAAATTTTTGTGAATTACAATTTGATAAGAGATTTATAACTAGAATATATATAGAACACTTACAGTTCCATCATAAAAACACAAATAAACCTAATATGATCAAAGCATGTGAATAGACAGGCCTCTAAGGAAGATATATACCAGTAATGGCCAATAAATATATGAAAAGATGCTCAACATAACTAGTCATTAGGTAATTGCAAATCAAAACCACAATGAGATAGCACTTCACACTCACCAGGATGGCTATAATAAAAGGTAAGTGGAAAATAACAAGTGTTAGGATGTGGAGAAATTGGAACCTCTAGAAACTGCTGATGGAATAACACTGTGTAGCCACTTTGAAAAAAAACCCAACAAGTTGGCATTCAAAAAGTTAAACCTAAAGTTAGTTTCCCTATAACCCAGATGTTCCACTCCTAAGTATATATCCAAGAAAATTTAAAACAGATGTCCACACAAAAATTTGAACATAAATGTTCATAGCGGTATTATTCACAATATCCATAAAGTGAAAACAACTCAAATGCCCATTTCAACACATGAATAGATAAACAAAATGTGGTATATCCACACAATGAAATATTATTTAGCTATGAAAAGAACTGAAGTACTGACACATGCTTCAACATGACAAACCTTGAACACATTATGCTAAGTGAAATAAGCCAGCCACAAAGAACCACATATTTGTAAGATTTCATTTATATGACATGTCCATAATATGCAAATCTATAGAGACAGAAAGTAGATTAGAGGTCACTAAAAGCTAGAAGGGAGGAGAACTGAAGTGACTACTAACGACTGCAGGCTTTCTTTTTGGAGTGATGACAATGTTTTTAAATAGTGATGATGGTTTCACAACTATGTGAATATACTATGGTAGGTGAATTATATCTCCATAAAGCTGCTATAAAAATGCTGTGAAAATAATCACCTGGCACTCGCATCCTTGGATTACTCTGAGCAGCCCTGGATGGGTGGTCAGTTTTATTCAATTTTAAATTCCTAGGCCTGTACAAACAGCCAGAAGTTAAAAATTAAGGTTGGAGCTGCTTTTATATTTTGCTCCCAAGCAACATTTTTCTAAATGATGTTAGTACAATGCAGCCTTTCTTCTGAAGCAGCTATTGTCAGAAGGCCAATTTGAGCATATGCCCCTTGGATATTTTTTACCCTGAATGTAGTATTTTCTTCAGAGGTTATGCTTGGGATGGTTTCCTTTTTAAAGATCCACATCTGGCTAGTCACAGACAAACTGAAATGATACTCATGTGTTACTATGTCTATAGCAACATAGATAAAGCTGTAGTCAAGAATACGCACACCAAAATGGGTAAAACAAAATAATTGACACTACTTAGTGATAGCAAGGATGTATAGAAAGTGTAACTCATACATTGCTGGTGGAACTTTCAATTAGTACAACCACTTTTATAATGGTTCACGAATACTTACTAAAGCTAAATAGATGCATGTCCTATGACCCAGCAATTCCACTCCGGGGTGTATACTCAGTTTAAATGCATAAGTATGTCACCAAAAGACAAGTACAAGAATGGATATAATAGTCTCAAACTAGAAACAACTCGAATATCCATCAACTGACTGGGTAGTGAAGAAATTGTGACAGATCCGTACATATGGTACGTATAATAATACAGATACATCTCATTACATAAAGAAGTCAGACACAAAGACACTGCATGAGTCTATGATTCCATTTATATCAAGTACAAAAAGGGGAAGAACAAATCTAGGTGATGAAGGTCAGAATAGTAGACGGGAAGGGAGCATGGGAAAGCCAGCAACTTCTACATCTTGATACAAGTAGTGTATACAGATGTGTACATGCGTACACATGTATGCAACAAGTCACGGAAGTATACCATGAGGTTTAAATACTTAATTGAATGTAAATTTTACTTCAATGAAAGAAAAATGAAATATAAATTAAGATGGGAAAATATGTTGTTATAGAAAGTGAGGGCTAGAAGGGGACATAGGGATCTCGTCCAACCCCTTCTATTATAGATGAGGAAACCAAAAAAATAAAAGATTTGCTCCTCCAAGATTTGAAAAAATTGCCCCAGGCCACAAGCTAATTGGTGTAAGAACCAAGACAGATAATAATAGTTTGCCATCTTTGAACATTTATTATGTGCCAAGAGCTGTTTTCAGTTAAGTGATTTAGTGCTCACATAAACCCTATAAGGCTAATGGGTGTTGTTATTACATCCAGTTTTATAGATGAGGAACCTAAGACCATGTAGTTGTCAAGTGATGGAGCCAAGATGCCAGTCTAGGCAGTCCCGTTCCAGTGCCTGCACCCACAGCCACTGTGCCCAGGGTTGAGTGCCTGATATATAATCCGATGCACTGGATCCTGCTTTTATCATGCTCCATTTTTCAGTTTTCCCAGCGATATCTGTTTATTTCTTCAAAAGGGCCTCTGAGGGTATGAGAAAGGGCTGGTGGTAGGTCTAAATCCAGTCATAATGGTCAGTTCACAGTTGTGTATAAGAATTCCACATAGGTGAATCCTTCACACAAAGGCTTCAAGCCTGAAAACAGAAAGTTCTAAGATTTGGAAAGATTTCCTCCTGGCTGCCCCAAATCTCCCTGGGTTTGGAGCAGGATGGGCTAAGTGTAAATCTTCCAAATCAAGCCTTCTTCCACTCCCCCCACTTCCCCAGTAAGAAAGTGCATTGTTGTCTTTAACCAACATCAAATGAGCAGTCATTGTTACACTTGTGGCAATGAGGCAGGCAGGCCCAGTGTAAATGGGTCTACCTTTCATAAATGGCCTCTCAGACACTACCTCCCAAGGTGAAGCCGAAGGCCTGGTTCTGGCCTTTGTGCTCTGGAATGGGAAGAGAGAGTTCACTCATAGACGGGTTTACTAAGCCTGGACATCTGTCCACAGGGGCAAGTGGAAAAGGTGTCATGCGGGGCACCTCTTCTTCTGGCCCTTCCCACATTTCCAATATATCCCCCATGGGCTTCGTGGTCACATGTGGTTCATTAAGTTCATCCTACATCTCTGGAGTCTTTACCCTAAGAATTCAGAGATGATTTCATTCACCTGTCTTCAAAAAGGTCATTTGCTCATGGGGCAGATTGCAGAGCCAGACAACTTGGGTTCAAATCCTGGCTTCATCATTCCCTACCTGCGTGACACTGGGAAAGTTCCTTAACCTCTTGGTTTCCTAGTTTCCTTGTCAATAAAGTCAGGACACCAACAATATTGTGGAGTTGTGAGATTCAATGTTAATACACGGAAAGGATTTAGAACAGTGCCAGTCATATCCTAAGTCCGAGAGAAGTATGAGCTATTGTTTATATTTAGTGTGAGAAGGTACTGTGATTGGAGAAGGCAGAGGATTTCGTCGGAGCACTGAAGAGGAAGCTGAACTCAGACAGAGGGAATCAGGGGATGCTTTCCAAAGGAGGCGACACAAGAAGTGAGTCTTGAAAGATAAATAGAAGTTGGGGTGTAGAAGCAGTGGGGAGAGAGCATTGTGGACAGGGGAAGCGCATGAGCAGCAGCAGCAGCAGCAGCGGGGCTTCACACTGCTTGGCTCAAGCAGGGCACCAGGGAAACAGCCTGGTGTTACTAGGGTTGGAGGCACAGAGCAATGGTAATATGAAGCTGAAGAAGCTGATGGGGTGAGCTCCGATGGCAGAGGGCCTTAGAAACGTGACTATTCTCCGTGAAGTCTCCTTTTCCTCCCTCTAAACCAAGCCAGCCTGCTCTTGGCCATTGGAGCTTGCCCTAGATTTCGATAGAACCTTGGCTGGTGTTCACAGGAGGCTGCAACAATCTCCAGGAAATGCCGAGGTGATGAGGATGGCCCTGCATATGGCTAATGTAACTGTCACTCCAGTCTCTCCCTTTCCAGCGCTCTCCCCCCCCCCAAACACATTTTTGTCTCTGTCTCTGGAAAACATGTGTGCAAGCAAAGTTTGGCTGGGTGGCAGATGAAACTTTTTTTTGACACCAGAAAATTATCAATAGTCCAGCTACATGAGAGCTCCTGACCTACCCTCATATGTTCACCTAAAAAACAAGTCTGAAAAGCCCAGCTCTCCTGGGTGGCCTCATTCCACCTTGGGGACTGTCCTTGATGCATCTGTTTCCCACTGACCTTACAGCAGTGATCCAGCAGGCAAAGGGACCCTACTGCCTCATGCTTGAGGAATGCCTCCTAAGCTCCCTCCCACCTCCATCCACCCTCCTGACTTCCAGAACTCAACAACTTGCCTCTTGTGGGCCAATGTTTGCAGAAAATGTTTGCAGACTTCATAGCATGCCACTTCCAGGAATAATTAGCAGTCAGGCAGCCAGTCTTTCACTCAGGTCTGGTGAACGAAAACCTCAAGAATGTGGGTGGGAGGGGTGGAAGAGGTTAGGGGTGTTTGCCTAAGTAAATCTTGCCAACTTGCCTAGCTAGCTGAGTTTGCTAGCCCCTGAACCCTGGTGTCTGAGCACACATCTATCCATCCAAGCACACTACCCAAGGAACTGGCTTTGCCTGACCCCCACAGAACAGACGGTCATTGGTTAGTCTTTCTGTTGTCCCGTAAAACACTAAGTTATAGTGTAGCCTTCAATTCTGCCACACAAACAATGCGAGAAGTTGCCTGAGCTCATACCAAGACTTAGTGGTCATGGGCAGTTTTCTCAATAACGTTCCATTGCCTTGAATATTTCAAATATGAAAATCCCCCTCCCCCACTGTCACTTAACAAAGACACTGCTGGATTTGGAGTTCACAGACTCATTTGTGTATCAACCACATGGTGAGCAGTTGGGGATGTTCTGAGAAGACTATGATCTACGTTATGCTTTGTAGTTTCCTGCACTATTTTGTAGAATCAAAGCAGAATATGATTGCTTGCTTCCTTGTTTAAAAAAAAAAAGTTAACCCTATGGGGTGAAACTCCTGTGACACATTGGTTTTTGTCAGGCATTCAACTTTTGGCTAAGACCCAGTTTTTCCTTGTGAAAATCCAGTGTCATTAGTTTTATATACAGGCCACTGAGTAAATTTTGCAAAGAACTTCCTATCCTGCTAAATTGCAAAGTAGCTGAATGGACTGGAATGACAGGGTATTTTCACAAAATAAAATTTAACAGAAATCCATGTAAAGTCTTGTAATTTTGTCTAAAAATCAATTGCACAAATATAGGACAGGGAAGACTGGCTTAATGTAAAAGAGGAGTACTTAGGAGTTTCTGGTGATATCAACCTACTGTAAATCAATGTGTGATGGTGCCAGCAAAACAAAACAAAAATGTGGTTTTAGGTTGCATTCATAAAAGTCTAGTCTTCAGAATAAAGGAGCTCTGTCTGGCCCCAGAGATCAGTCAAACCCTCTTAAATCATTCGATTCTATTTTGGGCATCACAGACTGGTGGGTAAGTGGATAGAGAGTGATAGCTGGGTGGGGAAGTTCAGCTCTTTTATTATCTATCTCCCCCTAGACTGTAAACTCCATGAGGGCAGGAATCACACTTGTTTTATCCACTGTTGTATCCCCAGTATGTAGTACAGTGCCTGTCATATAGTATGTGCTCAGCAAATGGAACTGAGAGAACATATATAGGAAAAGCAAATCTGTTCAAGTCATTGGTTCAAGATTGCCAATGCCCCCAGAGATGAGATTCCCACCATTGGAGGTGTGCAAAAAGAGGCTGGTTAGTCATCTGGTGTGGGAATTGTAGAGGGGGTTTCAAAAATCATTAGATGGCCTGGAAGCACCTCTCCCCTAAGTTCCAGTGGCTTAAAATAACATCCACTGTGGAAAACTCAGAGGCTGACATGTTGTCTCCAGTTGGTCCTAATACCCTAACTGACTTGTGTTCCCAGAGGCATCTGAAGCATGAGTTCTCCCATATACTTCCTTGCTCAATCCCTCTTGCTCTCTCTTACCTTCTATTTTGATGCTAAATGGTGTCTCTGGAGTGTCCTGTTGCTGTACTAAAATCACGCAATCCTCTGTTATCTGCCTCAAGGGCTGAGAATAGTGGTGCTGCCAGTCTAACTGCTTTTTGGAGGCACATCGTCACTCTGAGGAAAATATCTTTAATAACTATTGACCTTAATAAAAACTCTTGATTCTGATGAAACAGAGCAAAAAAACTTCTTTAGAAATCATGAGCCTGACCAGGCAGTGGTGCAGTGGATCAAAGGTCGACCTGGGACGTAGAGCACCCAGGTTCGAAAACCCGAGGTCACCAGCTTGAGTGCAGGCTCTTTCCGGCTTGAGCGTGGGATTGCCAACTTGAGCACAAGATCATCAACATGATTCCATGATCAATAGCTTGAGCCTAAAGGTCACTGGCTTGAAGCACAAGGTTGCTGGCCTGAGCAATGGGTCACTGGCTCAGCTGGAGCCCCCCAGTCAAGTCATATATGAGAAGCAATCAATGAGCAGCTAAAAGTGATGTAACTATGAGCTGATGCTTCTCATATCTCTCCCTTCCTCCCTCCCTCTTGCAGAGAGAGAGAGAGAGAGAGAGAGAGAGAGAGAGAGAAATCATGAGTGCTACCCAAAAAGGGGGGCTTCATTTAAAAACACCCATTTCATAATCTGCTAGAGAACAATGAGGGGTGACTACTTACTGCATAGAAGTTGCTGTACTAACAATGCCATAGGTGACTGGCTCATGGATGAGGAAAAGGGCCAGGCTTTGGATTTCAGAGACTGGATCTAGTGAGGCAAACCCACAAATCTTGTCATTTCAGAGGCTTCTTCAGGCATACTATTAGAGGCAGACTCAAGACTTACTAGGGCTGTGGTGAGGTTCAAATTCCTTACGTAAGTCAGGAGGAGATGGATCTTTTCCCTCTGTATCTGTTTAAGTTAAAATGGCCCTTCTGGGGAATCCAATCAGTGCTGATAGGTAGAAAGGTGAGAGAGAGAGAAACATCCTAGGCTTGTGTTTTTACTAAAATTATACTGGGTGAGCCTGTGAAAGCTTATGGAAAGGAAGGAAGGAAAGAAAGAAGGAAAGAAGGAAGGAAGGAAGGAAGGAAGGAAGGAAGGAAGGAAGGAAGGAAGGAAGGAAGAAAGGAAGGAAGGGAGGGAGGGAGGGAGGGAGGAAGGAAGGAAGGAAGGAAGGATGGAAGGAAGGAAGGAAGGAAGGAAGGAAGGAAGGAAGGAAGGAAGGAAGGAAGGAAGGAAGGGGGGAAGCAGGATGGAAGGGAGGAAGAGAGGAAAAGAGGGTGGGGAGGGGGGGAGAAAAGGTTTAATGGATTTATGACAGGATGTAAGAAAGGAAATGGTCCTTTTCCATGGTCATTTCTGTCCAGCCTACAAACTATCATGTGAAAGCCTCATCACAGTCCTAAATATTAAATTCTACAGAGAGATTTAGCAGATTAAATGATCCCAAATGAGAAATGGCATAGGATTCAGTGCCCATCCTGGTACCCAAACCCTCTGGCCTAATGAGGCTGTTCCAGAGTGCACACCTTGGTAGTAGAGAGATGGTGTTTATTAATAGTGAGTGTCAAACGCTGGAGAAATTTGTGGATAGTTAGGCTGACAATGCCTTTTTATCTCCATCTGCAGAGGGAGGAATGGGGTTCCTTAATCCTCTGACATAATTTAATCCCAGAATGAGGGTCCAAAGGACTTTGAACAATGTGACCTAGGCACTGATGCTCAATCCACAAATGTTCCTCATTTGTTTTTATTCTTTTGTTAATGAGAAAAAAAATGTGACTGTAATCGAGTGCAGGACTGGGCAGCATTGTTCACACAGTCTCTATCTATTCTAGAGATGAAAGGGAAAATGTTCAACAGATGGATATTTCTAAAGGCTACCATTCTTTGTTTTCTTGAAGCTACACATCTGTTGAATGTGATTACAACAATTCCCCAGAGGGATAAAACACAAGATGCTTGCCTTGGACACCAAAATCTTGGCCCAAGAGCCCACTTGGGAGCCATTTAGGATATGGCCTTTCTGTGAAATTTCACAACTGTAATGAATATGAGAAGACATCAAAGTTGTCCAAATGGACCTGATATTATGGATCTTCTCCAGAATTCTAGCTTCAGGATGATATGTAGAAAAATATTCTAAACACTGAATCCAAAAAATCATTTTCTCAGCTTCATGCCTCAAAGTCTCTTGGGAAGCTTGAAAAGGACTCATGGACACATCCTTAATCTTTGCAAAGCAAAGAGAGCCTTTGTCTCAAAGGTCATTCAGGAAAGAATTGGATGAGGCTGGGGTAGCAAGTGGGAAAGTCTCTGTACCTTCAGTAGGCCCAAACAAAGAAAGCTCACATCCAGTAAAAGAAAGCCAAAGCAAGAAAGGACCCTAGACAAAATAAACTTCAATCCTAGAACTTTCTTCCCATATTCTCAGTCACGTGCACCATGACTCCCAAGTTTCTGTGGTACACTGAAGTGGGTAATTTAGAGTTGTAAGAAACAAATATTAGCAGCCTCTCATATGGGTTGACTGGATTCTCCACTTTCCTATGGCTTACAGAGTGTCCTTTATATGGCCCTATTGGTTTCACTTACATGTGGCCCAAGATAGACCACACAAAATGCTTTAGCACTTCTAAGTTGTTGAAGAAATTATTTTGGCACATTCAAAGAAAACTTGAAAATGGGTTTCCTCACTGGTTTCTCATTTATTCTCTTCCTGTCTCTATAGATTGCAATACAGATTCAACCCAAAATTTCAGCAGTATGGGGAAAATAAAACTTGGAGAAAACTCTGTGTCTGTAAAAAGGTCCACAGAAAAGGAGTTTGAGGATGTTTGGTAAGGAAAAAATGATCAAGGAAACACCTGTTTACTCTACTCAATTCTTGGTAGAGGGTCTTTAGGAAAATCATGAAACTACCTGGATCTCAATTACCAGATCCATAGTATGTGGAGAACAATATCAATCTGTCCAAGGGATTAATTGGAGAGCTGAATTGGTTATCACTTGAAAGCAGATCCAATTCTACAATCTAGGCTCAGCTAGCTTTGTTCTGAGCCCATAGACAACCATTGTTGCTGAACTCTGTTAATGAGCTGGTTTATGATCCAGAAGAAAAAGTAAGCTATCGTATCTCAGGAGAACCCACCACTGCCATCTGGCCTCTTTCCCCTTTACTTTGCTGGAATTCTAGAAAACGCAACCCCACAACAAAAGCTGGTGAGGTTTGATTGTCTCCCCATAGGCCTCTCTAAACATTTCCTCTAATTGTGGTCTAGATAGAAATAAAACTGGCCTTCCCCACCCCCTCTGCTGCCTCTGTCCTCAGAGGATTAAGACACAGTTACAACTCACAGTGTGGACAATCAAGACAGAAAATCTGAGCTCACAAAATTTTCAAGGAAGAGATAAAGAGCCTGGATTCCCAGATGGACAAGGTCACCACACCATTGCTCAACCCTCTGTTGTTCTGAGTGAGACAGCCTAGCTTCTTTCTGTTTACCCCAAAGGTAGAATGTGTGCTAGCAGAGGTAAGAGCAAAAGGGGAGGCAGGAACAAAGGAGTCTTTCTTTAGCAGAGTGGCCTTCCATAAGTCACTTAACCCTTCCATGACCCTTGCTGCCATGTGACTCAAGTCATAATTTATTAGTTACAAACGTTTCAGTTGCTCACTGAAAAGTAATGGAAAAAGGGTAAAATTATATAGTTATTCTACTAAGGAAACTTTGTCCATTCAAAGTCAGGTTACAGAGTGGCCTTTATTTTTATTAAAAAGCATCTGGAAATTGAAAAGCCTATTTGGCCCAGGGCCCCCTTGGAGAGTAATTGATGCATGTCATCTGGCTGGGCCATCCCATGGCTCCCTCCTTGCTACTGCAGAGGTGGAGGAGTGGAGGCTGCCTAGGCATGGTGCACTTTTGGAGACTGGAGTGGATAAACTGTACTGAACATACTACTCCCTCTGCAGACATTACAGGGTTGTTCCTGCATACCATTCTCTACTAGTCCACGCCCCAGCGATCTACGCTTCTATGTCTTTGGCTTTGCTAACTACGTTTTGAGGAAAGGGTATCTCTGATATTAAGCTTGTACTTATTCCCAGAGAGATGGCTAGAGAACTCAATGCTAGGGCGTGTTTCTACATTCCCTGACAACAACAACTCATAGCGAAAGCATTCTAGATAACCTCTTGTAACTGGGATTTTATGTGGGCAATGCACTTCGGGCCCTGCTCCTCACAGTACACAGAATGACTGGGCAGAATGGAATGCTCATTAGCTGGAGAGACACAAAATCAATCTCATTTCTGGCTGTGGCTTTAAAAAGGTCTGTTCTCTTGTCTGTGTCTCACTATCTCCATCAGAGAATATTTATCTGTGGGTCTCAAAGAGAGCTCATCACAGAATCTACTGTGCAGTGACAACATACAATAGTGGTTAAGAATATGGATTGCCTGGGATTGAATTCTGACTGTACTCCTTCCTACTTGGGTGACTTTGACTTTGGGCAAATTACTTCCTTTGCTTCAACTCTGTCAGTAACACGGGAATATTATTATTATTGGGAGGGTTAAATGAGTTAATATCTGCAAAGTACTTAGAACAGTAGCACTAAGGGGTATACACATGTTTGCTACATAAGTAAACTTGTTCAAAATGCAGACTTCTGAACCCTGTCCTGGGAGATTTTGTTTTAATGGGTATAATATATTATATCACACAGGATTGGGCAATGTAGGTTTACAGTTGTGAGAAGGTAAAACCCAGAATTTATTCTTGTATTATTATTTATTATTGTATATTTTTTTGTGAGAGAGACAGAGACAGAGAGAGACAGAGAGAGGAACAGATAGGGACTGGGAGAGAGATGAGAAGCATCAATTCTTAATTGTGGTACCTTAGTTGTTAATTGATTGCTTTCTCATATATGCCTTGATTGGGGGGCTACAGTAGAGCGAGTGACCCCTTGCTTAAGCCAGCAACCTCTGGACTCAGTCCAGAATCCATGGGCTCACATCTATGACCCCATACTCAAAGAAGCAATGCCGCACTCAAGCTGGTGAGCTTGTGCTAAGTCGGTGATCTCAGGGCTTCGAACCTGGGTCCTCAGAGTCCCAGGCCATCACTCTCTCCATTGCACCACCACCTGGTCAGGCTGTATTATTTTACATATGAACAACTATAAACCTACTTTTGCTCTACCTTATATTATATTTTATATTATATCATTATGTTAATTATATCCTGGCATTGCATATATCTTGGCATTATATATTAAATAGCTATCCATTTAATTATCTATCTCCCTATAGTATAGTGTAATTTCCTGAGATTAGGGACTTTGCTTTGTTTTCTACTGCATCCCTAGTGCTTATAACATCCCTGGTACATAAAAGTAGTGTTAGGTTGAAGGTTGAGTAATAGTTCCTAAAAAGATATGTCCATGTTTTAACTTCAAGAACCTGAGAGAGTGACCAAATTTGAAAAAAGCGTTTTTGCAGATGTAATTAAATGAAGGATCTTGAGATGAGATTATATAAATTATTTGTGTGGGCCTTCAATCCAATGACAAGTGCCTTTATAAAAGAAATACAGGAGAGAGATACAAGGAAATGAGAAGGCCATGTGAAGACAGGCTGACTGGAGTGATGCAGCCACAAACCAAGAAATGCCTGAAGCCACAAGAAATTAGAAGGCAGCTATGCTCACTACTATATCACCAATACCTCATGCCACCAGAAGTTGGAAGGGGCAAGGCTTTCCTCTCTCATAGAGGCTTTGGAGAGAGCACAGTCTTACTGACACCTTCATTTGGGACTTCTGGCCTCCAGAACTACAAGAGAATAAATTCCTGTTGTTTTAAGCCTTACCACATTTGTGGTAATTTGTTACAGTAGCCAAAGGAAACTGATAGAGTAGGTGTGCAATATTATATAATGTAGAATGAATGGATGAGTATGAGCAAAAATGAGATGAGCAAAGGGCAGAGTCAAGAATAAGGAATTTGAAGTTGAATATATTGTTTGAGATACCTATTACATGTCCAAGGAAGATGTCAAGGAGACAGTGGATATATGAGACAAGAGTAAGTAGGAGAAGTCAAACCTAGAGACACCCATGTGGAAGCCATCAACTATGGGCTAGATGACAACACCACTGGAGACAGTAAGTTAAGAGTTCAGAATATGGCCAAGGAGAAAGCTGTGTTTACAGTGCTGTTACTATTCAGCAGTGGCTCCAACCTGAAGTGATTTTACTGCCTGCTCTTCACCCCCCATGCATGGGGCATTTGGCAATGTCTGGAAACATTTTTGGTTGCCTCATGGTGGGAGTGGGGGGGAAGAATGTTACTGGTATGTAGTGAATAGAGGTCGAGGTGCTGCTAAACATCCTACAATGCATAGGACAGTTCCCACAACAAAGAGCTATCTGACCCAAAATGTCAACTGTGCTGAAGTTGAAACCCTGATGTAATAGCTTAGGTGTTCTGGATTGGTGGATTTTCTTAAACCTGTTTGTGCTGTACAAACTTTCTTTCTAAACTCTAATTTATAAAGAATCAAAAAAGATCAAGAATTAGAAACCAACCCTCCCTAGATTAATGTGTAACTTTGAGCAATACACTTCCTTTTTATGAGCTTCTGGGTCTTTTATTAGCTTCTGGTTATGCATGAAGGTGGTGAGGATGCTGATTGCATTAGCTACACTCTGAACTTCCTGTTGGGCCCTAGTGTCTGTGAGTCTCTTTTTCCCCCCAATAAGAGATCAATTTGTACTTGGTCAAGCCATTGAGCAGAGTTTTCAGATATAGCTGGCAAAGGGCACAATGTGAGCTACCTCCTGGGCACAGAAACTGAATTTTCTAGGGAAGCCCCAATCTCAAACATTCTATCACCCTGAATCCCCCAAAAGGCAATATGTACTTTTGAGATCCAATATTTTTATTTAGAATTTCTCTCCTAACAGTGAGTGCCAGGTACTGTTCTAAGTTGTCTATGTGCATCACAATGATTTTGGAGGTAGTATCATTTTTATGCTGTTGGGCAGATAAGGTTAATTAGGTAACTTGATTAAAGTCACATAGCCAGCAAATGACATAGCTGAGATGAAGACCAAGGTCTGACTGATGCCAGCTGCACCATCTTAGCTACTCCATTGTCTGGTGTTTCCTATCACATCTAAGTGTCCTGCTTCTATTTAGCAATAAAGGTAAAGAAAAGGAGAATCAGCCTGACCAGGTGGTAGTACAGTGGATAGAGCATTGAACTGGGATGCAGAGGACCCAGGTTCAAGACCCCGAGGTCACCAGCTTGAGCCCAGCTCATCTGGTTTGAGCAAAAGCTCACCAGCTTGAGCCCAAGGTCGCTGACTCAAGGAAGGGATTATTCAGTCTGCTGAAGGCCCGCGGTCAAGGCACATATGAGAAAGCAATCAATCAATGAACAACTAAGGTGTTGCAACGTGCAACGAAAAACTAATGATTGATGCTTCTCATCTCTCCGTTCCTGTCTGTCTGTCCCTGTCTATCCCTCTCTCTGACTCTCTCTCTGTCTCTGTAAAAAAAAAGAAGAAAAAAAAGTTAAAAATATTTCTTAAAAAAAAAAAAAAAAGAGGAAGACGTCAGAGTAATGGCGCGGTAGGAAGCGATACCAATAAATCTCCCCCAAAACTCAACAAGATCTTCAACCAGAAACAGAAAAACCTATCCTTGGAGCCTCCAGATGTTTTGCAATACACCCGAAGGTATGGTCGAGTGAAAAATTGGCTAAATATATAATCAAACCCCGAAGGAAATAGGGAGTAAGAAATGCTCCGCCTTCCTCATTAACCTAAACAGGGCGGCTTTCACTGGGAACTGAGAATATAGAAACTAAGGCAGGCAAAGGGGGTGAATAGATCCAGGCCGCGGCACAAACGGCCGAACCAGGCTGTGGCACAGAGATCCAAGCTGAGAAAAAACTGTTCCTGTCGCAACCGGGGCAATACAAGCTAACACTCATGCCAAACCCAGACAAAGAAAGACAAGTGGGGCAGCCATTTTCCCCGATCTCCGGGTCGGCATGCGCAGATAGTGGGTGAGAGATTCCTTCCAAAGCCCCGGGTGTGAGGGCCTGTGTTACCCCACAGAGGGGCAGAGTCAGAGGCCTTTGTGTGGGCTGAAGGCGGAATCTCCAGACCGCCCCAGCGCCCTGGGAAAGCTGCGCATGGGGACAGAGCAAGAGCCAATTCCAACGCCAGAACTTTTCCATGTGGGTGGGGTTTCACTCAGAAGGTGAGGTGGCCGGCCTGATATCCTGGTCTGCGCATGCAGATAGTGAGCAAGAGATTCCTCCGAGTGCCTCGGCAGTGCCCGCCCGTGTTATCCCACAGAGGGGCAGAGTCAGGGGCCTTTGTGTGGGCCAAAAGCGGAATCTCGGGCCTCCCAGCGCCTTGAAAAAGCCGCGCTTGGGGACAGAGCAAGAGCCAATTCCAACGCTGGAACTTTTCTGTGCGGGCGCGGGTTTCACTCAGAGGGTGAGGCGGCCGGCCTGATATCCTGGTCTGCGCACACAGATAGTGGGCGAGAGATTCCTCCAAGTGCCGCGGCAGTGTGTGCCCGTGTTATCCCACAAAGTGGCAGAGCCAGAGGTCTTTGAGTGGGCGGAAGCCCTGCCTGATTATGCTAGCAACTCTGACTGACTGAGCCTCACCCAGAGCCCTGTGCTGAGTGGGAATAGAGTGGGGAGTTGCCAGCTCTTTGAGTCTCTTACTATCCAGGCAGAGGCAGCAGCAACCCCATAGCTGGATTATCAGGCTACTAATTGAGGAAGGAAAGACTAGGAGAAAGGCTCCAGGAACACAGACTCTCTCACTGTCGGAGCCTATAAATGCTAATGAGCCTCGACTGCCAACGAGACTGAAGCACAATACACTACATCGCCATAGAGACTTATCAACTGCAAACCTCTACCTGAGTGTGCCAGAGGGGCAGAACCCGTGGTACTGAGTCACCGACCAGGAAGAGAGAGAGAAAAGAAAAAGCAAGAAGATAACCTCTCAAAATCAAGAATAATCTGCAGACTTTATAACCTATCCCATTTTATTATATTTGTTCATTTGTTTCTCTTATCTTCATTCTTGATTTTTTTTCCTCCTCCAATTTAGTCTTTTAACTCTCTGCCAGTCTTACTCGCTCCTCTCCTTGAACTACACTACCCATAAGTGTTACATCTCCCATTATCTTTTCTTTCCTCTTCCTTTCTCTCTATGAGGGTTGCACTCCAAAACCCTTAACTCTCTCTCTCTCTATCCTCTTTTTTATTTTTTCTTCTTTTAGTGGTTCCCTCTTTCTCTCTCTCTCTCTCTCTTTTTTCTCCCTCTATATTAGTTTCTTCCTTTCTCCTTTACATCTCCTCTCATTCAAACCTCAATAACGAACAATATCTTATCTAGGACTCAAACTTATATTTGTGGCATTTTGGGGGGTTTTTACTTCACCTTTTTAACACACTAGCAGTGCTCCCATCCCTGGCTCTCCATTTTATCTAGTTTTTGTTCCACTAAATACAATAGTAACTTTTTAATTTGTCCCCCCATTTTCCTGTTTCCCTCTTATTCCTCTCATCATAACTCTTAGTCAACCAACACCTAAAAGCAAATCATTTTATTCTTGACCCAAATTTTTTTCTTATTTGCTTTTTCTGGGTCTATACACCCTTTTATTTTTATTTTTTTTCTTTTCTTTTTTTTTTTTTTTTCCCCTTTATTACTTCTCCCCAATTCAGGCCTTCCATTACAGGCATTGTTTGTTCTATTTAGTACAATATAATTCACAGTTCACCACAAGATTTTCTCAAGAAAGAGGGCAGAGGAGAGGAGAGGAAAAAAGGAGGGGGGGAATAATTTCCATTTTTGTAATTTTAATTTAATTTTATTTTTATTTATTTCATTATTAATTTTTTTTAAAAAAACAACTCTTTTTGATTTTTTTAAACTTTTCATTCTTTATTAAATCTCATTAATACTATCAACAAAACCACCCTCAGATGCCATTAAGGAAGAGAAAATCAAATATCATGGATACAAAAGAAAGAGAGGTAACACAGCTAGATGAGGAAAAATCTATGGAGAAAAATTTAATATATTGGAAACCTTGGAGCTAAATGACAGAGAATTTAAGATAGAAATACTAAAAATCCTCCAAGATATACAAGAAAACACAGAAAGGCAATTTAGGGAGCTCAGAAAACAACTTGATGAACACAAAGAATATACGTCCAAGGAAATTGAAACTATAAAAACAAATCAAACAGAGATGAAAAACTCAATTCATGAGCTGAAAAACGAGGTAACAAGCTTAGCTAATATAACAGGCCAGATAGAAGAGAGGATTAGTGAAATAGAAGACAAGCAACTTGAGGCACAACAGAGAGAAGAAGAAAGAGACTCAAAAATTAAAAAAATGAGATAGCCCTACAAGAATTATCTGACTCCATCAAAAAGAATAACATAAGAATAATAGGTATATCAGAGGGAGAAGAGAGAGAAAATGGAATGGAGAACATACTCAAACAAATAATAGCTGAGAACTTCCCAAGCCTGTGGAAAGAACTAAAGCCTCAAATTCAAGAAGCAAACAGAACTCTGAATTTTCTTAACCCCAACAAACCTACTCCAAGGCATATCATAATGAAATTGGCACAAACCAACGGCAAAGAAAAAATTCTCAAGGCAACCAGGGAAAAGAAGAATACAACATATAAAGGAAGGCCCATTAGATTATCATCAGATTTCTCAGCAGAAACTCTACAAGCTAGAAGAGAGTGGACCCCAATATTTAAAGTACTGAAAGAGAGGAACTTTCAGCCATGAATACTGTAGCCATCAAAGCTATCCTTCACATATGAAGGAGAAATAAAAACATTCACAGATACAGAGAAGATGAGGGAATATATCATCAGAAAACCCCCACTCCAGGAATTACTAAAGGGGGTTCTCCAATCAGATACAAAGAACAAAAACAAACAAACAAAAAAAAACAAAAAAAAAACAAAGCCACAAGTAAAAGCTCCAAGAAGAACACAATAAAACCAAATTTAAACTGTGAAAACAAAAAGAAAGTGGGGGGGAGAGGATGGAGATTAACAGTAGCAAAGGACGATGGAGTGCAGAAGTACTCACAAAATAGTGCTCCACAATGAACAGGGTAGGAACCCTTTTCATTACTTAAAGGTAACCACCATTGAAAAAAGCACCACAGAAGCACATGAGATAAAAAAGATAGCAACAGAGGAAAGATGTATGGAATACAACCAAATAAAAACAAAAGATAGAAAAACGAAAGAGAAGGATCAAACAAGACACAAAACTAACAGAAAGCAATCTATAAAATGGCAATAGGGATCTCACAACTGTCAATAATTACACTAAATGTAAACGGATTAAACTCACCAATAAAAAGGCATAGAGTAGCAGAATGGATTAAAAAGAAAATCCAACTGTATGCTGCCTACAGGAAACTCATCTAAGTAACAAGGATAAAAACAAATTCAAAGTAAAAGGCTGGAAAACAATACTCCAAGCAAATAACATCCAAAAAAAAGCAGGCGTAGCAATACTTATATCTGATAATGCTGACTACAAGACAGCAAAAGTACTCAGAGACAAAAATGGCCATTTCATAATGGCTAAGGGGACACTGAATCAAGAAGACATAACAATTCTCTTTTTTTTATAAATAAATTTTTATTTTAATGGGGTGACATCATTAAATCAGGGTACATATATTCAAAGAAAACATTTCCAAGTTATCTTGTCATTCAGTTCTGCTGCATAACCATCACCAAAAGAGAGATAGTCCTCCGTCACACTCCAGTTTTTTTTGTACCCCTCCCCCTCCCCTTCCCCCTCTCCCCCCTTCCCTCCCCCCACCCCCCGTAACCACCACACTACTGTCCATGTCTCTTAGTCTCACTTTTATGTCCCACCAATGTATGGAATCCTGCAGTTCTTGTTTTTTTCTGATTCGCTTATTTCACTCCGCATGATGTTATCAAGATTCCACCATTCTGCTGTAAGTGATCCGATGTCATCATTTCTTCTAGCTGAATAGTATACCATGGTGTATATGTGCCCCATCTTCTTTATCCAGTCTTCTATTTTTTTTACAGTGATTAAAAGCCTTTAAGCAAACTCTTGGCCAATACAGCAAGAATCCATAAAAGAGTAGTGTCCTTAACATGTTCACCAAGTCCAAGTTGGCCTCATCACCATGCCAAATCCCTTAGAAATGCAAACCAACCACAGTTCAGTCTGTTAGGAGCTATCACAAGGAGCAGGAGTCCAGGAAAAGTCCACACAGGAAAAGTTCGCATGGTGCTGGAATTGTTGTCACCATTCTATACTTTGCAGTTCGTTTCCAAGTCCCAATGACCACTGCTTCTAGCTGGTAATGATTCAGGTAGACTGGAAAAGCCATTTGCAGCATGCATGGATATGGAGCTTCTGTTCTCCTCTGCCTGGAGAGTTGAGACCAGGTTGCTTTTCCCTGGAGCTCTGCGACTGTGGCATGGTAAAGAGAACCTTGGGATACACTAAGCTGTGTGGCAAAGGTAAATTCATAATACAAGTTGGCAAAAGGGGGAAGGAGAGCTCTACATTAGGAGTAGGTCCCAGCCTGAAATATGAGTGGGGCATTGAGGTAGGAGGGATAAAGGAAACACTATATATTAAGCAAAGCAGCAGAAAATAGGACAATCAACACCCACAACAGAGATTTTCAAGGGAAGAATAAAAAACCTGACTGTTCAGGCAAAACATAATTAAGTGGCCCTTGTGCAAATGAGATCAGTTTACCTGCTTCTTGGAAGAAATACCCTAGGCTCGTCCACAGTGTCATAGATGGGGCCAATGGCCCTGGGCACCTTCAGCCTTCAGTGGCAAACCCCAGCTTTCTGGGCAAGGTTAGGTCATAGGTGGCTGGAGCAGGGCTGGAAGAGACTGAACCCTCCCTTAGAGGAGCGAGGGGGAAGCCCACCTTCCAGTATCCCTGTTTCCTCACAGCAGAGGCATGTAAGCCTGGCAGACTTTAGCTCAATGACCTTCCTTTCCACTATTGAAGCAGGACCCAGATGGCATCCTATGAGACCCCTTTGGGGCATTGGAGCCTTTAAGGGTGTATCCTAAAAGCTGGTAGTTCCCCTGATCTCTATTGGGCTTTCTCTGCCTCTAGGTATCTTAAAAGCCATGCTCAGAAGATCTCGCTGAGGGGTTTGAGGATCCCCATCGGCCTATATAAATCTTTTCTATATATCTGGAGCTATTTGAAAAAAGACAAAACAGTGCTATTAGCTGGATCTAATAAAGAAGGTAGTAGTTTCCAGGCGAGAAAGATTTGGTGTCTCCTGTTCATCAGCCTTCAAAAGAAATGTAATTTTTTTTTTTAAGTAAAAAGCATGATATGGTAGACCCGTAGGAGTCAGTGGCCTGGTGTGCGGGATTCCTGGGTTCAATTCCTGGCCAGAGCACACAGGAGAAGTGCCCATCTACCTCCCCACCCCTCCTCCTCTCCCTCCCCTCCCTCCTCTCCGTCTCTCACTTCCCCTCCCACAGCCAAGGCTCCACTGGAGCAAAGCCACCCCGGGCACTAAGGATGGCCCCATGTCCTCTGCCCCAGTCGCTAGAATGGCTCTGGTTGTAACAGAGCTACACCCCAGATGGGCATAGCATTCCCCCCTGGTAGGCATGCCAGGTGGATCCCGGTCAGGCGCATGCATCTGCCTGACTGCCTCCCCATTTGCATCCTCAGAAAACTACAAAAAATAAATAAAGAAAAGAAAAAATACAACAACGAAAAAAAAGAAAATCGGAAAAAAGAAAAAAAAAAGGCATTCCCTTGTGTTAAAGCTCCAGGGAGCATGGAGTGAGCTTGAGTATGTCCTATGAAACATGGAGCTCTATGTTGACATATAAGTCTTTGAAGAAGGAGGAACTGCTGAAATAGTTCATCAGCATTTGTCCCTAAGACAGCAGTCTTTATAGTGGAAACACCATAAGTAAATATTTGCTGTCTGTCTATAGATTAAAGGGGGAATATGGCAAATGCTGAAAAGCCATGCTCTTTGTGCCCCTCCCCTCCCCCAACCCCCTCCCTCTCCTCCCCCCACCCTGTACCCCCAACACTGTTGTCCATGTCTTTGAGTCTCATCTTTATGTCCCACCTATGTATGGAATCATATAGTTCTTAGTTTTTTCTGATTTACTTCTTTCGCTCAGTATAATGTTATCAAGGCCCATCCATGTTGTTGTAAAAGATCCTATGTCATCATTTCTTATGGCTGAGTAGTATTCCATAGTATATATATACCAAAGCTTTTTAATCCACTCGTCCTCTGATGGACACTTGGGCTGTTTCCAGATCTTTGCTATTGTGAACAATGCTGCCATAAACATAGGGGTGCATTTCTTCTTTTCAAACAGTGCTATGGTGTTCTTGGGGTATATTCCTAACAGTGGTATAGCTGGATCAAAAGGCAGTTCGATTTTTAATTTTTTGAGGAATCTCCATACTGTTTTCCACAGTGGCTGCACCAGTCTGCATTCCCACCAGCAGTGCAGGAGGGGTCCCTTTTCTCCACATCCTCGCCAGCACTTATTCTGTGTTGTTTTGTTGATGAGCGCCATTCTGACTGGTGTGAGGTGATATCTCATTGTGGTTTTAATTTGCATTTCTCTAATCATTAGTGATGTTGAACATTTTTTCATATGCCTATTGGCCATCTGTATGTCCTCTTTGGAGAAGTGTCTATTCATTTCTTTTGCCCATTTTTGGATTGGATTGTTTGTCTTCCTGGTATTAAGTTTTACAAGTTCTTTATAAATTTTGGTTATTAACCCCTTATCAGATGCAATGTCAAATATATTCTCCCATTGTGTAGTTTGTCTTTTTATTCTGTTCTTATTATCTTTAGCTGTGCAGAATCTTTTTAGTTTGATAAAGTCCGATTTGTTTATCCTGTCTTTTATTTCACTTGCCTGTGGAGACAAATCAGCAAATATATTGCTGTGAGAGATGTCAGAGAGCTTACTGCCTATGATTTCTTCTAAGATGCTTATGGTTTCATGGCTTACATTTAAGTCTTTTATCCATTTTGAGTTTCTTTTTGTGAGTGGTGTAAGTTGGTGGTCTAGTTTGATTTTTTTTGCAGGTAGCTGTCCAATTTTCCCAACACCATTTGTTGAAGAGGCTGTCTTTACTCCATTGTATTTCCTTACCTCCTTTGTCAAATATCAGTTGTCCATAGAGCTGTGGGTTTATTTCTGGGTTCTCTGTTTTGTTCCATTGATCTATGTGCCTGTTCTTATGTCAGTACCATGTTGTTTTGAGTACAATGGCCATATAATATAACTTGATATCCGGAAGTGTGATACCTCCCACTTTATTCTTCCTTTTCAAGATTGCTGAGACTATTTGTGTTCTCTTTTGGTTCCATATAAATTTTTGGAATATGTGTTCCAAATCTTTGAAGTAAGTCATCGGTATTTTAATTGGTATTGCATTGAATTTATAAATTTCTTTGGGTAATATAGACATTTTAATGATGTTTATTCTTCCTAACCATGAGCACGGTATATGCCTCCACTTACTTGTATCTTCCCTGATTTCTTTTATTAATGTTTTATAATTTTCTGAGTACAAGCCTTTAATCTCCTTGGTTAGATTTATTCCTAGGTACTTTATTTTTTGGTTGCAATGGTAAAGGGGATTGATTCCTTAATTTCTCTTTCTGACAGTTCATTATTAGTGTATAAAAATGCCTCTGATTTCTGAGTATTGATTTTATATCCTGCCACCTTGCCGAATTCATTTATCAGGTCTAGTAGTTTTTTGACTGAGACTTTAGGGTTTTCTATATACAATATAATATCATCTGCAAATAATGATAGTTTTACTTCTTCTTTTCCAATTCGGATGCCTTTTATTTCTTTTTCTTGTCTGATTGCTGTGGCTAGGACTTCCAAAACTATATTGAATAAGAGTGGTGAAAGGGGGCATCCCTGCCTTGTTCCTGATCTTAAGGGGATTGCTTTTAATTTTTGCCCATTGAGTATGATGTTCGCTGTGGGTTTGTCATAGATGGCCTTTATCACGTTGAAGTATGTTCCCTGTATTCCCACTTTGCTGAGAGTTTTGATCATGAATGGGTGGACTTTATCGAATGCTTTTTCTGCATTTATTGAAATTATCATGTGGTTTTTCTCCTTTCTTTTGTTTATGTAATGAATCACATTGGTTGATTTGCGAATATTGTACCAGCCTTGCCTCCCCAGAATAAATCCCACTTGATCATGGTGTATGATTTTTTTCATATATTGCTGGATCCGGTTTGCTAATATTTGTTGAGGATTTTTGAATCTAAGTTCATCAGGGATATTGGCCTATAATTTTCTTTTTTTGTGTTGTCTTTGCCTGGTTTTGGAATTAGAATTATGCTCGCCTCATAAAAGGAGTTTGGAAGTCTTTCTTCCTCTTGAATTTTTTGAAATAGCTTGAGAAGGACAGGAGTTAGTTCTTCTTTGAATATTTGGTAGAATTCACTTGTGAAGCCATCAGGCCCAGGACTTTTCTTTTTTGGGAGTTTTTTGATAGCTGTTTGAATCTCATTTGTTGTAATTGGTCTGTTTAGGTCTTCTGATTCTTCCAGATTGATTTTTGGAAGATTATATGATACAAGGAATTTGTCCATTTCATCTAGGTTGTCTAGTTCTTTGGCGTACAGTTCTTCACAGTATTTTCTTACAATATTTTGTATTTCTGTTGTGTCAGTTGTTATTTCTCCACTCTCATTTCTAATTTTATTTATTTGAGTCCTCTCTCTTTTTTTCTTGGTGAGTCTCATTAAAGGTTCATCGATCTTGTTTACCTTTTCAAAGAACCAGCTCCTGGTTTCATTGATCCTCTGTATTGTTTCTTTAGCCTCTGTGTCATTTATTTCTGCTCTTATTTTTATTATTTCCTTCCTTCTACTAGCTCTGGGCTTTACTTGCTGTTCTTTTTCTACTTCTTTTAGATGCAGGGTTAAGTTGTTTATTTGAGCTTTTCTAGCTTCTTGAGGTATGCCTGTAATGCTATAAACTTCCCTCTCAGGACTGCTTTTGCTGTGTCCCATAAATTTTGAGTTGATGTATGCTCATTATCGTTTGTTTCTAGGAATTTTATAATTTCTTCTTTGATCTCAATGTTAACCCATTTGTTATTTAATGATGTGCTATTTAGTTTCCAAGTGTTTGAATGTTTTTCAATTTTTCTATTGTGGTTGATTTCTAGTTTAATGCCATTTTGATCAGAGAAAGTGCTCGATATGATTTCAATCTTCTTAAATTTGTTGAGACCGCTTTTGTGCCCTAACATGTGCTCTATTCTAGAGAATGTACCATGAGCACTTGAAAAGAATGTATATTCTGCTGTTTTAGGGTGAAAGGTTCTGAAGATATCTATTAAATCGAGTTGATCTAATATGTCCTTTAAGTCTGCTGTTTCTTTGTTGATTTTCTTTCTTGAGGATCTATCTAATGATGTTAATGGGGTATTGAAATCCTCTACTATTATAGTATTGCTGTTGATCTCGCCCTTTAAGTCCATCAAAGTCTGCTTTATATATTTAGGTGCTCCTCTATTAGGTACATAGATATTTATAATGGTTATATCTTCCTGTTGGATTGCTCCCTTTATCATTATGTAGTGATCTTCTTTATCTCTAACTATGGTCTTTGTTTTAAAGTCCATTTTGTCTGATATAAGTATTGCTACCCCAGCTTTTTTTTCATTTCCATTTGCATGAAATATTTTTTCTATCCTTTTATCTTCAGTCTGTGTGCATCTTTTGATATAAGGTGTGTCTCTTGTAGACAGCATATGTATGGGTCCTGTTTTCTTATCCATGCAGCTACCCTATGTCTCTTGATTGGATCATTTAATCTATTATCATTTAAGGTTATTACTGATATGTAATTGTTTATTGCCATTTTTTTTTTGAAACTGTATTCCTCTTTTGCTATATTCTTTTTTTCCTTTGATCTGTTTACAACAGGTCCCTTAGCATTTCTTGCAGCCTTGGTTGGGTTGCAGTGAATTCCTTGAGTTTTTTTTTTTTTTTTTTTTTTTTTTTTTTTTGTCTGTAAACTTTTTATTTCTCCTTCAATTTTAAATGATAGCCTTGCTGGATAAAGTAGTCTTGGTTGTAGGTTCTTGTTCTGCATTACTTTGAATATTTCTTGCCATTCCCTTCTGGCCTCAAGTGTTTCTGTTGAGAAGTCAGAAGTCATCCTTTTTGGGGCTCCTTTGTTGGTGATAGTCTTTTTTTCTCTTGCAGCTTTTAATATTTTCTCTTTATCATTTAGTTTTGGTATTTTAATTATGATGTGTCTTGGTGTTGGTTTCTTTGGGTTTCTCCTTAATGGAGTTCTCTGTGCTTCCTGAACATGTGTAATGTTTTCCTGTCTTAATTGGGGGAAGTTTTCCGCTATAATATGTTTGAACAAAGTCTCTATCCCTTGTTCTTTCTCTTCTTCTTCAGGAACCCCTATGATGTGGATGTTATTTCTCTTCATGTTGTCACAGAGCTCTCTTAGAGTTTCCTCAGACTTTTTGAGTCTCTTTTCTTTTTTCTGCTCTGCTTCCTGCCTTTATTTATTGTGTCCTCTAACTCACTGATTCGATTCTCTGCTTCATCCATCCTGCTTTTAATTCCTTCCATTGTATTTTTTTATTTCAGATATTGTATTTGTCATTTCTGACTGATTCTTTTTTATTATTTCAATGTCCTTCTTTATATATGTTATCTCTTTATTTAGGTTTTCGTAATGGCCATCTATGGTTGTTCTGATATCTTTGAGCATCCTAACAATCATTATTTTAAACTCTGCATCTGGTAATTTGGTTATATCTGATTCACTTAAGTCCTTTTCTGGGGATTTCTCTTGGTTTAATTGTGTTGTAATTCTCTGCCTCCGCATTTTCTCTTCACAGGAGTGGCTGTGATCACACACTCCGGTGCACAAGCGTTGGTGGCCTTGGCCTTTGCCCCGCCCCCGTGTATGACGTTATGCTCAGTCCTGAGGGCACTGGCGAGCACCTTTGCTCAGCTGTAGGTCTCTGCGTGTTTCCGGGCTTTCGCCCTGCCCTTGCAGGAGGAGCCCACTCGAGGAACGGCTGCTAGCCTTGGCTCTACTGCCGGGCAGGACTGCATTCCCAAGCTCAGCTCAGTAGCAGAACTCCGCCTCTACTGGGCTTTTGGCTCCACCCCATGGGAGGAGCCGGCTACCAAGTCAGAACGCAAGCCTGGGTTGCATGGGCGGGGCAAGGCTGTGTTCCTCTGCCCTTGCTCAGGGGCTGGTCTCCACCCTTTCTGGGGTTCCCGCCCTTTTCCCCTGCAGGCTGGATTACAGGCTGCCGGCAGCTGAGCTTGACCACTTTTGCACATCCTCTTCTCTCCAGCCAGGCAAGATTGAGCCCACACCTGAGCCCAGTGGTGGCCAGCTGGCTTCCGCCCTGCCAGCAGAACCGCGCTTTTTTCTCCCACTGGTGCCCGCCCTCCGGCGCACCCTCAGCCGCGTGGATGGGGACGTTGCAGCTCGGACCCTAAGATTCACTACTGTAGACCCAAAAGCTCCCTCCTTCTATGTGACTCTGCTCTGAATGCCGCGGGGGAGCTTGTTTGGCTGCTCTCCTGCTTCCCTTTGCTGGTATTGCTGTTTCCGGGGGAAATATTCACTTCAGCTTTGGGGGGTGACTCATCCCAGGGGTTAGGGTGGTTATCTCCAAAATGCTTCTCCCTGTGCCTCCTAGATTACACTCTTCCTGTTACTCTGGTCCTCTCCTCTCTCCCCCCATTCCCAGGAGCCCCGGGTTGGTGGTTATGAGAGAGATGTTCTGCGCGGACCCTTTAAGAAGGATCCTGGGTCTGAGAAATCAGACTCTCTCTCAAAAAAAGTATCCTGACTTGTTTCCAGCTAAATACTCTCCTTACGCCTCTTCTGGGCTCTGGGGCTACAGGCTGGGGCTTTGTTCCTGGGGCTCAGGACCCTACCACCTCTGCTAAACTCACTTCCTGCCACAAGAGTCTCTCCCTGCTGCCGTTCACTCTGGGGAGCTGGGCAGCCCTCTCTGCGTTTCCCCATTTCTGCTTTTCCTACCAGTCCCTGTGTGGCTTCTTCAGTGATATTTGGTTGAAGAGTTCTCTTAGTTTAGTCCAAAGTTGGTTTTTCCAGATGATAGTTCATAAAATTAGTTTGTAATCCACTTTGGTTCTGGGAAGTAGATGTTGGTACGTCCGCCTACTCCAGCACCATCTTGTCTCTCCAACAATTCTTAATATATATGCACCAAACCAAGGAGCACCAAAATATATAAGACAGCTACTTATTGACCTTAAAACAAAAACTGACAAAAATACAATCATACCTGGAGACCTCAATACACCGCTGACAGCTATAGATCGGTCATCCAAACAGAGAATCAACAAAGATATAATGGCCTTAAACAAAACACTAGAGCACCTGGATATGATAGACATCTACAGGACATTTCATCCCAAAGTGACTGAGTATACATTTTTCTCCAATGTACAAGGATCATTCTCAAGAATTGACCATATGTTGGGCCACAAAAACAACATCAGAAAATTCAGAAAAATCGAAGTTGTACCAAGCATATTTTCTGATCATAAAGCCTTGAAACTAGAATTCAACTGCAAAAAAGAGGAAAAAAATCCCACAAAAATGTGGAAACTAAACAACATACTTTTAAAAAATGAATGGGTCAAAGAAGAAATAAGTGCAGAGATCAAAAGCTATATACAGACAAATAAAAATGACAATGCCACATATCAGAATCTATGGGATGCAGCAAAAGCAGTGATAAGAGGGAAGATCATATCACTTCAGGCATATATGTACAAACAAGAGAGAGAGCCCAAGTGAACCACTTAGCTTCACACCTTAAGGAACTAGAAAAAAAAGAACAAAGACAACCCAAAACCAGCTGAAGAAAAGAGATAATAAAAATCAAGCAGAAATAAATGAAATAGAGAACAGAAAAACTATAGAAAAAATTAATAGAACAAGGAGCTGGTTCTTTGAAAAGATCAACAAAATTGACTAACTCTTGGCAAGACTTACCAAGGAAAAAAGAGAAAGAACTCATATAAACAAAATCCAAAATGAAAGAGGAGAAATCACCACGGACACCATAGATATACAAAGAATTATTGTAGAATACTATGAAAAACTTTATGCCACTAAATTCAACAACCTAGAAGAAATAGATAAATTCCTAGAACAATACAACCTTCCTAGATTGAGTCAAGAAGAAGCAGAAAGCCTAAACAGACATATCAGTAGAGAAGAAATAGAAAAAACCATGAAAAACCTCCCCAAAAATAAAAGTCCAGGCCCTGACGGCTATACCAGCGAATTTTATCAAACATTCAAAGAAGACTTGGTTCCTATTCTACTCAAAGTCTTCCAAAAAATTGAAGAAGAAGCAATACTTCCAAACACATTTTATGAGGCCAACATAACCCTCATACCAAAACCAGGCAAGGATGGCACAAAAAAAGAAAACTACAGACCAATATCTCTAATGAATACAGATGCTAAAATACTAAACAAAATACTAGCAAATCGAATACAACAACATATTAAAAAAATAATACATCATGATCAAGTGGGATTCATCCCAGAATCTCAAGGATGGTTCAACATACGTAAAACGGTTAATGTAATACACCATATCAACAAGACAAAGAACAAAAACCACATGATCTTATCAATAGACACAGAAAAGGCTTTTGATAAAATACAACACAATTTTATGTTTAAGACTCTCAACAAAATGGGTATAGAAGGAAAATATCTCAACATGATAAAGGCCATATATGATAAACCATCAGCTAACATCATATTAAATGGCACTAAACTGAAGGCTTTCCCCCTTAAATCAGGAAAAAGACAGGTTTATCCACTCTCTCCACTCTTATTTAATGTGGTACTAGAGGTTCTAGCCAGAGCAATCAGACAAGACAAAGAAATAAAAGGCATCCATATCGGAAAAGAAGAAGTAAAGGTATCACTTTTTGCAGATGATATGATCCTATGCATCGAAAACCCCAAAGAATCTACAAAAAGACTACTAGAAACAATAAGCCAATACAGTAAGGTCGCAGGATACAAAATTAACATACAGAAGTCAATTGCCTTTCTATATTCCAACAATGAAACATTTGACAACGAACTCAAAAGAATAATCCCCATCACGATTGCAACAAAAAAATAAAATACTTAGGAATAAACATAACAAAGAATGTAAAGGACTTATATAATGAAAACTATAAACCATTGTTAAGGGAAATCGAAAAAGATATAATGAGATGGAAGAATATTCCTTGTTCTTGGTTAGGAAGAGTAAATATAATCAAGATGGCCATATTAACCAAAGCAATATACAAATTTAATGCAATTCCCATCAAAATTCCAATGACATTTTTTAAAGAAATGGAGCAAAAAATCATCAGATTTATATGGAAGTATAAAAAACCCTGAATAGCCAAAGCAATCCTAAAGAAAAAGAATGAAGCTGGGGGCATTACAATACCTGACTTCAAACTATATTATAGGGCCACGACAATCAAAACAGCATGGTATTGGCAGAAAAATAGACACTCAGACCAATGGCACAGAATAGAAAACCCAGAAATAAAACCACATATATATAGTCAAATAATTTTTGATAAAGGGGCCAAAAACACACAATGGAGAAAAGAAAGCCTCTTCAATAAATGGTGCTGGGAAAACTGGAAAGCCACATGCAAAAGAATGAAACTGGACTACAGTCTCTCCCCCTGTACTAAAATTAACTCAAAATGAATCAAAGATCTAAACATAAGACCTGAAACAATTAAGTACATAGAAGAAGACATAGGTACTAAACTCATGGACCTGGGTTTTAAAGAGCATTTTATGAATTTGACTGCAATGGCAAGAGAAGTGAAGGCAAAAATTAATGAATGGGACTACATCAGACTAAGAAGTTTTTGCTCAGCAAGAAAAACTGATAACAAAATAAACAGATAGCCAACTAAATGGGAAATGATATTTTCAAACAACAGCTCAGATAAGGGCCTAATATTCAAAATATACAAAGAACTCATAAAACTCAACAACAAACAAACAAACAATCCAATAAAAAAAAATGGGAAGAGGACATGAACAGACACTTCTCCCAGGAAGAAATACAAATGGCCAACAGATATATGAAAAGGTGCTCATCTTTGTTAGTTATTAGAGAAATGCCAATCAAAACTGCAATGAGATACCACCTCACACCTGTTAGATTAGCTATTATTAACAAGACAGGTAATAGCAAATGTTGGAGAGGCTGTGGAGAAAAAGGAGCCCTCATCCACTGTTGGTGGGAATGTAAAGTAGTACAACCATTATGGAAGAAAGTATGGTGGTTCCTCAAAAAACTGAAAATAGAATTACCTTATGACCCAGCAATCCCTCTACTGGGTATATATCCCAAAAACTCAGAAACATTGATACGTAAAGACACATGCAGCCCCATGTTTATTGCAGCATTGTTCACAGTGGCCAGGACATGGAAACAACCAAAAAGCCCATCAATAGATGACTGGATAAAGAAGATGTGGCACATATACACTATGGAATACTACTCAGCCATAAGAAATGATGACATCGGATTATCTCAGCAAAATGGTGGGATCTTGATAACATTATACGAAGTGAAATAAGTAAATCAGAAAAAACCAGTAACTGCATTATTCCATACAAAGGTGGGACATAAAAGTGAAACTAAGAGACATTGATAAGAGTGTGGTGGTTATGCGGGGAGGGGGGAGAGAAAGAGGGAAAAGGGGAGGGGGAGGGGCACAAAGAAAACTAGATAGAAGGTGACAGAGGACAATCTGACTTTGGGTGATGGGTATGCAACATAATTGAACGACAAGATAACCTGGAGTTGTTATCTTTGAATATATGTATCCTGATTTATTGATGTCGCCCCATTAAAAATACAATTATTAAAAAAATAAAAATTAAAAAAAAATAAAAGAAAAGGAGAATCAGGTCTTTCCTTAAATGTTAGCAATTTCTATGTCTTTGAAAGAGCTTCCGTATGAGCCAGTATTTTTTTCTAAATGAAAACAACATCCCCTACCCCTACATCACTTGAGTGCATTGTCTTGAGAAAATGATGCAGTTCAGGGATTGGAAAATGTGTTCTATATGTGGGACATTGGCTCTAATTTTAGACTTTTCACTTGGCTACCTTATTTAAGGACAATATCCAAGTGTCTGTTACTGCACTTTTAATTAGAACAGGGCAGACGTGGTAGAGTAGAGGGCCATTTCAGCAGTCACTGCACCTTCACTTATGGCTATTTCCTCCTTTCTTTAAATCCAGAGGAATTAGGCCTAAATCATAGAAAACTACAAAGGATTCCAGTGCCATAGGTTATGTTCTTTACTCTACAGGTGAGCATTTTGAGCTTTAAGGGCTAAAGACTTGCCCAGAATCAGACAGGTAAGTTGGGGAAAGAATTGCAATCAGATTCATGTGGCTAGGTCAGGAAAATTCTGCATGACAAGGGGTCCTCATCAGAGAAGAAGCACTGGGTTATTCCCTCTTTTTAGGGCCTGAATTGCATTGGCTACCCTTTCGTTAGGGTATCTCTGTTGATTCCATTGGCTCCCTAGAAAATGATAATTACTCTACATTGGAGGAACCTACCCAAATTCATCAACGGCCATCAATAGAGTTTATTATTTTTTAATTTAGAAATAAAATTTAATGAATATTTGTCCATAAGAACATATAGATTTCAAGTAAACGTCTCCATAGCATTTGAAATATTGATTGTGTTGTGTGCCCATAAGTCAAAGCCAAATCATTTTCCATCACCATATATTTGTCCCTCTTTACTTCCCTTCCTCCACCCCCACCCACTCCCCATGGCAACCACTTCACTTTTATCTATGTCCATGAATCTCAGTTTTATATCCCAGCTGTGTGTGAAATCACACAGTTCTTAACTTTTTCTGATTTAATTTCACTCAGTATAATGTTCTCAACGTCCATCTATGTTGTCATAAATGGCAATATGTCATCATTTCTTATGGCTGAGTAGTATTCCATTGTATATGTGTACTACATCTTCTTTATCCAATCCTGTATTGAGGGACACTTTGGATGTTTCTATGTCGTGACCACTGTGAATAATAATACTGAGATGAAATGGGGGTGCATGTGTCTTTATGTACCAGGGTTTTTGAGATTTTCAGGTAGATACCCAGTGGAGGGACTGCTGGGTCATAAGGTAGTTCTATTCATAATTTGTTGAGGAACCACCATAACTTCTTCCATAATGGTTTTATTACTTTACATTCCCACTAGCAGTGAATGAGGGTTCTTTTTTCCCCACAGCCTCTCCAACACTTGTTATTACCTGTCTTGTTTATAATGCAACAGAGTTTAAAATAACCAAACTACAGTCCCTGAGCTGTCACAATACTGTGTGTGATGATAATCAAATGAGTGGTAAACACTTTGTTTGTTAAGATGAGAAGATTCTCTCAGAAAGATGTCATTGAGGAAACGAAGCTGCCTTAAAGGATGAAGAAGTGGACATGCTAATCCAAGCAGGGAGGATAGATTGAACTAAAGTGCAGACGTGGAGTTGTCATATACATGCACAAACATGTACACATGGACACATTCATTAATTCAACAACTATTAATTAAGCATCTACTCTGTGCCAGGTCCTCAAGATATATCCATGTCCCTAGGGGTCTCTGTGCAAAAGATCACAGATTTAAAAGATGGTGAATAAAATGAAATGACAGTGATGAGGATGGGGATGAGGAAGGTAATGATGAAAAATATGAAGATAAATATAAGCCCCATGAAGGCAGAGATATTTTTTTATTCACTGATAACTCCAGAGTTCCAAGCAGAATACCTAGGACTTAACAGGAACTCAGAAAAACTTTTTTTTAAAAAAATGCATGTATCAGTAGCAGCAGCAGCAACATCACGGATAGAACTAGATGGTGTGCTAAGAGGCCATGAGGAAAGGATTCTTTTTTTAATATAATATTTTTAAAGATTTTTATTTATTCATTTTAGAGAAAAGAGAGAGAGACAGAGAAGGAGGTATGAGCAAGAAGTATCAACTCCCATATGTGCCTTGACTGAGCAAGCCCAGGGTTTCAAACCGATGACCTCAGCATTCCAGGTCGACATTTTATCCACTGCTCCACCACAGGTCAGGAGAGAAAAAAAATTCTAATCTAGTTTTTATTAATTTTTAATTGAATTTATTGGGCTGACACTGGGCAACAAAATTATACAGGTTTCAGGTGCCCAATTCTACAACACATTTCTGTACACTGTATTGTGTGTTCATCACCCCCCAAGGCAAGTCCTTGTCCATCACCATTTATCCCCCATAACCTCCTCCACCTCTCCCTATCTTGGAATTCACCAAAAACAAAACAAACAAGCAAACAACTAATCCCAGTTATTGATTTAGTTCCTTCTCCTTTTTAGTTATCAATTTCCCAATTTTTACAACAAGGTGCTTTTTTGTTGGCTTTTAATTTTAAAGATGCTACATAAATAATATTGTATCTTTATTGTCGCATTTCATTAGTAGCCAAATATGTAAATTTGCTCCATTGTTGGTGAAGTTAGGTTTGCAATTTCAAAGGGGGAAAGATACACCAACAATGGAGAAATTGTGCAGACACCACCATAAACAAGAAATTAAACTGGCCCTGGCCTGTTAGCTCAGTTAGTTAAGAGCACCTTCATGAAATGACAAGGTTGCAGGTTTGATCCCCGGCCAGAGGACACATGGGGAAGCAACCAATGAACGCACAACAGAGTAGAACAACAAATGAATGCTTCCCTTCCCTCTCCCCTCTCTCTCCCTTCCTCTCTCTAGCTCTAAAAATAATATTAATAATTAAAATAGTAAGCCTTGGTTGGAAAGCTCGCATGGTTTCAGTGTTGTCCTGGAGTATGGAGGTTGCTGATTTGATTCCCTGGCCAGGGCACATACAGGAGCAGCTCAATGTTCCTGTCTCTCTCTCTCTGCCTCTCTCTCTCTCTCTCTCTCTCTCTCTCTCTCAAAAAACAACAACAACAACAACAACAAAAAAAACTAATATGGCCTTGTGCCCTAAAATTTCAGTAAATGTTGATGATCATTGCCTGAATCCATTATTAAGATCATGGTTGCAAAATGGTGATCTGCTAATTCTTACGATTTCTTCTATATTTATTTGTTCACATTCTTCTGGGCAAGGTGATTTTTTAGACCTTTTCTGGCCCAGATGTTTTGTGCTCCAAAGATTAAACTTGACTTAATGTATCTGGTAATGGGCACTTTGGAGAGTAGGGCCATTGACAAATAAAGCTCTTCATAGGGCAGCTGGATGGGGCATGGAGCCTAGGTCCTGTCAGGGATGCAAGCATGCTCAGATTAGTTTTGAGGGACTCAAGGAGAAAGGAAGAACCTTTTGGTAAAATATCTCCTCCTGACCTGACCTGTGGTGGTACAGTGGATAAAGCATTGACCTGGGAACACTGAGGTCACTGGTTCAAAACCCTGCACTTGTCTGGTCAAGGCACATATGGGAGTTGATGCTTCCTGCTCCTCCCCCCACTTCTCTCTCTCTCTCACTCTCCTCTCTAAAATGAATAAATTAAAAAAAAAACTTTAAAAATGTCTCCTCTTGTCTTGATTAGGCTTACTAAAGCCTGGCCTTGTCATAGGTAACTAACTTAAATGCCTTCCTATCTGCTTTTGACTATAAAGTGTAAGCTAATCAGATGGCCTAGCAGAAGTATCACATAAATCCCTTTAAAGACAAAGTCAGACAGTAAGTGGAGATAAAGCAACTCTTCAACTGTGAAACCAAGAAGTTATTTTCATCCCTCTCCAATTAACAATTAGTAGAGATAGATCCAGGAAATATGTATAATATTATTTTGTGGGTAATCTATTTGTTCAATTTCAATGTCTTCTTCTTCCCTTCCTCCACCTCCAGAATATTCCATGAAGTTCCAGCCCAAACAATAACTCTCTATGTAACTTAAAAATACTAAGAAAAATCAAGGGTTACATAACTTCAAAGTTTTCACTTTTTCTGTAACTGAAAATTGATTTTTGTTGTATGTTTTCAACAATGAAATAAGATTCTTAGTCCTAGTGGTCCTTGGAATCATCCTAGAACTTTCATGGCCATGTCTCCAACTATCTGCAGAAATCCAAGAGAAGTCAGCTAGAGTAGTGGTCCCCAACCCCCGGGCTGCAGACTGGTACCAGTCCGTGGGCCACTTGGTACCGGTCCACAGAGAAAGAATAAATAACTTACATTATTTCTGTTTTATTTATATTTAAGTCTGAATAATGTTTTATTTTTAAAAAATGACCAGATTCCCTCTGTTACATCCATCTAAGACTCACTCTTGACACTTGTCTCGGTCATGTGATACATTTATCTGTCCCACCCTAAAGGCCAGTCCATGAAAATATTTTCTGACATTAAACTGGTCCATGGCCCAAAAAAGGTTGGGGACCACTGAGCTAGAACATCCTTTTTCCATCATTGCAGGCTTACCCAACCTATATCAGAAACATAAAAAATGGAGGGATAGGCCATGGCCAGTGCCTCAGTGGATAGAGTGTTGGCCTAGTGTATGGATGTCCCAGGTTCAATTCCCAGTCAGTTCACACAAAAGAGGCAACTATCTGCTTTTCTCCCTCTTCCCTCCCCCTTCTCACCCTCTTCACCTCCTGTAGCCAGTGGCTTGACTGGTTTGAGCATTGGTCCAGGCACTGAAGATAGCTCAGTTGCTCTGAATGCATCAGCCTCAAGTGCTAAAAATAGCTCCGTACTTGAGCATTGGCCCCAGGCAGGGTTGCCAGGTGGATCATGGTAGGGGTGCATGTGGGAGTCTGCCTCACTGTCTCTCCTCCTCTCACCTAAAAAAATGGAGGAGTAAACAGAGGCAGACTAAGGTCAGCTGAGGGCCCGGGCACAGAAGAAAATATTGGGTCCCTTAAAAAAAAGAGATGGAAAATAAAAATACATGTTAACCATATTTTTAAATAAATAAAGAATACTTTGTAATATTAATGTTAAAATTGCACATATGAAACCAAACTTGGTGTCATTAGAAAAAAAGTGTAAAGTTGAGGTTTTGTGGGGCCCTTCAGAAGTCGGGGCCCAGAGCACGCACTCGGTGATCCTGCCATTAAATCTGCCTCTGGGAGTAAATTTCACAAACTGGTTCAGATGGACCTACTTGAAGGAGACTATAATATAGGTTCTTTATCTAGAAGAAATTCTGGTCAGCTTTCAAAACATGATGGTACAATGATCTGTGTGCCACAAATCTTTTCCACCATGGATTGCCAGAGGTTTGCAAGCAGTAGCCTTGTATCATTTATCTTTCTTTGCTTCCTGTCACAAGCTAATTCAGCCCAAGTTGAAAAGAGATGATAGGGTTGGCTTTTGGTAAATCTGGGATAGGTAGGGTTCTTTCAGAGTCCTGTCCATAACACTGAGCCCAAACAATGACTCTCTATTCAACTTTAAAAATACGGCAAAACCATTCATGCTAGCTATATGTGGCAAGAGGTTTGGAAAGACACTTACTATGACATGAAAGGCTTTTGGAGCTGCCACAAGTCAATACTGGCTTTGTGCTCAATCCCTCTTGGTGCTCATATTTGTCTGTGTGGGTACCATATGTTGGGCCTGAAAATTGAGTTGGGCATCTGCAATCACATTGGCCTAGATCTGAAGGAAAAAGTTAAGTTGGCATGCCCCTCACTACAGACAAGGTGACAGAAGCCTCTTGTACACTGCCTGGATGGATTGACCTGGGTTGTAATGCTCACAATAAGAGGGGATGATCTTCTTGTCATCCAGCTAGGATGCTGGCCACATCTAGTGATGATCAATCTTGGACTAGAATTGGGAAGAGAGATGGACGGAGTTGGAGAAAACAACTAAGGATGAGACTTTAATATGACATGTAACAAATTGGTGGGTTTCAAAAGGTTTATCAATAATTTAAATTGAATTACAAGGGAAAGAAGCTTACCTTGAGCTTTTCCCCATCACCCTCAACAGAAGGACCCCCTTTGTATAGCTCAGCATGACCCCCAACTATTCAATATATGAAGGCAAATTAATGTCCCTTCAAAACTTCTAATGGGAGGTCAGGATTTGGCATTATTCAGAAACTAAGAGAATTTCTAGGAATTGAATCTCATCATTTCTTCAATAGCTAGACTGTTATGAAGTGTTCTTCCATTAAAAAAACACTGTAGGTGTTCTCTGCTTTGATCTAGTACCTTTTCCATTTATACTTCTGTTATCAATGAATTAAAAATCTCAGGCCCTGGCCGGTTGGCTCAGTGGTAGAGCATCGGCCTGGTGTGCGGGGGACCCGGGTTCGATTCCCGGCCAGGGCACATAGGAGAAGCGCCCATTTGCTTCTCCACACCCCCCCTCCTTCCTCTCGGTCTCTCTCTTCCCCTCCCGCAGCCAAGGCTCCATTGAAGCAAAGATGGCCCGGGCGCTGGGGATGGCTCCTTGGCCTCTGCCCCAGGCGCTAGAGTGGCTCTGGTCGCGACAGAGCGATGCCCCGGAAGGGCAGAGCATCGCCCCCTGGTGGGCAGAGCGTCGCGCCTGGTGGGCGTGCCAGGTGGATCCCGGTCGGGCGCATGCGGGAGTCTGTCTGACTGTTTCTCCCCGTTTCCAGCTTCAGAAAAATACAAAAAAAAAAAAAAAAATCTCAGTATTTCCATACTTGTATTCCAGGTAGACAAAGCATGTGTCCTAGCTACTTCCCATTGTTCTACTGAGTATGGCTTTCTAGGTCTAGGTAAGCCACTTCATACAAAGCTCATTGACAGCAGATAGGGTGAGAGCCTTCAGGTCAGTTGTCCAACCATGACTAAAGAAGTAACCATTCAATTTTCAAAGAATAGTTTAGGACCTTTTTCTTCAGCAAGGAAGTATGAGCCATGTAGTTTCCCTTAAAAGGAAATGGTAGATGGCAGAATCCATAATTTATATATCTAGTCTAAGATTTCTGTCAGCATAATGGCCGGGAAAGAGAGATAATAAGAGCCCTACTAGACAGCCATTATATTAGAATGTGTAGATGGTCACCTCTTTCAGCTTTGTCTAAAGCTGGTCCTAGACAAATCCCTTGAATCACAGAGAGTATATGAAAGACCATCCTTAATTTGAACAATGTAAGGAGATAGCCTCACCCAAGTTTCTTTTTTGATGGTTAAAGGTGATGGTAGAGAATAAATGGCTTTTCCCATCTTGGAAGGCTGCCTAACCCCTCAAGACGGCCTCAGCAGAGCAGCTGTCAGCCTCTATGGAAGAGAAGATTTGGCCCTGCTGAGTGAGTGGCCACATGCCATGTGCCCTTCCTGAGGAACATGCTCCAACTTGTGTCCCCTGCTATATTTGAGCTGTTGAAAGTAGACCCAGCAGGAATTAAGCATCTGTAGCATTAGGCGGCAACACCAGATGATTACTTTACTGAGTTGGGGCTTAGAGTGAAACAGAAGCTGAGCCTAGCACCAGAGACATAGGAGTCTCTTCTCAAATTCCTCACTTCAGTGTCACTGTCCTTTTACTTAGGTTAGGTCCAAAAATAGTGCCCATGCTGGGCCACAGACTGGTGGAATGGGGAAGGGAAGCATGCAAATATATGTAGTAGTACAGGCTAAACCAAATGAAATCTTTCTTTTCTGGTCAGCACTGGGGAAATACTGGTTATTTCATCTGAATAGAAAAACTGTGTCATGAGTGTAGTGCCTGGTGGAAGGACAGGTAAGGTCTTTTGAGAAGAGCTGAAGCTTAAAATTAAAAGCAAATTTTCCAAAAAAACAGGCCTACCAAGATGTTTTAAGTAGAAGGTTCTGTTCACATCTTCGACAAGAAAAATTCAACATTTTGTACATTTGGATAGGTGAGGGAGAGGAAGGGAGGCAACAGCAACTCTTTGACACTATAAAAGCTTGTGTTCCCTTATCAAGACTTGTAACCAATATTTCTCCCTGCCCAGAATATAGTCATTTTGAGACAGACATCTGTTCAACAATCTGAGAGCCCCAGAGAAAAGGAGACATTCATTTTCCTTTACTCATAGTGCAGAGGCCAGAGGGGCTGATTTTGTGGCAGTGTTCCATCCTGGACTGGATTGCAGCTGATCTGGGAAGAACAATCCAGGATGACACTGAGGCACTATCCAAATGGCCTTGGATTACCAAGTGAGTTTCAAAAGCCAACTAGGAGGATACTTTGGAACCTGAAATGGATGTAAGCCAAGAGGCTCTAATTGGAGGTCTGCCATTGATGAGGTTACAATGTGGTGGAGTGGAAGAGTACTCATACTGGAATCAGGACATCTGGGTTTTAGCCCATAACTAACTCATTGCATGACCTTGAGTAAATCTATCTCCTCTGAGCCTCTCTGTCCCCTATTTTATGCAACAAAGTGTGGAACAATATGAGTTAGGAGTCTTCCTCTAACTCTGTCATTCTATGGTTTGAAGATAAAGAAGTTAGTGGCCAAGAGTTTGTATTGCATAGTATAGTGCCAAACCTAGTGCATAACAAGGAGGGCAGAATCACTGGTTTGACTCTTGTGTGGGATGTTTAGTTTTATTGAAAAGTAAATCAACAAAGAGAAATGTATTTTTTTTTCTAACTAGATATCCCACTTGTTCTCAGTCAGTCACCTTGTTTAGCACAGGGAGGACCAAGCACAAGAATGTAAAATACTTGGTATAAGTCCTGTTCATGGCTGCACAACAACCTTGAAACTCAGCCTTTCCCAGCGTGGTTCAGCAGGGGTCAGCTTCCGCAGTATAGGATACCACGTGCATTATTATTATAATTTTTTAAAGATCCTCTTTCAACCTTTTACAAATCATAAGCAGAAGAAAATGGGTCTTAGTTTGAGTTCTACATTGATCAGCCATACCGAGATTCATGTGCTGAGGGCCAACACTGACCCTCACTGAATTTGAGAAGGAGTCTAGGCTTCTCTTGGTTGCGTCCTTCCAGAATTCCAATTGAAGCTTGTCTTTTGCCCCTTTTCTTCATCCAGCATTACCTAGAATCATAGTCTTCATGTTGGAAAACAATGGAATGAACTAATCACAATAAGAAGTCAGGAGATTATTCAAGAAGTGATAAAAGCCTACCCTTTCAGAGGACTTGCAATTTAACAGGGGTCTAAGTACAAATCCTAAAGCTTTCTCTTAGTGCCCCTCAAATCTTAAGCCACTCTTAAGACTGATATAGCAGTAAAGAGATTATGAAAAGGATGTTGGCATTAAGGCTCTGTCACAGATAAATCATAGAAGGGGCTAGATAGCAAGAAAGAGCAAATTCAAACTCACTAGAGGAGGAGATCCAAGATGGCAGCAGAGTAGGTGTGTATTATACTCACCTTCTCCCAGGCCCAAACTAGAGTTACAGTTAAGTTTAAGCATGAGCATCCTGCCTGACAAGTGGGGGTGCAGTGGACAGTGTTGAACTGAGATGCAGAGGACCCAGGTTGTTCAAAACTCTGAGGTCATTGGCTTGAGTGTGGGCTAACCAGCTTGAGCACAGGGTCACTGGCTTGAGTATGGGATCATAAACATGACCTCATGATCACTAGCTTGAACCCAAAGGTTTCTGGCTTGAAGCCCAAGGCCATTGGCTTAAGCCCAAGGTCACTGGCTTAAGCAAGGGGTCACTCACTCTGCTGTAGGCCCCCCCCACCTGGTCAAGGCACATATGAAAAAGCAATCAATGAACAACTAAGGAACCACAGTGAAGAATTGATGCTTCTCATCTCTCTTTCTTCCTGTCTGGACCTATCTGTCTCTCTCTCTGTCTCTGTCACACACACACACACACACACACACACACACACACACAAAGATCATTCTGAACTCAAGACTAAATGAAGAGGAGTCTTATAACGAAGGATTCACAGAAGAAGGCATATCAAGACTATTCATGCTGACACCTTGACCATCTGCTGCTTCTCCTATATGTCCAGGCAGATTCTGCCTAAATTCATAGCCAACTATTTTGAGATCATTAGCCAGTGCTCCAAGACTGGTGCCATCTTCCAAACCAAAAGAGGCCAATAGGTCTGGGCCAACACCAGTGAGACCTGGGTCCAGGAATATGTCATTGATCTAGAGCAGTATGCCTGAGTGGCCTGGAAGCTTTGAGGAACCCATGGCCTTGGTGGGTCAATAGGAAGCAGGGGCCTGAGCCTGGGAAACACCCCTGTTACCTCCACATCTATCAATCCTGTGGGTTGGTTGTTGTCAAACACCCATGCTCTGGGGATCTTCTTAACTTAAATTTTCAACGTATTTATACTACTTAATTTTTATAATTTATTTTGAATGTCACGCTGTTTTGGGGACTATTTGGTCCAAGAGATCTCAGGACACCTTCTTCACTACCATCCCCTCCCTCTTCATTTTCACTGTGATTGGTAAAAATTGAGTGACTGTCATCAGTTTCTTCTGGGCAGAGGTGTTCTCAAGGCCATCAGACAGACATGTGTGTATTAAAAGTTTCTGTTCAGTGCTGTGTTCAGTTTGAAGAAATAATAAAGATGTTATTTTAAAAAGCAAAATCACTTGAAATGCCCATGGAAAATGTGTTATAGTTTCTTCATCTAAAAGCTTCTACAAACTTCTTGTCAAACCCAACACTCCCTTTACCCATATCAAGGATAGAAAAACATCTGTCCAGTTTCTTTTGGTCCACCAGTGGAGTCTTCTTAGGGTTAGATTTAAGAGCTTCTGGGAAGTTCATTGCTTAAAAATATGAGAATCTGCTGTTTGCTAGAGTTGATATGGCTGCTTTGGCTGTTTAGGGCATGGCCTCTTTATTTCTTATCACTCTATGACAAAGAGTGATGTTATAGAGTGATAAGAAAGAATAGAGTGATGATTTTTCTATGGAAAAAGCACTGGATTTGAGTTTGTGTCCTTAATGGAACCTACTTAACCTCTTTAAAGCTTCACTTTCTTAATCTATACAATGGGAGAAAAACAGTACTTAACTCATAAGTTTGAGGTATAACTCAGATAATGCATATACAGAGCAATTAGCACATTGTCTGGCACATTGTTAAGTCTCAATAAATAGTAGTTATTATTAGTTTTAGTGAGGCCTTGCAGTGGAAACTTGGAGCTGTCTGATAGCTCTGGGCACTTGGAGGTAAGCCTGTAGACTAGTGAAAGTAGTTGTAGTCACCATTACTTTCTAAGGACAGAATGGTCAGTAGAAGGGTACAAAAATGTAGAGCAATAAAACCTTTAACTTAGAGAAGTAAAATTATGCTCTGAGGAAGTATTAGCATAACCACCAGCAGCAAGAGCAGCAGCCACTGCTGCCACCAATACCTGCAAATGGGCAACAAGCCAGCAGCCAAAATGAAGGTTTGACTACTGACCTGAATAATTTTAGGAAACCAGGGGAGAAGACCTTCACCCAAGATAGTTGGCTCTTTGTGGGCAACCTCCGTCCTGCCATCAGTAAGGATGGAATGCAGAAACTCTTTGAGAAATATAGAAAGGCAGGCGAAGTCTTCATTCATAAGGATAAGGATCTGCTTGGAAACAGAACCCTAGTGGAGATTGTTAAAGTGGAACTAGACAACATACCACTCCGTGGAAAGCAGCAGCTTGGGTGCTTTGCTGGCCATAGTGGATTCCTTACAGTACTAAACATTCCACAGTATGTGTCCATCAAATTGCTGGAGGAAGCCTTTTCTGTGTTTGTAGGTTGAGCAGACTGTAGTCATTGTACATGATTGAAGAAGATCCTCAGGAAAAGGCATTGTTGAGCTCTCAGGGAAGCCAGCTGCTTGTAAAGTTATGGACAGATGCAGTGAAGGCTCCTTCCTGCTAACCACTTTTCCTTGGCCTGCGACTGTGGAACTAACGAACCAGTCAGATGATGAAGAGAGACTTCCAGAGAAGCTGGTTATAAAGAACCATCAATTTCACAAGGAGTAGGCACACCTACCTAGATTTGCACAGACTGACTCCTTTGTGTATAAGTATACTATGTGCTGGAAGGGACTCTCTGAGATGGAGAAATAGCAGCAGGACCAAGTGGACCACAACATCAAAGAACCTACTGAGAAATGAGATAGAGATGGAGGCTACTCACCATGAACACCAGGTCATGCTAATGAGACAGGATTTGATGAAGTATCAATAAAAACTTCAGAGGATGGAAGAGCTATACAACCAAGAAGTTCAAATACTAAAGCAACTGGAATTCAGGCCAGAGGAGGAGCGAAGGTGCTGTGAGGAAGACATACAGGGACAGAAGGAAGGATTCAAGGGAACTTTCCCTGATGTGAGTGAGCAGGAGATATGGATAGGCCAGATAGCTATGGGAGGTACTCTGGGCATGAACAACAGAGGCATCATGACCCCTGCTCCTGTGTCTCTGGTACTCCAGCTCCTCCAGGTCCTGCCAATTATGATGCCAGATGGAACCTTGGGATTGACCCCAGCAACTTCTGAATGCTTTGGCCAAACTGTTACAATAAAAGGAATAGGGGCAATTGGTGGACACCCTCCTGCATTCAACCAGGCAGCTCCTAGAGCTGAATTTGTTCCAAACAAAAAACTGATACTAATAAAATTGCAGTGTCTAGTTTCCTAAAATCCTTAACAGAAGGACCCTTTCTGGATTAGCTGCAATTCTACCCTGAAAAGTTGTTAGGGATTCCTCCCAATACTTCGATCTTTCATGCCTGTACTATCCTAGGAAGTACGTTGGAGCCAGAGGGCAATATTATATAGTATATTGTTTAATCATATCTGTGTGGTGCATTCATGAATTCTCATGTGATTATTGAGGGCCTAGGATGAAGGAAACAATGGCAAAGTAGATCAGTTACATTCCCCATTAATCTTGATCATTCCATTCTTTGTTTATCCTGTTCTCTTTGTGTTCTCATTCTTAAATTCTCCAACCCCAGAGACACTGCCACATATACCACAAACCCACAAGCATCTCTCAATGGCCTTAGCTACATCACTCCATTCATTCCCAGGTAGGAATTCAGGCAAATGTCCTCAGAGGTCACAGATAACGTACATACTATTCTGCTATATCCCATGTATTATTTCTTCATGTCCTAAGAAAGACATTTTCAGACATTTTCTCTTAGAGATTTTCATTTTAGTGTGTGTGTGTGTGTGTATGTGTGTGTGTGTGTATTTAAATCTTGTGTTAACTCACCTCTATCTTTTTCTTGAGTAAGGGTGACTAAGGAATGTCCCTTTTGTGTTTGATGTTGTTATTCCCAGCTTTTCTTGATAGGCCTAGTACAATCTTGGAAACAGGGTTGCTGCATGCTGAAGGTCAGACAGTAGTTCTTAGCCTTGCTTATCTTTGGCAGTTACATGGTACAATTTTTTTTATTAGTGTACAATGCTTGGCTTGTCCCTGATACCTTTGGAGTATTTTCTGAGACATAGAGCAGTAATGTAACTTCAAATTATTAAAATATATTATAAGTCTTTAAAAAAAAAGAAACTAGTTGTGAGGAAATACACAAAAGACATGAAGAGAGGTGAAAAGACTAAAATGAAACTTTGTAAGTTTCCCTGATGACCAGCCCTGATTTCTTCCCTGTTTTCTAAATCAGAAAACAAGTTTAGAAGGAAAGGCTCCCACTGTCCTCTCTGTAAATGTGTCTGGAGCAAACCATTTCTTTTCTTGCTCTCTATAAAACCACAGCACACCAGAACATCTACTAAACATGCTGTTTTCAGACATTTTCCATTAGTTTGGCTCACAGAAATCAGAGATGAGATTTTTGGGGATACTAAGTCCAATAATTTTATCAGTCATGCTTAAGGGGATATAGCCTTTCATATACTGAGCAAGTATGTAACAGACAATACAACAAATATTGTCAAACTTCCCATTCTCTCTTTGTCAAATGAGGTGGTGTTATGTGATACCTGATATGAATCATTCAGGCAGCTGCCATACTGCATTAATTGCAGAGGAGCTGGATTCCATACAAGGTGTTCCCAAAGGTACTAAATACTCATCCAGAAGTTCTTTGAAAGGTTGCACTGGGTGACAAGAACACTAAATCCTTCTATGCGTTAGAGCTCCAAGAAAGGACAACTGAAAATTACACCACATTTTTTTTCTCTTTTCTTTCCAAAAGAGAAAATTTTTAATTGCTCACTTGGGCCCTTCCAACCCTTTTCTTCATGTTTTCTGGCTTTGAAAGCACTTAAGTGCTTTTCCCCTTGCATTCAATGTCTTACACCATAATTTCTTTATGAAAACAATATGTATTTTAAATAAATGCTAAATAAAAATGAATATATTACTGGAAGACCATCCTTGTGTAAAGTATCCAGTATTGAAATGAGTTTAACAACTTTTAACCTCTAACCCAAGCTCCAATCTCATATTTCAAGCTACTTGGAGATCATCTTTACTTGGATGTTCCATCATTACCTCAAACTCCCTATATCCAAAACCAAATATTTCACCTTTGCTCTAAACCACTTCCTCTTCCCACTTTTCCTTATAGTTGAAGGCACTACCAAAACCCTATCATCTAGGTTTAGAAACCTTGGAGTCATCCTGGATTCTTCTTTTTTTCATTTGCCTTTCATAGATGACTAAATCCTGGTTGTTTAGTCTTTGATTTGCCTTTCAATTGGCCTTTGATGTATTGTTGCCTCTTAATTCCCACTACCATCATTTCAGATCTGGTTCTTGCCACTCAATGGCTGGATTCCTGGAAGAGCTCACTCACTGGTTTGATTTTTCAATCTATCTATCCTGTTGGCCACTGCCGGATTAATCTTCCTATAACCCTGCTCTGAGGATGTCACTCCTGCTCAAAATTCTACAAGGGGTGCTTATCGCTTATTGTATCAAGTCTAAATTAACCTATCATTCAAGAAGTTTTTATTATTTTAGAATACAAACCTACTTCCACAGCCAGGGTTCTAACATTACTGTTTCAGTATAAACCACAAACCACACTCATTCTTGCTTTAAGGCCTTCATTTGTGTTCATGTCCACTTCCATCTCCTCTGATTTACAAAGCATTCCATAGTTTAGGGTCTATGTTAAGTCCCAGTTCCTCCATCAAGCTCTCCTTGATTTCTCTGGCATACACAGACTACCTCCTGTGTCTGTTGCCTATACTATAATATTTTAGCAGCTAATCAGATGGTATAAATGAAAAAAATACTAACAGTCAGGAGAACTGAGTGCAACTCTTGGCCTTCCCTGTGACTCAGTAGATGACACTGGGAAAGTTCCTCCCCTTCTCTGGGCCCTGATATCTTCCCAAGTAAAATAAGAGTTAAACAACAGATGACATCAGAGTAATGGCAGTGTGAGAGATACTCCTGATCTCTTGACATTTCAACTATAATGTAGTGAAGCAATCCCACCTGGGCTTACAGGCCTTCCTGAAATATCTGTCCACCTGATTAACTAAAGGTGGGAAGAATTAAAAAGGGGGAACAGAAGATAAAATGCATTCTCGGTAGGTTGGCTCCTGAGAGAAGCCTACAGTGACTGGGTTTGTTTCTCTGCTGGGACTATGGGGAGAAAAGAAACCCAGGCTTCCTGAGTTTTTAAATATTGTTCTTTTTTTAAAATTTTTATTTATTCATTTTAGAGAGGAGAGAGAGAGGGAAAGAGAGAGACAGAGAAAGAGAGAGAGAGGAGAGAGAGATGGGGGGAGGAGCTGGAAGCATCAACTCCCATATGTGCCTTGACCAGTCAAGCCCAGGGTTTCGAACCAGTGACCTCAGCATTTCCAGGTCGACGCTTTATCCACTGCGCCACCACAGGTCAGGCTGCCTGAGTTTTGACTGCCAGGGATACAGAGAAGAAAGCTGGAGTGACTGGGTCTTCTGCTAGGAGAAGCAGAGAGATTGAGGAGTAAAAGGGGAGATAACTAAACCAAACTGGCAGCAGAACGAGGTGTCACAGCCAGTATTCCCATACCTATCTGCAGCTTCACTCAGGGAAGAGACAAAGAAACCAACATGTGGCCCCCAGCCTCCCAGATCCCACCTCCCTCACCTTGCTGGGTACATAGAGTGGCAGTGACAGACCCTACAGCTAACTCTTCAAAGACACTCTCTCCCCAGAAGAACAGTGGTACTCTGTGTCTGGTCCCCTAGACTGCAGAGACACAAGGGAAAGCACCCAGAGGCCTGAGGTCACCATTGCTAAAGCCATAAAGCTGCAAGGTGCTCACAACATGCCTCATCCACCAATATGACTGCAGCTGCACCTACATAATTGGCAGCAACATCTCAGTAGAAGTCAACCCAAGAATTTCACAGAGCTCAAAATTGTTACACAGCAACACCTAGTGGAACAAAACAGTAACCTCTGAAAACTGATTTCTTTTCCTTTTTCTATTTTTTCTCTTTTGAACTTCATTTTATTTCACTTTTATATTTTTATCCTTATCTTTTGAGGGTATTTTGTTTATTTATTTCTTTTTTGGTTTTCACTCTTCATTTTCTATGGTTTTTCTTTTTTTACTTGCAATTATATGATATTTTAAAATTTTACAGTTTTCATTGTATTTTTTCAATTTTTTATTTTTTATTTTTTTAGTTTTTTTTGTTAGAGTTTTTAACAATACCACTCTCAAATGTCATAAAGGAAGAAGAAATTAGATACCATGGCTAAACAAGGCAGAAATGTAGTTCAGAAAGAAAATAAAACAAATCTCTAGAAAGAAATTTCAATCACATGGAAACCTTGGAGATAAATGATAGAGAATTCAAAATTAGAGTTCTGAAAATAGTCAATGAGATGTGAGAAAAAACTGATAGGCAATTTAATGAGCTCAAAAAACAAATTAATGAACAAAATGAGTACTTCACCAAGGATACTGAAACTTTAAAAAATAACAAAAAAAGATGAAGAACTTGATACATGGATTGAAGAATGAGGTAGCAAGTTTAACTATTAGAACAGGCCAGCTAGAGGACAGAATCAGAGACATCAAAGACAGGCAACAAGACATGCTACAGAGAGAAGACAGATAATCACAAATTTAAAAAATGATAGAGTTCTACAAGTATTGTTTTACTGTATCAGAAAAGACAATATATGAATAATGGGTATGTCAGAAAGAGAGGGAGAAGGAAATGGAGAGCCTATTTAATCAAGCAAATGATGAGAACTTCCCAAGCCTATGGAAAGAGTTAGATACTTGAAAAAAAGAAGCAAACAGAACACCGAGTCATCTCAACCCTAACACACTTTCTCCAAGGCACATTGTAATAAAATATTCAAAAATCAATGAAAAAAACAGAATTCTCAAGGCAGATAGGGAAAAGAAGAACATACATATAAAGGAAAGCCCATTAAGTTATCATCAGATTTTTCAGCAGAAACTCTAAAAATGAGAAGAGAGTGGACCCAAATATTTAAAGTATAGAAAAAGAGGAATTACCAGCCAAGACTATTATATCTGTCAAAGCTATCCTTCAAATATGATGAACAAATAAAAACTTTTGCAGACATACAGAAGCTGAGGGAATTTATCACCAGAAAACATCAACTGCAGGAAATACTCAATGAGGTTACTCAACCAGACACAAAGAACAAAATAAATAAAAACTACAAGGAAAATCTCCAACAAGGCCACAATGAAAACAAAGATAATCTGTGACAGCAATAATATAAAAAGGGAAAGGATAAAGATCTGCAGTAGCAAAGGAGGATGGAAAGCAGAAACACTCACAAAACAATGGACTCATACATAATTTTTCTCTTAATAACATAATGGTAACCAACCACAAAAAAGATACTACTGAAACACACAGCTTAAAAAAAATAACAGGGGAAAGAAGTATGGCATACCATCAAACAAAAACAATGGACAGAAACACAAAGGGAGAGAACAAAACAAGTCATAGAGCTACCAGAAAATAAAACATAAAGTAGCTAAGGAAATCCTCAAGTGTCAATAATTACCCTAAATGTAAATGGACTGAACTCACAAATAAAGAGGCACAAAGTAGCAGATTGGATCAAAAAGCAAAACCCAACCATATGATGCCTTCAAAAGACACATTTAAGTTGCAAGTACAAAAGCAGACTCAAAGTGAAGGGCTGAAAACTGACTCTCCAAGAAAATAATATCCAAAGAAAAGCAGAAGTAGCCATACTCATCTCTGATGACGCTGATTTCAAGACAAAAATGTAACCAGAAACAAAGATGTGCATTTCATAATGATAAAGGGGATATTGCATCAAAAAGACATAACACTTTATTAATGTATATGCACTGAACCAGGGTGTACCAAAATATATAAGATATTTACTAACTGATCTAAAAATAGAAGCAGACAATAACACAGTCATACTTGGAGACTTCAACACATCATTGTATGCTTTAGATAGATCATCCAAACAAAAATTCAATAAAGAAATATCGGCCTTAAATGACATACTGGACAAAGTGAACATAATAAACATTTAAAGGACATTTCATCCCAGAATATCAGATTACACATTGTTTTTCAGTGTGCATGGAATTTTCTCAAAGAGAGACCATAAGTTGGGTCACAAAACTAACATCAACAAATTCAGTAAAATTATAATTATGTCAAGCATATTTTCTGATCATAACTCTTTGAAATTAGAATTTAACTGCAAACAGAAAGTACAGAAACCCACAAAAATATGGAAATTAAAATACTTCAAAAAATGACTGGGTCAAAGAAGAAACAATAGCAGAGTTCAAAAGATATATACAGAAAAATGAAAATGACAACATGACATATCAAAATTTCTGGGATGCAGCAAAAGCAGTAATAAGAGGAAAGTTTATATCAAGAAACAAGAGTGGAGGAGAAGACAAGATGGCGATGGAGTAGGCGGACGTACCAACCTCTACCTCCCAGAACCAAAGTAGATTACAAACTAATTTTAAGAACTATCATCTGGAAAAACCAACTTTGGACTAAACTAAGAGGACTCTTCAACCAAGGAACACTGAAGAAGCCACACCGAGACTGGCAGGAAAACCAGAAATGCGGAGAGGGCTGCCAAGCTCCCCGGAGCAAACAGCAGCCGGGAGAGACTCGCGTGCAGGGAAGTGAGTTTAGCAGAGAGGGGAGGGTCCTGAATCCCAGGAACAAAGCCCCAGCCTGCAGCCCCAGAGCCTAGAAGAGGCGTATGGACAGTATTTAGCTGGATACAAGTCAGGATACTGTTTGTGAGAAAGAGACTGACTTCTCAGACCCAGGATTCTTCTTAAAGGGACCGCGCAGAACACCTCTCTCACAAACACTCACCCGGGGTTCCAGGGTACAGGGAGAGAGGAGAGGACCAGAGTAGCAGCAAGAGAGTGTAATCTAGGAGGCACAGGGAGAAACATTTTGAGAGACAGCCACCCTAACTCCTGGGACAAGTCACTCCCCAAATCTGAAGTGAATATTTCCCATGGAAACAGCAATACCAGCAAAGGAAAGCAGGACACCAGCCAAACAAGCTCTGCCACGGCACTCAGAGCAGAGTCGCTTAGAAGGAGGGAGCTTTTGGGACTACGGTAGTGAGTGTTAGGGTCTGAGCTGCAGCGCCCCCACCCACACGGCTGAGGGCTCGCCAGAGTGCGGGCAGCAGTGGGACACGGAAGTGCAGTTCTGTAGGCAAGGGCAAAAGCTGGCTGGCCACCACTGGGCCCAGGTGTGAGCTCAGTCTTGTCTGGCTGGGGAAGAAGGGGCATGCAAAAGTGGTCAAGCCCAGCTGTGGGCCACCTGCAATCCAGCCTGCAGGGGAAGGGCAGGAACCCTGGAAGGGGTTGAGACCCGCCCTTGAGCAAGGGCGCAGGAGCACAGCCTTGCCCCGCCCACAGAACCAAGGCTTGTGGCCTGACTTGGGAGCCACCTCCTCCTGTGGGGGTGGGGCCAAAAACCCAGAACAGGCAGAGTCCCCCTACTGAGCGTGGGCATGCAGTCCCACCCAGTTTGTGGAGCCAAGGCTTGCAGCCGTCCCACGGGTGGGCTCCTCCTGCAAGAGCAGGGCGAAAGCCTGGAAACAGATGGAGACCCGCAGCTGAGCAACGGTGCTCGCTACTGCCCTCAGGGCCGAGCATAACGCTACCCACGGGGGCGGGGAGAAGGCCAAGGCCACCAAGGCTTGTACACCCGAGCATGTAATCACAGCCACTCCCATGAAAGAGAGGCAAAACCCACAGCAACAGCCCCAGTGGGCAGGCACTGGCAACGCCCATATCCAAATCCCCAGGCAGCAACAGCAGAGAGGGTGGTGGGCCTGTAGACAGACCATACCTAGGAAACAGAGACCACACCCAGTGGACTCCAGTGGCCAAAACCTTCCTTTACACAGAGAAAATGAGAAGGCAGAAAAATGCAACACAAATGAATCAAGAGAAATCCCCAGAAGAGGAACTGAACGAATCAGATATAACCGAATTACCAAATGCAGAGTTTAAAATAATGATTGTTAGGATGCTCAAAGATATTAAAACAACAACAGATGGTCATTACGAACACCTAAATAAAGAGATAACAAATATAAAAATAATTAAAAAGAATCAGTCAGAAATGACAAATACAATATGAGAAATAAAGAACACAATGGAAGGAATTAAAAGCAGGATAAATGAAGCTGAGAATCGAATCAGCGAGTTAGAGGACAAGATAAATAAAAGCACAGAAGCAGAGCAGAAAAAAGAAAAGAGACTCAAAAAATCTGAGGAAACTCTAAGAGAGCTCTGTGACAACATGAAGAGAAATAACATCCGCATCATAGGGGTTCCTGAAGAAGAATAAAAAGAACAAAGGATAGAGACTTTGTTCAAGAATATCATAGCTGAAAACTTCCCTCAATTAAGGCAGGAAAACATTTCACATGTTCAAGAAGCAAAGAGAACTCCATTAAAGAGAAACCCAAAGAAATCAACACCATGAAACATCATAATTAAAATATCAAAGCTAAATGATAAAGAGAAAATACTAAAAGCTGCTAGAGAAAAAAAGACTATCACCTACAAACGAGCCCCCATAAGGATGACTTCCAACCTCTCAACAGAAACACTTGAGGCCAGAAGGGAATGGCAAGAAATATTCAAAGTAATGCAGAACAAGAGCCTTTAACCAAGACTGCTTTATTCATCAAGGCTATCACTTAAAATGGAAGGAGAAATAAAAAGCTTTCCAGACCAAAAAAAAAAAAAAAACAACTCAAGGAATTTACTACAACCAAACCAAAGCTGCAAGAAATGCTAAGGGGCCTGTTGTAAACAGATCAAAGAAGAAAAAGAATATAGCAAAAGAGAAATACAGTTTTAAAGAATAAAATGGTGCCTGACCCGTGGTGGCGCAGTGGATAAAGTGTCAACCTGAAAATGCTGAGGTTGCCAGTTCGAAACCCTGGGCTTGCCTTGTCAAGGCACATATGGGAGTTGATGCTTCCTGCTACTCCCCCTTCTCTCTCTCTCTCCCTCTCTCTCTCCTTTCTAAAATGAATTAAAAAAATGAAATAAATAAAGAATAAAATGGCAATAAACAATTACATATCAATAATAACCTTAAATGTAAATGGATTAAATGATCTGATCAAAAGACATAGGGTAGCTGCGTGGATAAGAAAACAGGACCCATACATATGCTGTTTACAAAAGACACACCTTAAAACAAAAGATGCAGATAGACTGAAGATAAAAGGAAGAAAAAAATATTTTACGCAAATGGAAATGAAAAAAAAGCTGGGGTAGCAATACTTATATCAGACAAAATGGATTTTAAACAAAGACTATAGTTAGCAATAAAGAAGGTCACTACATAATGATAAAGGGAGCAATCCAACAGGAAGATATAACCATTATAAATATCTACGCACCTAATATAGGAGCACCTAAATATATAAAGCAGACTTTGATGGATTTAAAGGGAGAGATCAACAGCAATACTATAATAGTAGGGGATATCAATACCCCACTAACATCACCAGATAGATCCTCAAAAAAGAAAATTAACAAAGAAACAGCAGACTTAAAAACATACTAGATCAACTCAATTTAATAGATATCTTCAGAACCTTTCACCCTAAAACAGCAGAATATAATTCTTTTCAAGTGCTCATGGTACATTCTCTAGGATAGACCACATGTTAGGGCACAAAAGTGGTCTCAACAAATTTAAGAAGATTGAAATTATATCGAGCACTTTCTCTGATCACAATGGCATGAAACTAGAAATCAACCACAACAGCAATATTGAAAAACACTCAAAGACTTGGAAACTAAATAGCATGTTATTAAATAACGAAAGGGTAAACAATGAGATCAAAGAAGAAATTAAAAAATTCCTAGAAAGGAACGATAATGAGCATACATCAACTCAAAATTTATGGGACACAGCAAAAGCAGTCCAGAGAGGGAAGTTCATAGCATTACAGGCATACCTCAATAAGCTAGAAAAAGCTCAAATAAACAACTTGACCTTACATCTAAAAGAACTAGAAAAAGAACAGCAAGTAAAGCCCAAATGTAGTAGAAGGAAGGAAATAATAAAGATCAGAGCAGGCTCTGACCAGTTGGATCAGTGGTAGAGCGTCGGCCTGGCATGCAGAAGTCCCAGGTTCGATTCCTGGCCAGGGCACACAGGAGAAGCGCCCATCTGCTTCTCCACCCCTCCCCCTCTCCTTCCTCTCTGTCTCTCTCTTCCTCTCCCACAGTGAGACTCCATTGGAGCAAAGATGGCCCGGGCACTGGGGATGGCTCCTTGGCCTCTGCCCCAGGTGCTAGAGTGGCTCTGGTCTCAACAGAGCGACGCCCCGGAGGGGCAGAGCATCGCCCCCTGGTGGGCAGAGCATTGCCTCCTGGTGGGCGTGCCAGGTGGATCCCGGTCAGGCGCATGCGGGAGTCTGTCTGACTGTCTCTCCGCGATTCCAGCTTCAGAAAAATACAAAAAAACAAAAAACAAAAAAGATCAGAGCAGAAACAAATGACATAGAGGCTAAAGAAACAATACAGAGGATCAATGAAACTAGGAGCTGGTTCTTTGAAAAGGTAAACAAGATTGATGAACCTTTAATTAGACTCACCATGAAAAAGAGAGAGAGGACTCAAATAAATAAAATTAGAAATGACAGTGGAGAAATAACAACTGACACAATATAAAATATTGTAAGAAAATACTATGAAGAACTGTATGCCAAAAAAACTAGACAACCTAGATGAAATGGACAAATTCCTTTAAATATATAATCTTCCAAAAATTAATCTGGAAGAATCAGAAAACCTAAACAGAACAATTACAACAAATGAGATAGAAACAGTTATCAAATAACTCCCAAAAAAGAAAAGTCCTGGGCCTGATGGCTTCACAAGTGCATTCTACCAAATATTTAAAGAAGACCTAACTCCAATCCTTCTCAAGCTATTTCAGAAAATTCAAGAGGAAGGAAGACTTCCAAGCTCCTTTTATGAGGCGAGCATAATTCTGATTCCAAAACCAGGCAAAGACAACACAAAGAAAGAAAATTATAGGCCAATATCCCTGATGTATTTAGATGCTAAAATCCTCAACAAAATATTAGCAAACTGGATCCAGCAATATATGAAAAAAATCATACACCATGATCAAGTGCAATTTATTCTTGAGAGGCAAGGCTGGTACAATATTTCCAAATCAATCCATGTGATTCATCAGATAAACAAAAGGAAGGAGAAGAACCACATGATAATTTCAAGAGATGCAGAAAAAGCATTTGATAAAATCCAGCACCCATTCATGATCAAAATTCTCAGCAAAGTGGGAATACAGGGGACATACCTCAACATGATAAAGGCCATCTATGACAAACCCACAGCAAACATCATACTCAATGGGCAAAAATTAAAAGCAATCCCCTTAAGATCAGGAATGAGATAGGGGTGCCCCCTTTCACCACTCTTATTCAACATAGTTCTGGAAGTCCTAGCCACAGCAATCAAACAAGAAAAAGAAATAAAAGGCATCCAAAGTGGAAAAGAAGAAGTAAAACTATCATTATTTGCAGATGATAGGATATTGTATATAGAAAACCCTAAAGTTGCAGTAAAAAAACTACTAGACCTGATAAATGAATTCAGCAAGGTGGCAGGATATAAAATTAATACTCAGAAATCAGAGGCAATTTTTTTAGTTTTTTTAAATTTATTTATTAAATTTAATGCAGTGACATTGATAAATCAGGGCACATATGTTGAGAGAAAACATCTCTAGATTATTTTGACATTTGATTGTGCTGTACACCCCTCCCCCAAAGTTAAATTGTCTTCTGTCACCTTCTATCTGGTTTTCTTTGTGCCCCTCCCCTCCCCCAACCCCTCTCTCCTTCTTCAGCCCATTCCCCCTCCCCCCACCCCCCACTCCTGTTGCCATCACATTCTTGTTCATGTCTCTGAGTCTCATTTTATGTCCCTTCTATGTATGGATTCATATAGTTCTTAGTTTTTTTTTCTGATTTACTTATTTCACTCCGTATAATGTTATCAAGGTCCATCCATGTAATTGTAAATGATCCGATGTCATCATTTCTTATGGCTGAGTAGTATTCCATAGTGTATATATATATATATATATATATATATATATATATATATATATATATATATATATATACCAAAGCTTTTTAATCCACTCGTCCTCTGATGGACACTTGGGCTGTTTCCAGATCTTCGCTATTGTGAACAATGCTGCCACAAACATGGGGGTGCATTTCTCCTTTTGGAGCCATTCTATGGTGTTCTTGGGGTATATTCCTAAAAGTGGGATAGCTGGGTCAAAAGGCAGTTCGATTTTCAGTTTTTTGAGGAATCTCCATACTGTTTTCCACAGTGGCTGCACCAGTCTGCATTCCCACCAGCAGTGCAGGAGGGGTCCCTTTTCTCCACATCCTCGCCAGCACTTATTCTGTGTTGCTTTGTTGATGAGCGCCATTCTGACTGGTGTAAGGTGATATCTCATTGTGGTTTTAGTTTGCATTTCTCTAATGATTAGTGATGTTGAGCATTTTTTCATATGCCTATTGGCCATCTGTATGTCCTCTTTGGAGAAGTGTCTATTCATCTCTTTTGCCCATTTTTGGATTGGGTTGTTTGTCTTCCTGGTGTTGAGACTTACAAGTTCTTTATAAATTTTGGTTATTAACCCCTTATCAGATGTATTGTCAAATATGTTCTCCCATTGTGTAGTTTGTCTTTTTATTCTGTTCTTATTCTCTTTAGCTGTGCAAAAGCTTTTTAGTTTGATATAGTCCCATTTGTTTATCCTGTCTTTTATTTCACTTCCCCATGGAGATAAATCAGCAAATATATTGCTCCGAGAGATGTCCAAGAGCTTACTGCCTATGTTTTCTTCTAAGATGCTTATGGTTTCACGGCCTACATTTAAGTCTTTTATCCATTTTGAGTTTATTTTTGTGAGTGGTGTAAGCCGGTGAGGTAGCTGTCCAATTTTCCCAACACCATTTGTTAAAGAGGCTATCATTACTCCATTGTATTTCCTCACCTCCTTAGTCAAATATCAGTTGTCCATGGAGCTGTGGGTTTATTTCTGGGTTCTCTGTTCTGTTCCATTGATCTATATGCCTATTCTTATGCCAGTACCAGGCTGTTTTGAGTACAATGGCTGTGTAGTATAGCTTGATATCAGGAAGTGTGATACCTCCCACTTTATTCTTCTTTTTTAAGATTGCTGAGGCTATTCATGTTCTCTTTTGGTTCCATATAAATTTTTGGAATATGTTGTCTATATCTTTGAAGTATGTCATTGGTATTTTAATCGGTATTGCATTGAATTTATAGATTGCTTTGGGTAATATAGATATTTTAATGATGTTTATTCTTCCTAACCATGAGCACGGTATATGTTTCCACTTGTTTGTATCTTCCTTGATTTCTTTTATCAATGCTTTGTAATTTTCCAAGTACAAGTCTTTAATCTCTTTGGTTAAGTTTATTCCTAGGTACTTTATTTTTTGGTTGTAATTGTGAAGGGGATTGTTTCCTTAATTTCTCTTTCTGACTGTTCATTGTTGGTGTATAAAAACAACCAGAGTCTCAAAGTCTTCCAAAAATTGATGAAGAAGCAATACTTTCTAACACATTTTATGAGGCTAACCTAACATTGATAACACAACCTGACAAGGACAACATAAAAAGAGAAAATTACAGACCAATATCTCTAATGAATACAATGCAAAAACCCTAAACAAAATACTAGCAAATCGAATACAACAACACATTAAAAAATAATCCATCACAATCAAGTGGGATTCATCCCAGGAACAGAAGGATGGTTCAACATACATAAATCGACCAACGTAATACACCACATCAACAAAACAAAAAACAAAATTCATATGATCTTATAAATATATGCAGAAAAGGCATTTGATAAGATACAACATACCTTTATCTTTAAAATATTCAATAAAATGGGTATAGAAGGAAAGTATTTCAACATAATAAAGACCACATATGACAAACTATCAACTAATATCATACTTAATGGTGAAAAAATGTAGGATTTTCCTCTAAAATCAGGAACAAGACAAAGCTGCCAATTCTCTCCACTCATAATTCTGGAAGTTTTAGCTGAGGAATCAGGCAAGAGAAGGAAATAAAAGGCATTGATATTTGGAGAAAAGAAGTAAAGATATCACTTTTTGTAGATAATATGATCTTGCATATATAAAACCCTGAAGATGCCACTAAAAAACTATTAGAAACAATAAACCAATACAGTAAAGTCACAGCATAAAATATCAATTTACAAAATCTATTACTATCCTATACGCCAATGATAAAACTTCAGAAAATAAACTAAAAAAATCCCTTTTATAATTGCAGTAAAATAAAATAAAATAGCTAGGAATAAACTTAAAGTATGTGAAGGAACTATATACTGAAAACTATAAAGTATTATTAAAAGACACAATGAAATGAAATGAAAATAATATTCCATGTTCATGAGTTGGAAAAATCAACATAGTTAAAATGGCCATACTACCCAAAGCAATATACAAATTTAATGCAACCCCCATCAAAATCTCAATGTCATTTTTTAAAGAAATAGAACAGAAAATCACCAGGTTTTATGGGCCATAAAAAAACCTAAATAGCGAAAAGCAATACTGAGGGAAAAGAATGAAGCCGGAGGTATCACACTACCTGATTTCAAATTATACTACAGAATCATGATACTCAAGACAGCAGAAAAACAGACAGACAGACCAAGGGAACAGAATTGAGAGTCCAGAAATAAAACTACATATATATGGACAAATCATCTTCAACAAAGGAGCCACAAACACACAATCGAGAAAAAAAAAAAAGCCTCTTCAATAAATGGTGCTGGGAAAATTGGAAAGCCACATGCAAAAGAAAGAAATTTGACTGCAGTTTGTCCCCCTGCACAAAAAATTAATTCAAAATGGATCAAAGGCCTAAATATGAGATCTGAAACAATAAATTACATAGAAGAAAGCATAGGTGCTAAGCTCATGGACCCTGGCCATAGAGAACATTTTGTGAATTTGACCCTAAAGGTAAGGGAAGTAAAGGCAAAGATAAGTGAGTGGAACTCTATCAAACTACAAAGCAAAAGAAACCAACAACAAAACAAAAGGTAAATATATTTTTAATAAAAGAAATAATCACATCAGTGAAATGATAGGTTTATGAAATCCTTATATTTTTTCTAATATATATTGAAGTAAATACTTAAAAATAAAGTTTTCGGTGTCTCAGTCCCATCACTAGTGCACTCTACACTCTTTGGGAAACACATGACTTCATCATCTTCACAGGCCTGTCGAGCCCTGAAAACATACTAGTAACAGAGCAGTGGCTATCAATCATGGCTGATTATCAGAATTCCTCAAAGGTTTCTGAGGAGGGTCTTGTGGGGGCCTATTTCAGACCTATTGAGTTAGGTTTTCTGGGGATGGCAGTTGTGATGATCAAACAAGTTTAGAGCCTCTGCTCTATGGCTGACTTGATGGTAGGGCTCCAGGTCTGTGATTCTTTTACATTTCCAATAGTATTAGTCACAGAGGTCAAATTAAAAATATTGCATTAACTGATGAAATGAGAATTTCCCGAAATAAAAAGGAGACAAGATTTTAAATCAATGCCTTCCTTTTCAGTAGTGTTCCCCCTACCACTACTTAAGCTCCACTGTAAAATAGAAGGAATGACACCCTACCTTATGGGGTTTCTATGACTCAAATTAGAAACCATGTGGGAAAGCAATGACTGTTAACATGAAAGTTCATTGTATACTTCCTAAGGTCCCAGCATCTGTGGAAAATAGACAAGTTTAAAAATATGATTCCTGCTCTAACAGAACTCATAATATGCTTGAGGAAACCAAACTAACCCAGATAGAACAAGTGAGGAGCAATGACTTCTGAATGGGGAAGAAATTCAAGCCATGTGCACTGTGGGCAGGCTTTACGGGTAAGATTTGAGCTGAGCCATGAAGGATAAAAAGACTTGGAGAAAGAGACAGGAGAGGTAGGAATATCGACGGAAGGGAATGGCATCTGATGTAGCCGATGTGGTCCTCATGGTATACTTGATTTAGCCAAGTAAGACTTGTCTCATCACACAATGCCCCAAAATAACCCTGAGAATTGTTTAGAATACTGTTCCTTAGCATGACCCCTCTGAAAAAGCAAACACACCTTGGCAAATTTGTATAGGACCTCATACCTTAGTGTGCATTAGTGAAATTAGAGTGCTTTCTCACCAACACCTGGACAAGATGAGTAGGCTGAGGGATGGGACTTTCAATGGTGGAGGTTCAAGAGGGGTTATTTTGGAGCCCTGGAATCAGCTTCAGCTTGGGATCCAGAAAGTAGTGTGGGGGCCCAGGGAGGGTGGTAGGTATGAGGGCTCTGAATTGTCAGCCATAACAACTTCTAACCAGAATTCATCTCACATAGTTTCTTCTGTTGATATGCTTAGAAACTTTTACAAACCAGGATAACATTAAAATTTTAAAAAAATAATTAAAGATTTTATTTATTTATTTAGAGAAGAGAGGGAGAGAGGGGGGGGGGAGGAAGAGAGGGGGGAGGGAGGGAGGGAGGGAGAGAGAGAGAGAGAGAGAGAGAGAGAGAGAGAGAGAGAAGGGAGAAGCAGGAAGCATCAACTCCCATATGTGCCTTGACCAGACAAGTGCAGGGTTTCAAACGAGCGAGCTCAGCATTTCACGTCTAAACTTTATCCACTGCGCCACCACAGGTCAGGCAACATGCAGATTTATATAAGAAAATCACAGGGCTTTCACATTATACAAATGGAGATTTTTCACAGGGGTTATTTTATGAGTATTTGGAAAAATGGACTATGACAGACATGGAGATCTGGCTTTGGAAGAAACAGTATATATAACAAGATCTCTCATTTCATTTTATACCTAGGTTCTCCCTCCCAGTTCCTTTACAGTTAGACTCCTGGGATTGACCTCAGTTTAGAAAAAAGTTTCCTTTGTAAAGAAGACTATATGTGTGTGTGTGTGTGTGTGTGTGTGTGTGTGTGTGTGTGTGTGTATTTTCTCCCAGAGCCTGCTGTTCTCAGCAGAGCCTGTTTCTTGAATAGCTAGGATTAAAGATAGAGATTGTTTCTCTTCCTCCTCTGGGCTCTACAGAAGCTGATCTCCCCCACAAGTTTGCACTTGGAGCAGCTCTTCTTCGCCAGTCCTCCATTCCCTGCAGCCATTACATAAGTTATCCTAGCCAGCCAGTCAGCCAGCCTTTGTTTGGCTTGGCAGGTCCATGGTTAACTTAGGCAAAGATATTTAGGAAAATGTTCAGAAAACTTGACTCTGAGAATTCAGGAATGAGACTATGACAGGAAAGCCTTTCCACCTTTCTTTTATTTTACTACTTTCCTCACAGAGCCAGCACTCACCTGCCTATGAGACATACTGTTTTTCCTGCTCCAATTAGGCATATCTATGGATATCAATCACTGAGTTAATTCACTAAGCAGTCTTACAGAACCCACATAGTGCTAGCTTTGTGTGGTGGACAGGAAGTGAAAGGCAGACCATATGTTCAGAGCAAAGATAATTGTCTCTCTGTTCCCACACCACTCCACTCAAAGGAAACATTTAGTGCCCAAGATGAGGTGATAAAAGGTTAAGGTCAAAATGATTGTGGGAGAAGAGCAATTAGTGTCAACAGAATTTGGAAAAAGAGTAGTGAGATCCAAGAGAGGGAAGTAGTCCTGTAGTGCTTCTAGTAGAAAGTGTCTGTGGACTGCATTTGGAAAGTATTTATAGATAACTTTTATCATTTTGTCATTCTTGAGTGAAAAATCAAACAATTCCTCCAGAATCACAACCTGACATTCAAGATCTTTAATCATCTGTCCCCACTTCCCCTCATTTTTCCTGCAACAGCAACTTCTAATGTCTTGTTATACAGGTTTGCTCACTCAGGCCCATTTATTTCTGGAGTCCTGGGCATCCCAACTTGTCTATACCTTACCTTTCTCAGTGCTCCACCTTAACCCCTCTCCTGCCCTACAATTCTCTAGTGTTACCTATTTCTCACTGAGTGAAAAAATCACTATATCTTGACCCCTCTGTGTCAACACACATCTAGTTATGTCTCTCTCCTCTGAACTTTTTTTTTAATACATAAGGCATACCTTTCTCATTTGATATACCACATACAAACCACTTGCTATAACAGTTAACCATAGTATGTTATGGGATGCAGCAAAAGCATTTCTAAGAGGGAAGTCCAAAGCAATAAATGTCTACATTAGGAAAAAAGAAAAAGTCAGATAAACAACCTAACTTTACACCTCAAGGAACTAGAAAAAAAAAGAACAAACTAAGTATAAAGTTAGTAGAGAAAATAAAATAACAAGGATCAGACCTGAAATAGAGACTAAAAAGACAATGCACAAGATCAATGAAACTAAGTGCTGTGGGGTTTTTTTTTGAAAAGGTAAACAAAATAGACAAACTTTCATCTAGATTATCAAGAAAAAAGAGAACTCAAATAAATAAAATTATAAACAAAAGAGGAAATATTACAAATGATACCACAGGAATACAAAGAATCATAAGAGACTATTATGAATAACTATATGCCAACAAACTGGACAACCTAGAGGAAATGGATAAATTCATAGAATCATACCATCTACCAAAGTTGAATCATGAAGAAATAGAAAATGTGACCAGACTAATTACTAATAAGGAGATTAAATCAATAACCAAAAACAACAAAGAAGAATTCAAAACCAGATGGCATTACTGATTAATTCTAGCAAACATTTGAAGATAAATTAATATAAACTCTTCTCAAACTTTTCCAAATAACAGAAGAGTTAACACTTTTAAACTCATTCTATGAGGTCAGAATTACCCTGATACTAAAGCCAAATAAAGGTAAGAAAATTATAGACCAATATACCTGATGAACACAGATGAAAAAATATTTTAAAAAATTAACAAACTGGGCCCTGGCCGGTTGGCTCAGCGGTGGAGTGTCAGCCTGGCGTGCAGGAGTCCCGGGTTCGATTCCTGGCCAGGGCACACAGGAGAAGCGCCCATCTGCTTCTCCACCCCTCCCCCTCTCCTTCCTCTCTGTCTCTCTCTTCCCCTCCGGCAGCTGAGGCTCCATTGGAGCAAGGATTGCCTGGGAGCTGAGGATGGCTCTGTGGCCTCTGCCTCAGGTGCTAGAATGGCTCTGGATGCAACAGAGTGACACCCCAGAGGGGAAGAGCATCGCCCCCTGGTGGGCATGCCAGGTGGATCCCGGTCAGGTGCATGCGGGAGTCTGTCTGACTGCCTCCCCGTTTCCAGCTTAGGAAAAATGAAAAAAAAAAAAATTAGCAAACTGAATTTAATGATACATTAGAAAGATGATATGGCATGATCAAATAGAGTTTATTCCAGGAATACAACAATGTTTTAACATCTGCAAATCAATGTGCTATAATACCACATTAACAAAATGAAGAATAAAAATTATATAATCATCTCAATAGATAAAGTAAAATAATTTGACAAACTTAATGTTCATTCATGATTATAACTCTGAAATAACTAGGTATAGAGGGAATGTACCTCAACATAATAAAGGCCATACACGACAATCCCACAACTTCTTATAAACTTTTTTTTTTGTTATTTATTCATTTTAGAGAGGAGAGAGAGAGAAGGAGGGGAGGAGCAGGAATCATCAACCCCCATATGTGCCTTGACCAGGCAAGTCCAGGGGCTCAAACTGGTGACCTCAGTGTTCCGGGTCAACAATCCCATAACTGCCATCAGAATTAATGGTAAAAAGCTGAAAGTTTCTCCTCTAAGATCAGGAAGAAGTCAAGGATATCTATTCTCTCTACTTCTTTTCAATATAGTACTGGAAATTCTAGCCAAAGGAATTAGGCAATAAAAAATAATAAAAGACATCCATATCAGGAAGAAGGAAGCTAAACTGTCTCTATTTGCAGATGACATGACATTATATGTAGAAAAGTCCAAAGACTCCACCAAAAAACTGTTAGAACTAAAAACAAATTCATTAACATTGCAGGATACAAAATCAATATATAAAAATCAGTTGCATTTCTATGCAATAAGAAACTATCAGAAGAGAAATTGAAGGGAAAAATCCTATATATAATTGCATCAAAAAGAATAAAATACCTTGGAATAAATTTAACCAAGGAAGTGAAAGATCTGTATACTGAAAGCCATAAGATACTGATGTAAGAAATCGAAGAAGACACACATTAAATGGAAAGATATTCTATGTTTATGTTAATATTGTTGAAATGTCCATACTATCCAAAAACAGTCTAAGCATTCAATGCAATACCTATCGAAATTCTAATGCATTTCTTACAAAAATAGATTGAACAATCCTAAAATTTATATGGAACTTCCAAAGACCCCAGATAGAAAAAAAAAGGCTTGAGAAAGAACACAGCTTAATACATCACATGTCCTGATTTCAAACTACATTACAAAGCTATAGTAATCAAAATAGTATGGTATAAACATAAAATCAAATATATAGATCAATAAAATAGAATAGAGGGACCAAAAATAAACCCATGCATATACACTCAATTAATTTATGACAGAGGAGCCAAGAATACACAGTGAGGAAAAGACAGTTTCTTTCTTTTTTAAAAAAATTTAAATTTACTGTTTTGACATGGTTTCTAGTGTCCCACTCTATGTAACACCATCGACCCCCTCAGTGTGCCTCCCATGCCCCATGCAAAGTCTCTTTCCATCCCCATTTTACCCTCCCTTACCCACCCCCATCTCTAACCTGTCTCTCCCTCTGGGACATGCCACCCTGTTATCTGTATCTATATATTCTGTATATATAATTTGGCTAATCCCTTCACCTTCTGTGATCCCATCCCTTCTTCCCCTTCCCTCTGACAGCTTCCCATCTGTTCCTTGTGACCCTGACTCTTTTGTTCTTCATCTTATTGTGTTCATTAGATTCCACATATAAGTGAGGTCATATGATATTTATCTTTCTCTGCCTGGTTTATTTCACTTAGCTTAATAATCTCTGGGTACATTTATGCTACCAAAAAAAGTAAGATTTCTTTCTTTTCCACAGCCACATAGCATTCCATCGTATAAATGTACCATAATTTGTTTTTATCTAATCATCTACTTGCGGGCACTTGCGCTGTTTCCAGATCTTGGCTATTGTAAACAATGCTGTAATAGACATGGAGGTGCATATCTTCTTTTGAATTAGTGTTTTGGGATTCTTAGAATATATTTAAAAGTAGGATAGCTGTGTCATAAGGCAATTCCACTTTTAATTTTTTTGAGGAATCTCCATACTGTCTCCACAGTGGCTGCACCAGTTTGCATTCCCACCAGCAGTGCAGGACTATTCAGAAAGGACAGTTTCTTCAATAAATGATGTTAAGAAAATTGGACAGCCACATGCAAAGGAATAAAACTTGGTCCTTATATTACATCACACACACACACACACACACACACACACACACCCCAACTCAAAATGGATTAAATATTTGAACATAAAACCTGAAACCAAAAACTCCAAAAAGACAACATAGAAAAAAGCTTCTTTACATTGGTCTTGACAACATATTTTTGGATTTGACATAAAAAGCAAAGACAACAAAAGCAAAAATAAAAAAGTGGAAAAGCATCTAACTAGAAAGCTTTCGCACAGCAAAGGGAATCATCAAAAACTAAAAAGGCAACCTATGGAATGAAAAAAAAAAGCCTTGGAAATCATATGTATGATGAAGGGTTAATCTGAAAATTATATGAAGAACTCATACAAACCAGGAAAGGAAAAAAACCAATCTGATGAAAAATAGGCAGAGGAACTGACTCAGCATTTTTCCAAAGACATACAAATAGCTCAAGAGGTACATGAAAAGATATTCAATATCATCAATCATCAGGGAAATGCAAATACAGTGAGACATCACCTCACACCTGTCAGAATGGCTGACGTCAAAAAGAAAAGACAAACAAGTGTTGGTGAGGATTTGGAGAAAAGAAAACTGTTGTGCGCTATTGGTAGGAATGTAAATTGGTGCGACCACTGTGGAAAACTGTATGGAGATTCCTCAAAAAATTATAAATAGAGCTATCATGAGATCCAGCAATCCAACTCCTGGGTATATACCCAAAGGAAATGAAAATAAGATATCAAAGATATACCTGCACTTCCATGTTCACTGTAGCATTATTTACAATAGCTAAGATATAGAAACAACCTGAGTGTCTTTGATGGAAGAATGGATAAAGAAAATGTGATATATATGTCATACATATATATATGTAATATTCAACATATATATAACATAATATATATAATATTCAATCATGAGTAAGAAGGAAATCCTGCCATTTGTAACACAATGGATGGAACTTGAGTGCATTAGGCTAAGTGAAATAAGCCAGATAATGACAAATACTGTATGGTATCAGTTACTTGTGGAAAATTTTTAAAAAGTAAAACTCTTAGACACAGAGTAGAAAAGTGGTTGCCAGGGTTTAGGAGGTGAGACAAATAGGGAAAGGTTGGTAAAAGGGTACCAACTTTTAGCTATAAGATGAATAAGGTCTGAGGATTTAACGTAAAACAGTGACTATAGTTGATAACAATGTATTATATAACTGGAATTTGTTAAGAGAGTAGAACTTAAATATTCCACCATAGAAAGAGATAAATGTCTGAAGTGATGGATGTGTTAGTGAACTAAGATGCTGGGAGTACTTCCATAATGCATACATATATCAACCCCTCACAATGAATACTTTAAATATCTTACAATTTTACTTGTCAATTATACCCCAGTAAAGCTGAAAATGAAATAGAATCAATTATATATAAAAATAGTTAACCATTATTGAGGCTTTTATATTACTAGGCACTGGGATAACCATTTGGTAAGCATCATTCATTGCATTTGAACAGCAGAACAATCCTATCAGGAAGATGCAATTATCCTCATTTTATAGAAGAGGGAATGGACGTTCAGCAGGATTTACTTTGCCAAAGTCAGACAGTCAGTTAAGTGATGAAGCTCCCCTTCTCATGCCCTCTCCTATCTTGGTACATGGGTAGGGAAAGGTACATCATAATCAAATCATTGTTCTATAAATCCATTGACATCCAGAAGGAAAGCTTGAAAGAGAAAGGGAGAGAGAAAGTGGGAGTAGGAGGGAGGGAAGGATAGAGAGGAAATGAGAGAGAAAGTAATTGAAATTATGTGGGCAATTTTATCCACCATTTAACTCAATAAGCTTTGCCCTGGAGTTAATGTGAACTGGTAGATGTGAATTTGCTGTTCCCTCAGATGGCATTGGTTCCTGTGTGTCTCTCGCTGTGTGATTCTCATGCTTACATATTTTACAGCTGTGAATACACAAAACACAGAGTTTATTCTCATATTGCTATTTATTTATTATTCTATTATCATTTATTATTATTAACCTACTTTTGGCCACCCCTGTATGTGCTTTATAAATTCAACATGGTCCCTACATGCAAGCCAATTGGCTTGGTTCTGACTAAAGAAGGAATGATCTGGTAAAATGTTGGAGGAAATAATAAAAGAAACTTGTGTTGGACTTAATGAAAACTGATATGTCTGTCTCTAATGCAGCACCTCTTAAAGGAATTTTTGAGGGGTATTTTGTTTATAATTTTTTTGGATCACCAAGAACCTAACCCCTCAGAAGACAGGACTTCCCTATACTTGTTTTATTTCCCCAATTGGTGTGAAAATGCCATGTGAGAAGAGTCTGTATCATAAACTTTTTTGTATACAGTGCCTAGCCAAGTGACTTAAAAACAAAAGCAGAACATGTCAATGTCAAAGACTATTCATTAAACACGTTAATTTTTACAGCAAGTGTAAGGTTCCTGAGACACCCCAAGCTCTGCAGAAAATAAAAGGGAAGTTTTGTGCTACCGCATGTATGCCATGAGTTGTTGGCATGCTCTGTGCTATTTCTAGAGATGAAATCTGTCTGTTCTCATCTCTAGCTGGATCAACTGAACACCTGGCAGTTTCCTATTGATGCCTGTTCAGCTGTCACCTTCAAACTCCTGATTCTGTTTGCTTAGTGTGTCTCTTAGAGCTGGCCTGGCTATTTTGGGTCTTAGCTACAGCTGTCAGCGTTTCAGGCGTACCTCTCAAATTTCTAGAATTAGTTGGAAATATTTGAAGCCTGAAAAAGTAACTATAATGTCCTGAGTATGAAGGAAATATTTAGGCAAGTATCAAATGGCAGCACATAAGAATAACTAAGAAGAATTGAGTCCCTGGTGATAAAATGAGATGAGAACTACATAGCCATCTTAAGTTACTTGCATTTTAGTAGCATGGGTGAGTTACCAAACTATTTATGTTATTTTATTTGTGCATGATTAAGGAATTGACCAAATGTGAGACTGTTTGCTATAAATATGAAATGAAAGGTTGATTGAACATATTTGTTTGGCTTTAATAAAGAATAATAATAATTTCCCTATTAAAAGAGTCATTCTGGTTACACACATCTTAGGGATGCTTTGAAAGTCAAGTTGTATTGCTGGATCTCATTCTTTTTAATTTTTGATAATAAATTCTGCTCTCTAATCTGATAGGACACCATCCTGACCTGGAGCAATTAAACTGTGGCTCTGTACCATATTATTAAGATATGATTATTTCTCTTGGAGTCAGGCCCAGGAAAAGTAGAGAGTAAATTTTAGGGGATGGCTAGGTACCAAAGGAAGAGGAAGGTGATTGCGATTTCTGCATCCAAAATAAAGTTATATTTGGAGATTTATTACAAGTCAGGTCAATCATCTATTCTCTTACATTTAACAATTATTTTGTAGACCTTCATTTGTTGTGTTGTGTTGGGAAAGGTGTCAGTCAAACCCCTTTTCTCTTCACCTTTGCCTTTTAATAATTCCACCTTGTAACAATTTTACTTTTGTAATATGCAATGAAAAAAAAAACATCTTAAAAATAACCAGCAAGCCCTCTTCCATTTTTATCCTCCAGATAAAAGCTATTAGCGGAACTGAAGGTTCTGGAGATAAAGGAGGAAGTGATTGTGGTGCCAGTGAAACAAAGACCATGGGCTCAGTCCTTAGCAGGATCAATCATCTTCACTTTCTATATTTATAGACTGCTACCCAGACAATTCTGATGCAGGGAATCCAAGGACCACACTTTGAGGAACACTATGTTAGAGACTAAACAATGTTATGTCCACGGTCTAAGAAATATTAAAAACTTTAAGTCATTGCTTTTAGATTCTTTTTAAATTTTACTTTTCATTGAAATATATGCCTTTGTGATCATTCTAATCCTGCTTCCTTGTAGGCAATATCAACTATTGATAAAAAGATTACTGAATTAGATTATCTGTTGGAGAACTTGAAAACATAAACTATTAGCCTTAGCACTAATTTGTTGTCTAATCTTGACTTAATCATTTACTTCTTTTCTCCTTCTATAAATTGAAAGTTCATCTAAAATCTGTAATACTGGGATAAACTGTACTAAAAACGCTTGTATCACAAGGTGGATTTTCCTCCTCTCTCTAGGGTTGCCAGCATAAAAAAGCCACCCAGTTAAATTTGAATTTCTGATAAACAAGAAAAAATTTCTGGCATAAGTATGTCTCATGCAACAATACCTGTGCTATACTTATACTAAAAAAATGGCATTGGTTATCTGAAATTCGGGTTTAACTGGCATCTTGTATTTTATCTGGCAATCCTACCTCTATCTACCACCACCTTTTTCCTGGAGCATGGATTTTCTAACACTTGGGCAACAGAAGAGAACATTTTGCAATTCAAGGCCAGGAATGAACTGAGCACTTATTTAGCAAAATGCAGTATAGAAATGTTAGCAGGAGATGAACTTTCCACACTGAAAATATCTGGCTGTCTTCTGGTGATGGAGAGGACGTTGAGGGGGGGAGTAGAAAGTGTCTGGGGAACGACAAATATTAAATCCCAAAGTATATTCAATCAGGTATTCAAATAATATAATATAACTTGCTTTTCTTACAGCCTTAGGAAAAAATAGAGAATTAAGGATTTATTTAAACAGAAGGCTTCTGTCATATTTCACTGTTACCACCAATGGGGATAAGACATTTCTATACCGGACAGCACAATCTTGGAACCACAGCTTGACTCTTTATTAACTTCTATATCCATTCACAATTTTGAGTCAATAATTAGATTTCAAGTCACTGTGCTCTATGGGTTCCAAAGGATCCTCTTTCACCCAGGTCAGATCTTCCAAGGGGCTCTCAGCTTATGTTGTGCTGCTCTGCTTTGAAAATCCCTTTAACTTAACTCCTTTTTTACTTCCAAAGCACAAGTCTTTCTTTATTGAACCTCCTATTGATCTTTACCTCCTAGTTTACTTTCCTGTCTCAAGCTCTTCAAGAGCCAACAAGTCTCTCTGCTATCATTCTGATCTTCCTGTGCAAATATAAATTTACAATTACAAACCAACTGCTTTGCTCTGAATTCAGTTAAATAGGGGTATGGGAGGTGAGAAGTAACTGCTGAGGGTGAGGTGGTTTCAAATATTAAAATAATTTTCTTCCTGATAAAAAGACTGTATGTTCATTGCAAAAATTTCAAATAAGATGTAAAAGAAAGGAAAATAAATTAGCCTTAATCTTAAGACCCAGAGATAAAAATCTGAACCTTTTTTTAGTATTTTATTTTATTTAGACAATTAATTTTTAACGGGGTGACATTGGTCAACTGGAATACATAGATGTAGAGAACACATCTCTACATCATTTTGACATTCAATTATGTTGTATACCCATTACTCAAAGTCAAATCATCCTCTGTCACCTTTTATTTCTTTCTCTTTATGCCCCTCTCCTCACCTCACCCCTCTTTGTCCTCCCTTCCCCTCCCCCTGGTAACCACCACACTCTTGTTCATGTCCATGAGTCTCAGTTTTGTGTCCCACCTATGTATGGAATCATACAGTTCTTAGTTTTTTTCTGATTTACTTATTTCACTCAGTATAATGTTATCAAGGTGCAACCATGTTGTTGTAAATGATCCCATGTCATCATTTCTTAAGGCTGAGTAGTATTTCACAGTATATATGTACCATATCTTCTCTATCCAGTCATCTATTGAAGGGCACTTCGGCTGTTTCCATGTCTTGGCCACCATAAACAATGCTGCGATGAACATGAGGCTGCATGTGTCTTTTTTATCTCAATTTTTTATTATTAATTTTAATGGGGTGACATTAATAAATCAGGGTACATGTTCAGAGAAAACATCTCCAGGTTATTTTGACATTTAATTATGTTACATACCCATCACTCAAAGTTAAATTGTCTTCTGTCACCTTCTAACTGGTTTTCTTTGTGCCCATTCCCTCCCTCTCCTCCCTCCCCCCTGTAACCTTACTCTATTGGTTTATGGTTTCCAATAGCTTTTCTCTGAAGTCTTTGGGGTTTTCTATATACAGGATCATATTATCTACAAAAAGTGGAATCTTTACTTCTTTTTTCCCCAATATGAATGCCTTTTATTTCTTTCTCTTCTCTGATTTCTCTGGTTAGAACTTCCAGCACTATGTTGAATAGGAGTAGAAAGAGTGGGAAACCTTGTCTTGTTCCTGATTTTAGAGGAAAAGTTTTCAGTTTTTTGCCATTTAATATGATGTTAGCTGATGGTTTGTCATAAATGACCTTTATTATGTTGAGATATTTCTCTTCTATACCTATTTTATTGAGTGTTTTAAACATAAAATGTTGTATTTTATCAAATGCCTGTTCAGCATCTATTGATAGGATCATATGGTTTTTGTTCTTTGTTTTTTTAATTGTTTTACACATATTGAATCATCCTTGTGGTTCTGAGATGAATATCACTTGATCATAGTGAATTATTTTTTAATGTGTTGTTGTACTTGATTTACTAGTATTTTGTTTAGGATTTTTGCATCTGTATTCATTAGAAATATTGGTCTGTAGTTTTCTTTTCTTGTGTTGTCCAAGAAAGCCTACACCAAGACATATCATAATTAAAGTGCCAAAGTTAAGAGACAAAGAAAGAATACTAAAAGTTGCAAGAGAAAAGCAGTTATTTACCTACAGCACAGCCCTCATACAGATGACATTTGACTTCTCAACAGACACACTTGAAGCCAGAAGGGATTGGCAAGAAATATTCAAAGTGATGCAAAACAAGAAAGAACCTACAACCAAGATTTCTTTATCCAGCAAGGCTATCATTTAAAATTCAAGGAGAAATAAAAAGCTTCCCATACAACATAAAATTCAAGAATTTCATTACAACCAAACCAGTACTGCAAGAAATATTAAGGGGCCTGCTGTAAAATGAACAAAGGAAATAAAATGAAATGAACAAAAAGATGATTATAGAATTAAAGAATAAAATGGCAGTAAATAAGCACATATTAATGATAACCTTATATGTAAATGGATTAAATGCTCCAATCAAAAGACATAGGGTACCTCCATGGATTAGAAAACCAGACCCATACATAAGCTGTCTACATGAGACCCACCTCAGAACAAAAGATACACATAGACTGAAAGTGAAGGGATGGAAAAAATATATTTCATGCAAATGGAAATGAAAAGAAAGCTGGGGTAGCAATACTTATATCAGACAAAATAGACTTTAAAACAAAGGCTATATTAAGAGACAAAGAAGGTCACTACATAATGATAAAGGGAGTAATCTAACAGGAAGATATAACCATTGTACATATTTATGTGCCTAACATAGAAGCACGTAATTATATAAAGCAGACCTTGGTGAACATAAAGGTCAAAATCAAGTTTAATATTATAATAGTAAGAAATTTTAATACCCCACTAATGTCAAAGGATAGACCCTTCAGACAGAAAATTAACAAAGAAACAGTGGCCTCAAATGACACACTAGATCAACTGGATTTAATAGATATCTTCAGAACCTTTCATCCCAAAGATGTGGAACATATATCCTTTTCAAGTGCTCATGGTACATTCTCTGGGATAAAACACATGCTAGGACACAAAACAAGTCTCAATGAATTTAAGAAGATTGAAATCAGATCAAGCATCTTCTCCGATCACAATGGCATGAAACTAGAAATCAAGTACAATAGAAAAACTGAAAAACATTCAAACACTTGGAAGCTAAATAGAATGTTATTAAATAATGAATGGGTTAATAACAAGATCAAGGAAGAAATAAAAAATTTCCTTGAAAAAAATGAAAATGATCATAAAACAACTCTAAATTTATGGGGCAAGGCAAAAGCAGTCCTGACATGAATGTTCACAGCACTACAGAAAATAGCATAGGAAAGCAATAGAAAAGAGGACAAGATGGCGATGGAGTAGGTGGATGTACCAATTTCCACGTCACAGAACCAAAGTGGATTACAACTTAATTTTAAGAACCATCATCTGGAAAAACCAACTTTGGACTAAACTAAGAGGACTGTTCAACCAAAGAACATCGAAGAAGCCACACTGAGACTGGTAGGAAAAGCAGAAACGTGGAGAGGGCTGCCAAGCTCCCTGGAGTGAACAGCAGCTGGGAGAGACTCGCGTGGTGAGAAGTGAGTTTAGCAGAGAGGGGAGGGTCCTGAATCCCAGGAACAAAGCCCCAGCCTGTAGCCCAAGAGCCTAGAAGAGGCGTATGGACAGTATTTAGCTGGAAACAAGTCAGGATACTGTTTGTGAGAAAGAGATTGATTTCTCAGACCCAGGATTCCTCTTAAAGGGACCGCACAGAAAACATCTTTCACAACCACTAATCTGGGACTCTGGGGGATGGGGAGAGAGGAGAGGACCGGAGTAGCAGTAAGAGAGTGTAATCTAGGAGGCACAGGGAGAAACACTTTGAAGGACAGCCACCCTAACCCCTGGGCTGAGTCACTGCCCAAATATGAAGTGAATATTTCCCCTGGAAACAGCAATACCAGCAAAGGGAATCAGGAATTCAGCCAAACAAGCTCTCCCGCAGTACTTAGAGCAGAGTTGCTTAGAAGGAGGGAGCTTTCAGGACTACAGTACTGAGTCTAAGGGTCTGAGCTGCAGCATCCCCACCCACACAGCTGAGGGTTCGTTCAAGGGCAGGTGGCAGTGGGACATGGAAGCGCAGTTCCATTGGCAAGGGCAGAAGCCAGCTGTCCACAACTGAGGCCCAGGTGTGAGTTCAGTGGGCTGGGACAGAGGGGATGAGTGAAAGTGGTCAAGCTCAGCTGCAGGCCGCCTGCAATCCAGCTTGTGGGGGAAGGGCAGGAACCCCAGAAGGGGCAGACATCCGCCCTTGAGCAAGGGTGCTGGAGCACAGCCTCACCCAGCACACGGGAACCGAGGATTGTGGCCTGACACACGAGCCAGCTCCTCCCGCAGGGGTGGAGGAAAAGCCCAGAACAGGTGAAGTCCCACGACTGAGCGAGGGCATGCAACCCTGCCCGGTTCATGGAGCCAAGGCTTGCAGCCATCCCACGAGCAGGCTCCACCTGCAGGGGTTGGGCAAAAGCCCGAAATCAGGCCGACACCTGCAGCTGAGCAAAGGTGTTCACCCTTGCCCTCAGGGCCAAGGCTTGCAGCCGGGCATGGTGCATAACCCAACCTGCAGGAGCAGGGCAAAGGCCTAGGCCACTGAGGCTTGTACACCCGAGCACGTGATCACAGCCCCTCCCATGAAGGAGAGGCAGAAATGACAGCAAGAGCCCCAGTGGGCTGGCACCAGCAACACCCATACCACAACGTCCTAGGCAGCAGCAGCAAAGGGTGCGGTGGGCCTGCAGACAGACCACACCTAGGGAACACAGAGGCCATGCCCAGTGGACTCCAGTGACCAAAACCTTCTTTTATACAGACAAAGTGGGAAGGCAGAGGAACACAACACAAACGAATCAAGAGAAATCCCCAGAAAAGGACCTGAAAGAGTCAGATATAACCAAATTACAGGATGTAGAGTTTAAAATAATGATTGTTAGGATGCTCAAAGATCTTAGAACAACAATAGATGGTCATTACAAACACCAAAATAAAAAGATAACAAATATAAAAAAGGACATTGAAATAATGAAAAAGAATCAGTCAGAAATAACAAATACAATATCAGAAATAAAGAACACAATGGAAGGAATTAAAGGCAGGATGGATGAAGATGAGAATTGAATCAGCGAGTTAGAGGACAAGATAAATGAAGGCAAGGAAGCAGAGAAGAAAAAAGAAAAAAGACTCAAAAAGTCTGAGGAAACTCTAAGAGAGCTCTGTGACAACATGAAGAGAAATAACATTCGCATCATAAGGGTTCCTAAAGAAGAGAAAGAACAAGGGATAGAGACTTTGTTCAAACATATCATAGCTGAAAACTTCCTTAAATTAAGGCAGGAAAATGTCTCACAAGTTCAAAAAGCACAGAGAACTGCATTAAAGAGAAACCCAGGGAAATCTACACCAAGACATATCATAATAAAAATACCAAAGCTAACTGATAAAGAGAAAATATTAAAAGCTGCTAGAGAAAAAAAGGCTATCACCTACAAAGGAGCCCCCATAAGAATGACTTCCAACTTCTCAACAGAAACACTTGAGGCCAGAAGAGAATGGCAAGAAATATTCAAAGTAATGCAGAACTAGAGCCTACAACCAAGACTACTTTATCCAGCAAGGCTATCATTTAAAATTGAAGGAGAAATAAAAAGCTTTCCAGACAAAAAAACAAACAAAAACAAAAACAAAACAAAACTCAAGGAATTCACTACAACCAACCAATGCTGCAGGAAATGCTAAGGGGCCTGTTGTAAACAGATCAAAGTGGAAAAAGAATATAGCAAAAGAGGAATAGAGTTTTAAAGAATAAAATGGTAATAAACAACTATATATCAATAATAACTTTAAATGTAAATGGATTAAATGATCCAATCAAAAGACATAGGGTAGCTGCCTGGATAGGAAAACAAGATGCATATATATGCTGTATATGAGAGACCCACCTCAAAACAAAAGATGAACATAGACTGAAGATAAAAGGATGGGAAAAATATTTCACGCAAATGGAAATGAAAAAAAAGCTGGGGTAGCAATACTTATATCAGACAAAATGGACTTTAAAACAAAGGCTTTAGTAAGAGATAAAGAAAGTAATTACATAATGATAAAGAGAGCAATCCAACAGGAAGAGATAACGTTATAAATATCTACACACCTAATATAGGAGCACCTAAATATATAAAACAGACGTTGATGAATTTAAAGGGTGAGATTAACAGCAATACTATAATAGTAGGGGATTTCAATACCCCACTAACATGACTAGATAGATCCTCAAGAAAGAAAATTAACAAAGAAACAGCAGATTTAAAGGACACACTAGATCAACTGGATTTAATTGATATCTTCAGAAGCTTTCACCCAAAGCAGCAGAATATACATTCTTTTAAAGTGTTCATGGTACATTCTCTAAGATAGACCATATGTTAGGGCACAAAAGTGGTCTCAACAAATTTAAGAAGATTGAAATCATATAGAGCACTTTCTTTGATCACAATAGCATGAAACTAAAAATCAACCACAACAGAAAAAAAGAAAAATACTTAAACACTTGGAAACTAAATAGCATCTTATTTAGTAACAAATGGGCTAATAATGAGATCAAAGAAGAAATAAAAAAATTCCTAGAAATGAATGATAATGAGCATACATCAACTCAAAATTTATGGGACACAGCAAAAGCAGTCCTGAGAGGGAAGTTCATAGCATTACAGGTATATCTTAAGAAGCTAGAAAAAGCTCAAATAAACAACTTGACCCTACATCTAAAAGAACTAGAAAAAGAACAGCAAGTAAAGCCCAGAGGTACTAGAAGGAAGGAAATAATGAAGATCAGACTGGAAATAAATGTCATAGAGGCTAAAGAAACAATACAGAGGATCAATGAAACCAGGAGCTGGTTCCTTGAAAAGGTAAACAAGAGTGATGAACCTTTAATCCGACTCACCAAGAAAAAAAAAGAGAGAACTCAGATAAAAAAAATTAGAAATGAGAGTGGAGAAATAACAACTGACACAACAGAAATACAAAATATTGTAAGAAAATACTATGAAGAACTGTATGCCAAAAAACTATACAACCTAGATAAAATAGACAAATTCCTTAAAACATATGATCTTCCAAAATTAATCTGGAAGAATCAGAAAACCGAAAACAAACTGAGTACAACAAATGAGATAGACACAGTTATCAAAAAACGTCCAAAAAAGAAAAGTCCTGGGCCTGATGGCTTCACAAGTGAATTCTACCAAATATTTAAAGAACTAACTCCAATCCTTCTCAAGCTATTTCAAAAAATTCAAGAGGAAGGAAGACTTCCAAGCTCCTTTTATGAGGCGAGCATAATTCTGATTCCAAAACCAGGCAAAGACAACACAAAGAAAGAAAATTATAGGCCAATATCCCTGATGTATTTAGATGCTAAAATCCTCAACAAAATATTAGCAAACTGGATCCAGCAATATATGAAAAAAATCATACACTATGATCAGGTGGGGTTTATTCTTGGGAGGCAAGGCTGATACAATATTTGCAAATCAATTCTTGTGATTCATCGGATAAACAAAAGGAAGGAGAAGAACCACATGATAATTTCAATAGATGCAGAAAAAGCATTTGATAAAATCCAGCACCCAATCATGATCAAAACTCTCAGCAAAGTGGGAATACAGGGAACATACCTCAACATGATAAAGGCCATCTATGACAAACCCACAGCCAACATCATACTCAATGGGAAAAAATTAAAAGCAATCCCCTTAAGATCAGGAACAAGGCCGGGGTGTCCCTTTCACCACTCTTATTCAACATAGTTCTGGAAGTCCTAGCCACAGCAATCAGACAAGAAAAAGAAACAAAAGGCATCCAAAGTGGAAAAGAAGAAGTAAAACTATCATTATTTGCAGATGATATGATACTGTATATGGAAAACCCTAAAGTCTCAGTCAAAAAACTACTAGACCTGATAAATGAATTCAGCAAGTTGGCAGGATATATAATTAATACTCAGAAATCAGAGGCATTTTTATACACTAACAGTGAATTGTCAGAAAGAGAAATTAAGGAAGCAATCTCCTTCACCATTGCAACCAAAAAACAAAAAAAAATACCTAGCAATACATTTAACCAGGGAGATTAAAGACTTGTACTTGAAAAATTATAAAACTTTGATAAAAGAATCAGGGCAGATACAAACAAGTGGAAGCATCTACCGTGTTCATGATTAGGAAGAATAAACATCATTAAAATGACTATATTACCCAAACCAATCTATAAATTCTATGCAATACCAATTAAAATACCAATGACATACTTCAAAGATATAGAACACATATTCTAAAAATTTATATGGAAACAAAAAGAGAGTACGAGTAGCCTCAGCAATATTGAAAAGGAAGAATAAAGTGGGAGGTATCATACTTCCAGATATCAAGTTATACTACAAGACCATTGTACTCAAAACAGCCTGGTACTGGCATAAGAACAGGTATACAGATCAATGGAACAGAACAGAGAACCCAGAAATAAACGCACACCTTTACGGACAACTGATATTTCACAAAGGAAGTAAGAGCATACAATGGAGTAAAGTCAGCCTCTTCAACAAATGGTGTTGGAAAAATTGGACAGCTACCTGCAAAAAAATGAAACTAGGCCACCTACTTACACCATTTCAAAAATAAACTCTAAATGGTAAAAGACTTAAATGTAAGCTGTAAAACCATAAGCATCTTAGAAGAAAACATAGGCAGTAAACTCTCTGACATCTCTCGCAGCAATATATTTGCTTATTTATCTCCACAGGCAAGGGAAATAAAAGACATGATAAACAAACAGGACTATATCAAACTAAAAAGCTTTTGCACAGCTAAAGACTATATGAACAGAATAAAAAGACAAACCACACAATGGGAGAATATATTCAAAAATACATCTGATAAAGGGTTAATAACCAAAATTTATAAAGAACTTGTAAAACTTAATACCAGGAAGACAAACAATCCAATCCAAAAATGGGCAAAAGAAATGAATAGACACTTCTCCAAAGAGGACATACAGATGGCCAATAGGCATATGAAAAAATGCTCAACATCACTAATCATTAGAGAAATGCATATTAAAACCACAATGAGATATCACCTCACACGAGTCAGAATGGTGCTCATCAACAAAACAACACAGAATAAGTGCTGGCGAGGATGTGGAGAAAAGGGAACCCTCCTGCACTGCTGGTGGGAATGCAGACTGGTGCACTCACTGTGGAAAACAGTATGGAGATTCCTCAAGAAATTAAAAATTAAACTGCCTTTTGACCCAGCTATACCACTGTTAAGAATATATCCCAAGAACACCATAGCACTGTTTGAAAAGAAGAAATTTACCCCCACGTTTATGGCAACATTGTTCACAATAGCAAATATCTGGAAAGAGCTCAAGTGTCTGTCAGAGGACGAGTGGATTAAGAAGCTTTGGTATATATATATATACTATGGAATACTACTCAGCCATAAGAAATGATGACATCGGATCATTTACAACAACATGGATGAACCTTGATAACATTATACTGAGTGAAATAAGTAAATCAGAAAAAACTAAGAACTCTATGATTCCACACATAGGTGGGACATAAAAATGAGACTCAGAGACATGGACAACAGTGTTGGGGTTACAGGGTGGGGCGGGGAGAGGGAGGAGGTTGGGGGAGGGGAGGGGCACAAAGAAAACCAATTAGAAGGTGACGAACGACAATTTTATTAATGTCACTCAATTAAAATTAATAATAAAAAAAGAATATGTCTCATGGCTAATTCAGGCAGCTAGAAGAATAGTATAAGGATGCTAATTCTGCTTCTCAGGCCACATCCTGCAAAAGGGGCTCCAAGAAATTTGGTGATTTGGCTCCTCTGATTTTGCCAATTGGAAAAAAAAGAGGTCAGGAACGCCCTGAAATGGAACTAACAATACATGGGCATAAATTTAAAGGACTTTTAGATACTGGAGCTGATGTAACTGTTATTGCTAAGCTACATTGGCCTCCTTCCTGGCCCATTCATGCAGCAGCCACAGAATTACAAGGTATAGGGCAGAGTAAACCCCTCAACAAAGTTCTAGTTTTCTAAATTTGGAAGATTAAGAAGGTCATTCTGGATTTTATAAGTCTTATGTGCTCCCTGGATGGCCAGTGAATTTGTGGGGTAGAGATGTTTTGAAAAATACAGGGGCATTGCTTGTCAGTCCTAATGGTTTAGTCAGTACTCAGATGCTTGATCGGGGATTTTTGCCCACCAAGGGACTAGGAAAAAAACAGGGAGAAATTCTCACCCCCATAGAAGTGGCACTCAATACCAGAAGGTGTGGATTAGGATATCAAAATTTAGCAAAGGGCCCTGGCCGGTTGGCTCAGTGGTAGAGCATCGGCCTGGCGTGCAGAAGTCCCGGGTTCGATTCCTGGCCAGGGCACACAGGAGAAGCGCCCATCTGCTTCTCCACCCCTCCCCCTCTCCTTCCTCTCTGTCTCTCTCTTCTCCTCCTGCAGCCGAGGCTCCATTGGAGCAAAGATGGCCCGGGCACTGGGGATGGCTCTGTGGCCTCTGCCTCAGGCGCTAGAGTGGCTCTGGTCACAACATAGCGACGTCCAGGATGGGCAGAGCATCGCCCCCTGGTGGGCAGAGCGTCGCCCCTGGTGGGCGTGCCGGGTGGATCCTGGTTGGGCGCATGCGGGAGTCTGTCTGACTGTCTCTCCCCGTTTCCAGCTTCAGAAAATTATATATAAAAAAAAAATTAGCATAAGAGCCTTAGTAGCTCCTGCTGCCTCAATAATGCATTGTGCAGACCCAATTACTTGGAATTCAGATAATCCTGTATGGGTAGACCAATGGCCCCTTTCTCAGGAGAAACTTAGGGCAGCTGCTCAATTGGTACAAGAGCAGCTACAGCTTGGGCACATTGAACCATCGAATAGCCAATGGAATACACTTCCATATTTTGATCTTATTGCCTCCTGGATTATCAAGGGGCATAGGTGACCCTTACAGTTTATAGGTTTTGAGCCTCAAAATTATTATTGTTCCTTTTTTCAAAGGATCAACAACAATGACTCTGGGAAACTTCCACTAAATGGCAAATCGCTCTTGCAAATCAATGGACAACTTTATACTGAAACAGTCAACTTAAAATCAATTCAAAGACTAGAATTAGATGCCATTATCATGACTTTTCAGCATTTGTTATATTCCCCCTTTAATCTATATACAGACAGCAAATATTTACTTATGGTGTTTTCACTATAAAGACTGCAGTCTTAGGGACAAATGCTGATGAGCTATTTTAGCACTTCCTCCTTCTTCAAAGACTTGTATGTCAACATAGAGCTCCATGTTTTATAGGACATACTTGAGCTCACTCCATGCTCCCTGGAGCTTTAGCCCAAGGGATTGCCCTTGTTGATCAAGCTACCCAAAAGAAAATTATTTGGAGCAACCATGACAGATCGAGCATTTCAGCCTCATACTATTCATCACCAGAACACTGCAGCCGTGTGTAAACAGTTTCAACTTTCTCGGGAAGCAGCACAGCAGATTGATAAATCCTGTCCAAGGGGTCCTATACTACAATCTGTTCCTTAATTTGGAATTAATCCTCAAGGACCTTTACCAGGACAACTTTTGAAAATGGATGTTACTCATATACCTTCATTTGGCAAACAGTCCTATGTCCACGTTACAGTGGATACATATTCTGGATTTATAGTAACCTCTGTCAGAACAGGAGAGGCTGCTAAGCATGTTATAGCTCATTGTCTGTATTCATTGTTCTATTATTGGATTTCCTAAACTTGTTAAACTGACAATGCTCCTGCATATGAAGCAAAAGCATTTACTGTATTTTCTCAAACCTTTCGAATTATGGGTATTTCTTACAATCTTTAAAGTCAAGGTATTATTAAAATGTACCCAGAAAATAGTTTAAGGTCAATTAAAAAAATTTAAAAGGGGGTAGTCATATCCTGGAACCCTTATGGGTCTACCATACCATGCTTTTTACTTAAAAATTTTAAATTTCTTTTGAATGCTGATGAAGAGGAGACACCAAATCTTTTTCTCCTGCAAACTACTACCTTCTTTATTTGATCCAACTAATAACACTCTTTTGTCTTTTTCCAAATAGCCCCAGATATATGAAAAACATTTATATAGGCGGATGGGGATACTCAAACCCCTCAGAAAGATCTTCTGAGCATGGCTTTTAAGATACCAAGAGGCAGAAAAAGCCCAATAGAGATCAGGGGAACTACCAGCTTTTAAGATACACCCTTAAAGGCTCCAACGCCCCAAAGGGGTCTCATAGGATGCCATCTGGGTCCTGCTTCAATAGTGGAAAGGAAGGTCATTGAGCTAAAGCCTGCCAGACTTACATGCCTCTGCTGTGAGGAAACAGGGACACTGGAAGGTAGGCTTCCCCCTCGCTCCTCTAAGGGAGGGTTCAGTCTCTTCCAGCCCTGCTCCACCCACCTATGACCTAACCTTGCCCAGAATGGTGGGGTTTGCCACTGAAGGTTGAAGGTGCCCAGGGCTGTTGGCCCCATCTACAACACTGTGCATGAGCCTAGGGTATTTCTTCCAAGAAGCAGGTAAACTGATCTCACTTGCACAAGGGCCACTTAACTATGTCTTGCCTGAATCTACAGGTTTTTTGTTCTTCCCTTGAAAATCTCTGTTGTGGGTGTTGATAGTCCTATTTTCTGCTGCTTTGCTTAATATATAGTGTTTCCTTTATTCCTCCTACCTCAATGCCCCACTCATATTTCAGGCTGAAACCTACTCCTAATTTAGAGCTCTCTTTCCCCCTTTTGCCAACTTCTATTATGAATTTACCTTTGCCACCCAGCTTAGTGTATCCCAAGGTTGTCTTTACCAAGCCACAGTCGCAGAGCTGCAGGGAAAAGCAACCTGGTCTCATCTCTCCAGGCAGAGGAGAACAGAAGCTCCATCTCCACACATGCTGCAGATGGCTTTTCCAGTCTACCTGAATCATTACCAGCTAGAAGCAGCGGTCATTGGGACTTGGACGTGAGCTGCAAAGTATAGAATTGTGACAACAATTCCAGTGCCATGCGGACTTTTCCTAGATGTGGACTTTTCCTGGACTCCTGCTCCTTGGGACAGCTCCTAACAGACTGAACTGGGTTGCATTTATCAGAGACTTGGCATGATGTTGGGGCCAACTTGGACTTGGTGAACTTGTTAAGGACACTACTCTTTTATGGATTCTTGCTGTATTGGCCAAGAGTTTGCTGAAAGGCTTTAATCACTGTAAAAAAAAATAGAAGACTGGATAAAGAAGATGAGACTCATATACACCATGGTATACTATTCAGGCATAAGAAATGATGACATTGGATCACTTATAACAAAATGGTGGGATCTTGATAACATTATACGGAGTGAAATAAGTAAATCAGAAAAAAAACAAGAACTGCAGGATCCCACACATTGGTGGGACATAAAAACGAGAGTAAGAGACATGGACAAGAGTGTGGTGGTTATGGGGGGCAGGGGGAGGAATGGAGGGAGAGGTGGAGGGGGAGGGGCTCAAAGAAAACTAGATAGAAGTTGACGGAGGACAATCTTACTTTGGGTGATGGGTATGCAACATAATTGAATGACAAGATAACCTGGACATGTTTTCTTTGAATATATGTACCCTGATTTATTGATGTCACCCCATTAAAATTAATAAAAAATTATTTTTTTAAAAATCTTGGATATACAGAAAATAAAAAAAAAAAGGAACTGCCTTTTGATCCAGCTATCCCACTTTTAGGAATATATCCTAAGTACACGGTATCACTGATTCAAAAGAAGAAATGCACCCCCATGTTTATGGCAGCATTGTTCACAATAGCGAAGATCTGGAAACAGCCCAAGTGACTGCCAGTGGACAAGTGGATTAAAAAGTAGAGGTACATTTATACAATGGAATACTAGGAGGCCATGAAAAAGAAGGAAATATTACCTTTTGCAACAATATGGATGGACCTGGAAACTATTATGTTAAGTGAAATAAGCCAGGCAGAGAAAGAAAAATATTATATGACCTCACTCATTTGAGGAATCCAAGAAACAATGTGAACTGAGGAAGGGAATTGAGACAGAGGAGGGATCAAAGGGACCAGAGGAAAAGAGTACAGAGGGAAAGGGGAAGATAGAATGGGATATACCTGAAGGGAAGGGGGAGGGAGATGTTGGTACAGGGGCAAAGGAGATGTTGAGGGGAATACAGGGGAGGGGGATGAATTCTGGGCAACATTAGAATATATGTAAACACAATAAATTAAATAAAAAGAAAATAAAAACTTTAAAACATTTTCATAGCAAAAGACACCATTAACAAAATAAAAATACAACCCACACAGTGGGAGAACATATTTGCTGATACATCTGATAAAGGGATTAATAACCAAAATTTATAAAGAATTCTAAAATTCAACACCAGGAAAGTAAACACCCCATTAAAAAATGGGCAAAAGTACTGAATAGACATTTCTCCAAAGAGGACATACAGATGGCCAAGAGGCATATGAAAAAATGCTCAACATCACTAATCATTAGAGAAATGCAAACTAAAACCACAATGAGATACCACCTCACACCAGCCAGAATGGCGCTCATCAACAAAACAACACAGAATAAGTGCTGGTGAGGATGTGGAGAAAAGGGAACCCTCCTGCACTGCTGGTGGGAATGCAGACTGGTGCAGCCACTGTGGAAAACAGTATGGTGTTTCCTCAAAAAATTAAAAATGGAACTGCCTTTTGACCCAGCTATCCCACTTTTAGGAATATATCCTAAGAATATCAAATCACTGATTCAAAAGAAGATATGGAATGGTGCGGTAGGAAGCGATACCAATAAATCTCCCACAAAACTCAATAAGATCTTCAACCATAAACAGAAAAACCTATTCTTGGAGCCTCCAGATGTTTCACAATACACCCGAAGGTATGGTCAAGCGAAAAATTGGCTAAATATATAATCAAATCCCGAAGGAAATAGGGAGTAAGAAATGCTCCGCCTTCCTCATTAACCTAAATAGGGCTGCTTTCACTGGGAACTGAGAGTATAGAAACTAAGGTGGGCAAAGGGGGTGAATAGATCCAGGCTGCGGCACAAATGGCTGAAGCAGGCTGTGGCACGGAGATCCAAGCCGAGGAAAAACTGTGCCTGTGGCAACCCAGGCAATACAAGCTAACACTTGCGCCAAACCCAGACAAAGAAAGACAAGTGGGGCAGCCATTTTCCCCGATCTCCTTGTTGGCACACGCAGATAGTGGGCGAGAGATTCCTTCAAAAGCCCGGGGAGTGGGCGCCCGTGTTATCCAACAGAGAAGCACAGTCAGAGGCCTTTGTGTGGGCCGAAAGCAGAATCTCCGGGCCACCCCAGTGCCCTGAAAAAGCCACACACAGGGAGGGAATGAGAGCCAATTCCAATGCTGGAACTTTTCCATGCATGCAGGGGTCTCTCTCGGAGTGTGAGGCGGCTGGCTTGATATCCTGGTCTGCGCACACGGAGAGTGGGCAAGAGTCTCTTCCCAGCATCTCAGGAGTGAAAGTCCATGTTACCCCACAGAGGGGCAGAGTCAGGGGCCTTTGTGTGGGCCAAAAGCGGAATTTCGGGCCACCCCAGCGCCCTGAAAAAGCCACACATGGGGAGGGAGCGAGAGACAATTCCAACGTTGGAACTTTTCTGTGCGGGTGGGGGTTTCACTCAGAGGGTGAGGTCGCTGGCCTGATATCCTGGTTGGCGCGTGCAGATAGTGAGGGAGAGATTCCTCCAAGTGCCTTGGCAGTGGGCGCCTGTGTTATCCCACAGAGGGGCAGAGTTAGGGGCCCTTGTGTGGGCTGAAAGCAGAATCTCCAGGCAACCCCAGCACTCTGAAAAAGGCACACATGGGGAGGGAGCGAGAGCCAATTCCAATGCTAGAACTTTTCCGTGCGGGCGGGGGTTTCACTCAGGGTGAGGCAGCGGGCCTGATATCCTGGTCTGCATGCACAGATAGTGAGTAAGAGTTTCCTCCAAGCATCCCGGGAGTGGACACAGTGGCAGAGCCAGAGGTCTTTGAGTGGGCAGAAGCCCCACCTGATTATGCTAGCAGCTCTGACTGACTGAGCCTTACCCAGAGCTCTGTGCTGAGTGGAAATAGAGTGGGGAGTTGCCAGCTCTTTGAGCCTCTTACTATCCAGTGAGAGGCAGCAGCAACCCCATAGCTGGATTATCAGGCTACTAATTGAGGAAGGAAAGACTAGGAGAAAGGCTCCAGGAACACGGACTCTCTCACTGGCGGAGCCTATAAATGCTAATGAGCCTCAACTGCCAACGAGACTAAAGCACAATACATGACATTGCCATAGAGACTTATCAACTGCAAACCTCTACCTAAGCGTGCCAAAGGGGCAGAACCCGGGGTACAGAGTCACTGACCAGGAAGAGGGAGAGAAAAGAAAAAGCAAGAAGATAACCTCTCAAAATCAAGAATAATCTGCAGACTTTATAAACTATCCCATTTTATTATATTTGTTCATTTGTTTCTCTTATCTTCATTCTTGATATTTTTTTTTCCTCCTTCAATTTGGTCGTTTAACTCTCTGCCGGTCTTACTCTCTCCTCTCCTTGAACTACACTACCCATAAGTGTTACATCTCCCATTATCTTTTCTTTCCTCTTTCTTTCTCTCTATGATGGTTGCACTCCAAAACCCTTAACTCTCTCTCTCTCCTCTTTTTTCTTTTTTCTTCTTTTAGTGGTTCCCTCTTTTCTCTCTCTCTTTTCTCCCTCTATATTAGTTTCTTCCTTTCTCCTTTACGTCTCTTCTCATTGAAACCTCAATAACGAACAAATTATCTTATCTGGGACTCAAACTTATATTTGTGGCATTTTGTGGGGTATTTACTTCAGCTTTTTAACTCACTAGCAGTGCTCCCATTCCTGGCTCTCCATTTTATCTAGTTCTTGTTCCACTAAATACAATAGTAATATTTTTAATTTGTCCCCCCATTTTCCTGTTTCCCTTTTATTCCTCTCATCATAATTCTTAGTCAACCAACACCTAAAAGCAAATCATTTTATTCTTGACCCAAATTTTTTCCTTATTTGATTTTTGTGAGTCCATACCCCCCCTTTTTTTTCTTTTTTCTTTTCTTTTTTTTTTTTCCCCCTTTATTACTTCTCCCATATTCAGGCCTTCCATTACAGGCATTGTTTGTTCTATTTAGTACAATATAATTCACAGTTCACCACAAGATTTTCTCAAGAAAGAGGGCAGAGGAGAGGAGAGGAAAAAAGGAGGGGGGGGAATAATTTGCTTTTTTTAATTTTAATTTTATTGTATTTTTCTTTATTTCATTATTAATTTTTTTTTAAAAAATCAACTCTTTCCAATTGTTTATTTTTAAATTTTTTATTCTTTATTAAATCTCAATAATACTATCAACAAAATCACCCTCAGATGCCATTAAGGAAGAGAAAATCGAATATCATGGATGCAAAAGAAAGAGAGGTAACACAGATAGATGAGGAAAAAATCTATGGAGAAAAAATTTAATATATTGGAAAACTTGGAGCTAAACGACAGAGAATTTAAAATAGAAATCCTAAAAATACTCAGAGATATACAAGAAAACACAGAAAGGCAATTTAGGGAGCTCAAAAAACAACTCAATGAACACAAAGAATATATTTCCAAGGAAATTGAAACTATAAAAACAAATCAAACAGAGATGAGAAACTCAATTCACAAGCTGAAAATCGAGGTAACAAGCTTAGCTAATAGAACAGGCCAGACAGAAGGTAGGATTAGTGAAATAGAAGACAAACAATTTGAGGCACAACAGAGAGAAGAAGAAAGAGACTCAAAAATTAAAAATGAGATAGCCCTACAGGAATTACCTGACTCCATCAAAAAGAATAACATCAGAATAATAGGTATATCAGAGGGAGAAGGGAGAGAAAATGGAATGGTGAACATACTCAAACAAATAATAGATGAGAACTTCCCAAGCCTGTGGAAAGAACTAAAGCCTCAAGTTCAAGAAGCAAACAGAACTCCGAGTTTTCTTAACCCCAACAAACCTACTCCAAGGCACATCATAATGAAACTGGCACAAACCAACGGCAAAGAAAAAAATATCAAAGCAGCCAGGGAAATGAAGAATACAACATATAAAGGAAGGCCTATTACATTATCATCCGATTTCTCAACAGAAACTCTACAAGCTAGAAGAGAGTGGACCCCAATATTTAAAGTGCTGAAAGAGAGGAACTTTCAGCCACGAATACTATACCCATCAAAGCTATCCTTCAAATATGAAGGAGAAATAAAAACATTCACAGATATAGAAAAGATGAAGGAATTTATCATCAGAAAACCCCCACTCCAGGAATTACTAAAGGGGGTTCTCCAATCAGATAGAAAGAACAAAAAAACAAACAAACAACAAAAAAAAAAAACAAAGCCACAAGTAAAAGCTCATAGAAGAACACAATAAAATCAAATTTAAACTGCGGCAACAACAAAAAGAAAGGGGGGGGAGAGGATGGAGATTAACAGTAGCAAAGGACAATGGAGTGCAAAAGTACTCACAAGATAGTGCACTACAATGAACAGGGTAGGAACCCTTTTCATTACTTAAAGGTAACCACCATTGAAAAAACCACCACAGAAGCATATGATTTAAAAAAGATAGCAACAGAGGAAAGATGTATGGAAAACAACCAAATAAAAACAAAAGATAGAAAAACGAAAGAGAAGGATCAAACAAGACACAAAACTAACAGAAAGCAATACATAAAATGGCAATAGGGAACTCACAAGTGTCAATAATTACACTAAATGTAAATGGATTAAACTCACCAATAAAAAGGCACAGAGTAGCAGAATGGATTAAAAAAGAAAATCCAACTGTATGCTGCCTACAAGAAACTCATCTAAGCAACAAGGATAAAAACAAATTCAAAGTGAAAGGCTGGAAAACAATACTCCAAGCAAATAACATCCAAAAAAAAGCAGGTGTAGCAGTACTCATATCTGATAATGCTGACTACAAGACGGCAAAATACTCAGAGACAAAAATGGTCATTTTATAATGGCTAAGGGGACACTGAATCAAGAAGACATAACAATTCTTAATATATATGCACCAAACCAAGGAGCACCAAAATATATAAGACAGCTACTTATTGACCTTAAAACAAAAACTGACAAAAATACAATCATACTTGGAGACCTCAATACACTGCTGACGGCACTAGATTGGTCATCCAAACAGAGAATCAACAAAGACATAGTGACCTTAAACAAAACACTAAAGCACCTGGATATGATAGACATCTATAGGACATTTTATCCTAAAGTGACCGAGTATACATTTTTCTCCAGTGTACATGGATCATTCTCAAGAATTGACCATATGTTGGGCCACAAAAACAACGTCAGCAAATTCAGAAAAATCGAAGTTGTACCAAGCATATTTTCTGATCATAAAGCCTTGAAACTAGAATTCAACTGCAAAAAAGAGGGAAAAAAAATCCCACAAAAATGTGGAAACTAAACAACATACTTTTAAAAAATGAATGGGTCAAAGAAGAAATAAGTGCAGAGATCTAAAGATATATACAGACAAATGAAAATGACAATACGACATATCAGAATCTATGGGATGCAGCAAAAGCAGTGATAAGAGGGAAGTTCATATCACTTCAGGCATATATGAACAAACAAGAGAGAGCCCAAGTGAACCACTTAACTTCCCACCTTAAGGAACTAGAAAAAGAAGAACAAAGACAACCCAAAACCAGCCGAAGAAAGGAGATAATAAAAATCAGAGCAGAAATAAATGAAATAGAGAACAGAAAAACTATAGAAAAAATTAATATTGATAGAACAAGGAGCTGGTTCTTTGAAAAGATCAACAAAATTGACAAACCCTTGGCAAGACTTACCAAGGAAAAAAGAGAAAAAACTCATATAAACAAAATTCAAAATGAAAGAGGAGAAATCACCACGGACACCATAGATATACAAAAAATTATTGTAGAATACTATGAAAAACTTTATGCCACTAAATTCAACAACCTAGAAGAAATGGATAAATTCCTAGAACAATACAACCTTCCTGGACTGAGTCAAGAAGAAGCAGAAAGCCTAAACAGATCTATTAGTAGAGAAGAAATAGAAAAAACCATTAAAAACCTTCCCAAAAATAAAAGTCCAGGCCCTGACGGCTATACAAGCGAATTTTATCAAACATTCAAAGAAGACTTGGTTCCTATTCTACTCAAAGTCTTCCAAAAAATTGAAGAAGAAGCAATACTTCCAAACACATTTTATGAGGCCAATATAACCCTCATACCAAAACCAGGCAAGGATGGCACAAAAAAAGAAAACTACAGACCAATATCTCTAATGAATACAGATGCTAAAATACTAAACAAAATACTAGCAAATTGAATACAAGAACATATTAAAAAAATAATACATCATGATCAAGTGGGATTCATCCCAGAATCTCAAGGATGGTTCAACATACATAAAACGGTTAACGTAATACACCATATCAACAAAACAAAGAACAAAAACCACATGATCTTATCAATAGACGCAGAAAAGGCTTTTGATAAAATACAACACAATTTTATGTTTAAGACTCTCAACAAAATGGGTATAGAAGGAAAATATCTCAACATGATAAAGGCCATATATGATAAACCATCAGCTAACATCATATTAAATGGCACTAAACTGAAGCTTTTCCCCCTTAAATCAGGAACAAGACAGGGTTGTCTACTCTCTCCACTCTTATTTAATGTGGTACTAGAGGTTCTAGCCAGAGCAATCAGACAAGACAAAGAAATAAAAGGCATCCATATCAGAAAAGAAGAAGTAAAGGTATCACTTTTTGCAGATGATATTATCCAATACATCGAAAACCCCAAAGAATCCACAAAAAGGCTACTAGAAACAATAAGCCAATACAGTAAGGTCACAGGATACAAAATTAACATACAGAAGTCAATAGTCTTTCTATATGCCAACAATGAAACATTTAAGAACGAACTCAAAAGAATAATCCCCTTCACGATTGCAACAAAAAAAATAAAATACTTAGGAATGAACATAACAGAGAATGTAAAGGACTCATATAATGAAAACTATAAACCATTGTTAAGGGAAATCGAAAAAGATATAATGAGATGGAAGAATATTCCTTGTTCTTGGTTAGGAAGAGTAAATATAATCAAGATGGCCATATAACCCAAAGCAATATACAAATTTAATGCAAATCCCATCAAAATTCCAATGACATTTTTTAAAGAAATGGAGCAAAAAATCATCAGATTTATATGGAAGTATAAAAAACCCCGAATAGCCAAAGCAATCCTAAAGAAAAGGAATGAAGCTGGGGGCATTACAATACCTGACTTCAAACTCTATTATAGGGCCACGACAATCAAAACAGCATGGTATTGGCAGAAAAATAGACACTCAGACCAATGGAACAGAATAGAAAGCCCAGAAATTAAACCACATATATATAGTCAAATAATTTTTGATAAAGGGACCAAGAACATACAATGGAGAAAAGAAAGCCTCTTCAATAAATGGTGCTGGGAAAACTGGAAAGCCACATGCAAAAGAATGAAACTGGACTACAGTTTGTCCCCCTGTACTAAAATTAACTCAAAATGGATGAAAGATCTAAACATAAGACCTGAAACAATTAAGTACATAGAAGAAGACATAGGTACTAAAATCATGGACCTGGGTTTTAAAGAGCATTTTATGAATTTGACTGCAATGGCAAGAAAAGTGAAGGCAAAAATTAATGAATGGGACTACATCAGACTAAGAAGTTTTTGCTCAGCAAGAGTAACTGATAACAAAATAAACAGACAGCCAACTAAATGGGAAATGATATTTTCAAACAACAGCTCAGATAAGGGCCTAATATCCAAAATATACAAAGAACTCATAAAACTCAACAACAAAAAAACAAACAATCCAATAAAAAAATGGGAAGAGGACATGAACAGACACTTCTCCCAGGAAGAAATACAAATGGCCAACAGATATATGAAAAGATGCTCATCTTCATTAGTTATTAGAGAAATGCCAATCAAAACTGCAATGAGATACCACCTCACACCTGTTAGATTAGCTATTATTAACAAGACAGGTAATAGCAAATGTTGGAGAGGCTGTGGAGAAAAAGGAACCCTAATCCACTGTTGGTGGGAATGTAAATTAGTACAACCATTATGGAAGAAAGTATGGTGGTTCCTCAAAAAACTGAAAATAGAATTACCTTATGACCCAGCAATCCCTCTACTGGGTATATACTCCAAAAACTCAGAAACATTGATACGTAAAGACACATGCAGCCCCATGTTCATTGCAGCATTGTTCACAGTGGCCAGGACATGGAAACAACCAAAAAGCCCGTCAATAGATGACTGGATAAAGAAGATGTGGCACATATACACTATGGAGTACTACTCAGCCATAATAAATAATGACATTGGATTATTTCAGCAAAATGGTGGGATCTTGATAACATTATACGAAGTGAAATAAGTAAATCAGAAAAAAACAGGAACTGCATTATTGCATAAGTAGGTGGGACATAAAAGTGAAACTAAGCAACATTGATAAGAGTGTGGTCGTTACAGGGGGAGGGGGGAGAGGGAGAGGGAAAGGGGGAGGGGGAGGGGCATAAAGAAAACTAGATAGAAGGTGACAGAGGACAATCTGACTTTGGGTGATGGGTATGCAACATAATTTAATGACAAGATAACCTGGACTTGTTATCTTTGATTATATGTATCCTGATTTATTGATGTCGTTCCATTAAAAAAATAAAATTATTAGAAAAAAAGAAGATATGCACTCCCATGCTTATTGCAGCATTGTTTATAATACCTAAGAACTGGAAACAGCCCACGTATCCGTCAGTGGAGTAGTGAATTAAAAACCTGTGGTACATATGCACAATAGAATACTATGCAACCGTGAAAAAGAAGGAAATCTTCCCTTTTTTGATGGCATGATGGACCTTATGGTTATTATGCTAAGTGAAGTAAGCCAGACAGAGAAGAACAAAGATAATACAATCTCACATATTAGGAATCTACTGAACAAAGTGAACTGAGGAATGCAACAGAGGCAGAGATGGGGTCACAGGGAGCAGAGGGACAGCTGTCAGAGGGAAGGGGATGGGATCAGAGAAGGTGAAGGGATTATTGAAATTTATATCTATATGTGTGTGTGTTTGTATATAACATATAGCTACAGATATCAGTACAGCAAATCTCAGAGGGAAAGTGGGAGGGAGTTATGGGGAGGTGGTAAAAGGGATGTAATGAGAAACATGGGGGTTGGGGTGAGGGAGTCATATTGAGTTGGACACTTGAATCCATGTTAACACAATAAATTAAAATTCATAGAAAAAAAAGGAGAAATTAGGTTTAGGTTCAAGAAACAATGGAGCAAAAATCTTGATAAACATATATGCAAGTTAAAGTAAGCATCAATGTAAAAGCAAGGCTTCTTTTTGGTATGATGAAAAATCTTAACACGTTTGCCTAGTAAAGTTTATCTGTTTTTAAATTGTGGTTTATATATCCATAAAGCTGTTTTTTTTAAATAAAAAAATTAATGGCCCATAATAATAATATAATGACAGGTTTGGAGGATATTGTAAAGTAAGTTGGAGGGGGATGGGCGAAGGAACTAAGGAGGGACAAATATACTGTGATGGAAAATTATTTCACTTTGGGTGATGGGCACACAACAAATTCAACAGTTCTAATACTAGAGAAATCTTCACTTAAAACCTATGTACTCTTATTGATCAATGTCACCTCTTTAAATTTAATTTTCTAAAGAAAATAAAAAGTAAGATGGAACCAAAATGTTCCTTAAGATAGGATGTGCCCTGGCCAGATAGCTCAGTTAGTTAAAGCATTATCCCAAAGCATGGAAGATGCTGGTTCAATCCTTGGTAAGGGCACATATGGGAACAGAATATTGTTGCTGTCTCTCTCTCACTGCCTTCCTCTCTCTAAAATCAATAAAATAAACATTTAAAAAATAAAGATAAGAATTAGAATAATAAAGCCTGATCATGTGGTGGTGCAGTGGATAGAGCATTGGACTGGGACACAGAGTACCCAGGTTTGTAACCCCAAGGTCACCAGCTTGAGCGCAGGGTCATGGGCTTGAGTGTTGGATCATAGACATGACCCCATGGTTGCTGCTTTGAGCCCAAAGATCACTGGGTTGAGCAAGGGGTCACTCACTCCGCTGTAGCCCCCGGGTCAAGGCACATACGAGAAAGTAATCAATGTACAAGAAATCAAACATAATTGAATGACAAGATAACCTGGACATGTTATCGTTGAATATATGTATTCTGATTTATTGATGTCACCCCATTAAAAAAATAAAATTATTAAAAAAAAGAAATGCCAAAAAAAAAAAATCAACGAACAACTAAGATGCCATAACGAAGAATTGATGCTTCTCATCTCTCTCCCTTCCTGTCTCTCTGTCCCTATCTTTCCTTCTCTCTGACTCTCTCTGTCTCTGTCTCTGTCAATAATAAAAGAAAAAATAAAGAGCAAAGGGAATGGAGAGACTATTCATTTTTTTTTGTATTTTTCTGAAGCTGGAAACGGGGAGGCAGTCAGACAGATTCCTGCATGCACCCGACAGGGATCCACCCGGCATGCCCACCAGGGGGCGATGCTCTGCCCATCTGGGGTGTCACTCTGTTGTGACCAGAGCCAGTCTAGCGCCTGAGGTAGAGGCCATGGAGCCATCCCCAGCGCCCAGGCCATCTTTGCTCCAATGGAGCCTTGGCTGTGGGAGGGAAAGAGAGAGACAGAGAGGAAAGAGAGGGGGAGGGGTGGAGAAGCAGATGGGCACTTCTCCTGTGTTCCCTGGCCGGGAATCGAACCCGGGACTTCCACACATCAGGCTGACGCTCTACCACTGAGCCAACCGGCTAAGGCGGAGAGACTATTCAAATAAATAATTGATGAGAACTTCCCAAGCCTATAGAAAGAGTTACATTCTTGAATCCAAGAAGCAAAAAGATTGCTGAGTTACTTCAACCCAAACAGAGATACTCCAAGGCACACTGTAATAAAATTTTCAGAAACCAATGACAAAGAAAAAATCCTCAAGGCAGCTTAGGGAAAAGCACATAATATACAAAGGAAGGCTCATTAGCATGTAATCAGAATTCTCAGTGAACTCTCCACAAGCCAGAAGAGAGTAGACCCAAACATTCAAAGTACTGAAAGAAAGGAATTACCAGCCAAGAATACTATCTCTATCAAAGTTATCTTTCAACTACAAAGGAGAAAGAAAAAATTTGCAGTCATACAGAAGCTGAGGGAATTTAGCACTCCTACTGCAGGAATACACAAGGGGGTTATTCAACCAGATACAAAGAGAAAAGCAAGTCAAAACTACAAGTAAAAGCTCTAAAAAGGTCATAGTAAAAACAGAGATAATCTGTGACAACAATAACATAAAATGGGAAAGGATGAAATTTGAAGTAGTAATGGAGGATGGAGTGCAGAAGCACCCATAAGACAAAGGACTCTTGTACATATGAACAATTTTCTTTTAGTAACCTAATGATAACCACCCATGAAAAAGCTACTACTGAAAAATACAGTTTAAAAAAAGAAGAAAGCACAGTTGATAAGAGTGTCAGACTGGGACATAGAGGTCCCAGCTTTGAAACCCCAAGGTCACTGGCTGAGAGCAGGCTCATCCGGCTTGAACGTGGGCTCACCAACTGGAGTGCGGGTTCACTGGCTTGAGTGTGGGATTTTAGACATGATCCCACGGTTGCTTGCTTGAGCTCAAAGGTTGCTGATTTGAAGCCCAAGATCGCTAACTTGAGCCCAAGGTCTCTGGCTTAAGCAAGGCATCCTTGGCTCGACTGTAGCTCCTGGTTCAAGGCACATATAAGAAAGCAATCAATGAACAACTAAGGTGCTGTAACTAAGAATTGAGGCTTCTCATCTTTTTCCTTTCCTGCCTGTCTGTCCCTATCTGTCCCTTTCTCCCTCTCTCTCTCTCTCTCTCTCTCTGTCACAAAAAAAGGGAAAAGAAGCGAAAGAAATATGAAATCCCACTAAAAAAAAAAAAAAAAAAAAAAAAAAAAAAAAAAAAAAAAAAACTAATGGAAACACAAAAGAGAAAAACCAAACAAAACACAGAGCTATCAGAAAACAAAACATAAAATGGCAATAGAAAATCCACAAGTATCAAAAATTATCCTAAATGTAATTGACGAAAGTCACCAATGAAGAGGCACCGAGTAGGAAATTGGATCAATAAGAAAAACTCAACCATACGCTGCTTTTAGCATATTCGAGCCTACAAAATTAGACTCAAAATGAAAGGTTGGAAAATGATTTTCCAAAAGTATTATCTAAAGAAAAGCAGGTTTAGCCAAATGATCTCTGACAATGCTGACTTCAAGACAACAAAAGTAACTAAAGACAAAGATGGACTGGATATTTCATAATGATAAAGTGGACACTGTATCAAGAAGACATAACATATCTTAATATATTTGTACCGAACCAGGGAGCACCAAAATATGTAAGACATATACTAACTGATCTAAGAATAGATGCAGACAAAAACATAAGTACACTTGCAGATCTCAGCACAAATTGACAGCTTTAGATAGATCATCCAAACAGAAAATCAATAAAGAGACAGTGACCTTAAACAATACACTGGATCAAATGGACATAATAGATATTTACAGGACATTTCATCCCCAAACATCAGATTATACATTCTTCTCCAATGTGCAAGGAACATTATCAATGATAGACCATATGTTGGCACACAAAACTAACATGAACAAATTCAGGAAGACTGAAATTATACCAAGCATATTTTCTGGCCATAGGCTTTAAAATTAGAATTTGACTGCAAAAGGGAAGTAAAGAAACATACAAAAATGCGGAAATTAAACAATCTACTTCTTTAAAATGACTAGGTCAAAGAAGAAATAAAAACAGAGTTCAAAAGATATATAGAGACAAAGGAAAATGACAACATGGCATATCAAAATTTCTGGGATGCAGTGAAAGCAGTCATAAGAAGAAAGTTTATATTATAATAGGCTTACAACAAGAAACAAGAGAGATCCCAAATAAATAACCTAACATCACATCTTAAAGTATGAAAAAAAGACAAACAAAGGTAACGCAAAGTCAGCACAAGAAAGGAAATAGCAAAAATTAGAGCAGAACTAAATGAAATAGAAAACAAAAAACTACAGAAGAAATTAATACAACAAAGACCTGATTCTTTGAAGAAAAAAAAAAAACCAATAAAATCAACAAAACACTGGAGAGATTCACTAAGGAAAAAAGAGAAAGGATTCATATAAAAAAATCCAAAATGAGCCCTGGCCGGTTGGCTCAGCGGTAGAGCGTCGGCCTGGTGTGCAGGAGTCCCAGGTTCAATTCCCGGCCAGGGCACACAGGAGAAGTGCCCATCTGCTTCTCCACCCCTCCCCCTCTCCTTCCTCTCTGTCTCTCTCTTCCCCTCCCGCAGCCGAGGCTCCATTGGAGCAAAGTTGGCCCAGGCACTGGGGATGGCTCTATGGCCTCTGCCTCAGTTGCTAGAATGGCTCTGGTTGCAGCAGAGCGACACCCCAATGGGCAGAGCATCGCCCCCTGGTGGGCATGCCAGGTGGATCCCTGTTGGGCACATGCGGGAGTCTGTCTGACTGCCTCCCCATTTCCAACCTCAGAAAAAAAAATTCCAAAATGAAAGAGGAGAAATTACCAGATACCATAGATATATGAAGGACCATACTAGAATACTTGAGAGTTTATATGCCACTAAAATCAACAACCTTGAGAAAATGGATAAATTCCTAGAAATATACAATCCTCCTAGACTGAGTTAATAAAAAGTGGAAAACCTAAATAGACACATAAACAGAGAGATAATAGAAACAACTATCAAAAACCTCCCCAAAAAACAAAAGTCCAGGACCAGATGGCTATGCTAGTGAATTCTACCAAATATTCAAAGAAGATTTGGTACCTATGCTTCTCAAAATCTTCCAAAAAATAGAAGAAGCAGTACTCCCTACCACATTTTATGAGGTCAACATAACCCTCATACCCAAGTTTGGCAAGGACAACACAAAAAGATTAGAGACCAACATCTCTAATAAATACAGAGACAAAAATCCTAAACAAAATACTAGCAAATTGAATACAACAACACATTTAAAAAAATAATATATCACAATCAAGTGGGATTTATTGCAGGAGCACAAGGATTGTTCAACATATGGAAATTGATCTATGTAATATACCACATCAACAAAACAACAAAAATTATATGATCCTATCAATAGATGCAGAAAAGGCATTTGATAAGAAACAACATCCCTTTATGTTTAAAACACTAAATAAAATGAGAATAGAAAAAAAGTTTCTCAACATAATAAAGGCCATATATGATATTACAAATCTATAAGCTAATACCATACTAAATGGTAAAAAAATGAAGTCTTTTCCTCTAAAATCAGGAACGAGACAAGGCTGCCCACTCTCTCCACTCTTATTCAACATAGTTCTGGAACTTTTAGGCAGAGAAATCAGGCAAGAGAAAGATATAAAAGGCATTCATGCCTGACCAGGCAGTGGCGCAGTGGATAGAGCGTCGGACTGGGATGCAGAAGACCCGGGTTCACAACCACGAGGTCGCCAGCTTGAGTGCGGGCTCATCTGGTTTGAGGAAAGGCCCACTGGCTTGAACCCAAGGTCGCTGGCTCCAGCAAGGTGTTGCTTGGTCTGCTGAAGGCCCGCAGTCAAGGCACATATGAGAAAGTAATCAATGAACAACTAAGGTGTTGCAACGTGCAGTGAAAAACTAATGATTGATGCTTCTCATCTCTCTCTCTGTTCCTGTCTGTCTGTCCCTGTCTATCCCTCTCTGTGACTCACTCTCTGTCTCTCTAAAAAATAATAAATAAATAAATAAAAAGGCATTCATATTGAGAAAGAAGAAGTAAAGGTATTACTTCTTGGTAGATGACATGGTCTTGTTTATAGAAAATCCCAAAGACTCCACCAAAAATTTTTAGAAATAATAAACCAGTACAATAAAGTCACAGGGTACAAAATCAAGATACAAATGTCTGTTGCTTTCCTATATACTACTGATGAAACATAGGAAAATGAACTCAAAAAACAATTCCTTTAACCATTTCAACAACAAAAAATATAAAACACCTAGGAATGATCTTAACAAAGTTCCAATATATACTAAAAACTATAGAACATTATTAAAAGAAATTGAAAAAGACAATGAAATGAAAAAATATTCCATGTTCATGAATTAGAAGAATCAACATAGTTAAAATGGCCATATTATCCAAACCAATATACAAATTTAATGCAATCCCCAACAAAATCCCAAAGTAATTTTTTAAAGAAATAGAACAAAAAATTTCCAGGTTTGTATGGAGCCATAAGAAAGCCCAAATAATCAAAGCAATAATCAGGGGAAAGAATGAAGCTGGAGGTATCACACTACCTGACTTTAAATTATACTATTGAGCCTTGATAAATAAAACAACATGGCATTGGGCAGGAAAACAGACATACAGACTAATGGAACAGAATTGATAGCCCAGAAATAAAACCACATATATAATCAAATAATCTTCGACAAAGGAGTCAAAAATAAACAATGGGGAAAAGAAAACTTTTTCAATAAATGGTGCTGGGAAAATTGGAAAGCTACATGCAAAAAATAAAACTTGACTATAGTGTGTCGCCCTGCACAAAAATTAATTCAAAATGGATCGAAGACCTGAATATAAGACCTGGAACAACTAATTACATACAAGAAAACATAGGTACTAAACTCATGGACTTGGTTGTAGAAAACAATTCATGAATTTGACCTCAAAGAAAAGGAAAGTAAAGGCAACAATAAATAAATAAAACTATATTAAACTAAAAGCTTCACACAAAAAAATAAGTTGATAACAAAAGAAATAGGTAGCCAGTTAAAGGGAAGATGATATTTGCAAACAACATCTCTGATAAGGGGTTAATATCCAAAATATATAAAGAACTCACAAAGTTCAGCAACAAACAAGCAAACAGTTCAATTAAAAATTGGGGAGAGGGTCTGACCTGTGGTGGCGCAGTGGATAAAGCATCAACCTGGAAATACTGAGGTTGCCGGTTCAAAACCCTGGCTTGCCTGGTCAAGGCACATATAGGAGTTGATGCTTCCTGCTCCTCCCCCTTCTCTCTCTCTCCCCCCCCCTCCTCTCTAAAAGGAATAAATAAAAAAAAAATTTAAAAAAATTGGGGAGAGGACCTGAACAGACCCTTCTCCCAGGTGGACATACAAATGGCCAACAGGTACATGAAAAGATGTTCAGATTCACTACTTATTTGAGAAATGCAAATCAAAACTATGAGATACCACCTCATACCTGTTAGATTAGTAATTATCAATAAGACAGGTAATAACAAGTGTTGGAGAGGCTGTGGAGAAAAAAGAACCCTCATCCATTGTTGGTGAGAATGTAAAGTAGTACAACCACTATGGAAGAAATTATGGTGTTTCCTCAAAAAATTAATAGAACTACCATATGACCCAGCAATTCCTCTACTGGGTATCTACTCCAAAACTTGAAAACATTGGTATGTAAAGGCATATGCACCCCATGTTTATTGCAGCATTATTCACAGTGGTCGAGACATGGAAACAACCAGAATGTCCCTCGATAGAGGACTGGATAAAGAAGATGTTGTACATGTGTACAATGAAATACTACTCAGCCATAAGAAATGATGACATAGTGCCATTTACAATAACATGGATGGACCTTGAGAACATTATACTGAGTGAAATAAGTAAATCAGAAAAAGCTAAGAACTGTATAATTTCACACATAGGTGGGATATAAAACTGAGACTCATAGACATAGAAGTGAAGTGGTTTCCAGGGGGAGGGTGATGTGGGGAAGGGTGTAAAGAGGGACATATATAAGTGACAGAAAATGATTTGACTTTGGGTGATGGGTATACAACATAATCAACAGTTCAAATGTTATGGAAATGTTTACCTGAAACCTATAAAATAAGGTAGAAAAATAAATCTAATATAACAGAAACACTAGAAAAATAAACAGATCAAAGTATGTTTATATCACATACTTAATATATAGCCCTAGATTATAATTTCACGTGAAGTTTAAAAGAAAAGGAACAAGAGCCTGACCAGGCAGTGGCATAGTGGATAGAGTGTTGGACTAGGGTGCGGAGGATCCAGGTTTTAAATGTTCACCTGAAACTTATGTACCCTTATTGATCAATGTTACCCTATTAATTTTAATTTTCTAAATAAAATAAAAAGAAACAACTCTACATAAAATAAAATTTATAATGAGATTTATAGAGATATGGACACCTATGTACAAAGAAATCTCTTCAAATTTTATCAAGCATTTATTCTACCATGTTCATCAATCTTGAGTCAATTTAACACAACTTAAATATTTTTTGTCTTTTCTGCAGAGTATCAAGACTTGTTCATGGTTTTGAGACTTGTACTCCCTTCACCCCAATCAACTCCACCAGTTGTTTAAACTGCTCAAATCTTTCCTCAGCCACAGTTTTTAAGTGAGAATCATTTTATTGCTTTGGGCATGTTCCTTCTCCTAGCCAGTGCTCGGAATTTTAACTATATATCTATTCAATTTCTCTCTGTCTCTTTACATGAGGGACAAATTGGATTTCTGTTCCACACAGCTTGGCAAAGGCTAGCAGGGAGTGAAAAACTATACCCAGATGTACATCTGCATGTTGACAGCAAGAAGGTCTGGGATGGTGTTTTTCTAATCAGAAGGGAGTCATTTCCCCTCTCAAAGGAGAGGACCTCCTCCCTCCTATCATCTATTTGGCTGCTTATATGCTCACTGATTAATTACTGAGGTCACATGTGCACACAATTGGTCTTCCCAACAATTCTAGCAAACATCCAGTTCATTCCTGAATGTGTTTCTTATGTTTTTTTTTATTTTTTTTATTTTTTTTTAGATATCCTCCTTTCCTAAAGTATGCATTTGGAAAAAAAAAAGAGAATAGTTAAAATAACAAAGCATGTTTAAAAATTTTTATTAGCTTTTATTCATTTTAGAGAGAAGAGGAGAGGAGAGGAGAGGAGAGGAGAGGAGAGAGAGAGAGAGAGAGAGAGAGAGAGAGAGAGAGGAGGGGGGAGGAGCAGGAGGAAGCATCAACTCCAGTACATGCCCTACCAGGCAAGCCCAGGGTTTCAAGCCAGCAGCCTCAGTGTTCAAGGTCAATGCTATCTTCACTGCACCACCACAGGTCAGGCAAAGCATGTTTTGTTTTTTTTTAAAAAAAACTAAGTGATTGCACCACAATTTCTAATATTATAAAATCAAGCACCAGTGGCAGAGTATTTCAGGGTCAGGAAATATATCAATTATCTTTCTAATCAAACACTAAGCCAATCATTTATTTTATTTGAATGTTTGGTATTAATCCTAATATCTAATGGTTAATTCCAGAAATCCATTTTATATTGGAAAGGTAAGGCAAGATAAGCATCCTTTTTCTCTACCCCTAACAGCATCCCACACACCCAGTAGAGATAGCAAATCAAGTTAATTATTAGTAACTTCCTTTTGAAGTTTGTCTCATTATGGAGAATTCCCATCCGTTTTCCAAGGCGGGATATATAAGGTCCCCAGAACAATCTTTTCATGAAACCAAGCCTGGAAACTGCTTCTTGGGTTACACTCTCATTTCTATGGAGCTCAATATGTAATACAGCCAGTGCTAGAAGTAATTGATTGTGAGAAGTCTAATTAGGGTTTCTCCAAGACAGGCTAAAATCACAGTATGAGTTGACGGTCACAACTTTACCTAAGATCCCATCTCTGTATTGGGGGAAATATTAGAACCTGATAAATGAGCAGTATCATAGTAGCTCTATGATAGTAACGGCAATTAGCTCTGCAAAATTTGGGAGCAATCCAGCTGAAAATGTGTTTACTCAAGCTCTAAAGTGCTGCACCTATCCATCCTGCCTCTCTACATTCATTTCTTTCAACTTCTCCACATAACACACACTGAGGGCCACTCCAATAATCCTAAACTGTGATACAACTGACAGATGATTTTCACATGGGTTCTCAGGGAAGACACGATTCTTGGCATGTTGGCCATTGAACCGTTTCCTTTAATTCTCATTGTAACATACTGAAAGCAAGAGTGATGTTGTTATCATAAGAATAACCTTGATTCCATTCCAATTTATACCTAAGTAAATAATTCAGCAATTTTGGCATATTCGCTATTATCAGTACCAGATTATTTATGTCACAATCTAAAGCCAATCATTTGGCTCACAATGGCTATCCTTGTCATATAAGTGACCTGTCATCCTCTCATATCTCACTACAGTAAATGGTTTCCCCTCTTTTTCAAAAGGTCCTGAACTTCACATGATAAGTCTAGAAAACAAATTTGTTGATTGACTGAAGAAATGAATGAATGAAGTGCTTGGAACCTCAGATAAGCTTCCAATGTATTTATAACATTCATACATTGGGCTGCAGCCATGCATTGATGAAAAATAATATTCTGTTATGAATAGGAAAAGCAACTATGATTATGGGCAATTTTCTTAACCAGAAAGCATTGAGTCATAAGATGCTTTGCAGCTGTACATTTTTATTAAGGGCTGCTTACATAAACATAAAACATGTTTGCTGGGGAGGGTAAAAAGTCAGATGCAAATTTCAGTCAGAAAATAGGTTCATTATTTTTTGCATCTGCCTTAAAATGTGCCCCTAAAACAGCAAATATACTTGATGTTATGTTTGACCAGCGACAGGGACCAGAAATAGTGACTTAATTTGAACAGGAGTTTGCTGGAACATAATATGGCTACTGTGCCTGAAGTCTTTCTTTTTTTAAAATTAATTTTACTAGGGTGACATCAATAAATCAGGGTACATATGTTCAAAGAAAACATGTCCAGGTTATCTTGTCGATCAATTATGCTGCATACCCATCACCCAAAGTCAGATTGTCCTCCATCACTTCTATCTAGTTTTCTTTGTGCCCCTCCCCCTCCCCCTTCCCCTCTCCCTCCTTCCCTCCTGTGCCCCCCCTCCCCCCTACCCCCAGTAACCACCACACTCTTGTCCATGTCTCTTAGTCTCGTTTTTATGTCCCACTTACGTATGGAATAATGCAGTTCTTGGTTTTTCTGATTTACTTATTTCACTCCGTATAATGTTATCAAGATCCCACCATTTTGTTGTAAATGATCCGATGTCATCATTTCTTATGGCTGAGTAGTATTCCATAGTGTATATGTGCCACATCTTCTTTAATCAGTCATCTGTTGAAGGGCTTTTTGGTTGTTTCCATGTCCTGGCCACTGTGAACAATGCTGCAATGAACATGGGGCTGCATGTGTCTTTACATATCAATGTTTCTGAGTTTTGGGGGTATATAACGAGTAGAGGAATTGCTGGGTCATAAGGTAGTTCTAAAAAGTAGAATCATACAGTATTTGTCCTTTTGTGACTGGCTCATTTCACTTAGCATAATGTCTTCAAGATCCACTCATGGAGGTGAGAAAAGGCCCAGTGGAGCAGGGACGTTGCAAACATAAAACAAAATTCCACTGCCTCAGTTTTGCCAGGAGCTAGCCCAGTCCACAGCTCTCTATGACACCACCCCAAAGGTTGGCCAGAGTGGCCAAGCATATGCTGGTACCCTGGGCAGCAGCAGGCCCAGCTGGGTAAACAGTTCAGGAGCAAAACAAGCCAATAAATCATGGCACAGCTCTAGCCTGTCTCAGTCCCTTCCTCCCCATTCCTTTCCAGCTCACCCCGGTCTCCATATCAAGTAAATGGTCCCAGGTGTCCTTTGATCTCCTTTGCCCTTGACAAGGGAGAAATGTATCTACAGAAAGGGTGAGCTCAGCCACACCTGTGACCTGCCTCTAGGGTTCCTTTCAGGGAGCTGTGAACTACACATGTACAGCTGCTAATGGGAAAAAAAAAAAGGCAGACATGAGATGCTTGAGAAATGTAAGGTTTACGTATGGTTAGGGGGCCCTAGGTGGTTGACCTCCACAAAATTATAGAGCTAAATGGGGCATGTTCTCCAACTCAAACATTGGAATATAGGCCACAACCTATACTAAGACAGAGCCCTGTTAGGACCAGGGTTAAGCTCAAACTTTACCAGTGACCCTCTGCCTCATGATCAGTGTTTTATATACTCCCTGTACTCAAGTTCAAAGTGCTCACATTTTTTAGATCCCTGATCCTTCTAGAAAATGGATGTATACTGGCATCGATCCCTAGAGGGCTTCTTCCTTCAGGAGGCCCACTGAAGTTCCTCTGGGTGAAGATTTTCTGGTTATTGTATCCTCAGTGCCTAGAACAGTGCTAACACATAATTGATGGTTAAATATTTGTTGAATGAATGAATGAATTGGCATAGTGTAATGGTTAAGAGATTAGTTTCTGGAGTTAGATCAGAATTCCATCACAAGTTCTGCCAATTTGACCTTGGGAAAGGTAAGTTACCTTCTCTTGGTCTTGGTTTCCTTGTTTATAAAACAAGAAAAATAGTATCACAACAAGACTATTGGGTTAATTTGAAGGACATAATGCAGGTACTGCACTTAGCCAGTGCCTGATCATAGCTCCTCAGTAAAATGTTAGCTATTACTAAAATTTTGTATACCAACTCCAAGTAACTGCTCCAAACTGCCAAGTGTGCTAAATTGAGGGTTCTGTGGTCTTATTCTGATTCTATGAAAAAAGGTGCTCTAAGGCCTGCTATGAGTGAAATGAAAGAAGTAAGAACTTGCTTGCAGGGAAACTGCCTTCTCAGGTTTAGCCATCTTCATGAATCCAAACCATCTGGAATATTCTTCAGGAAGAAGTATATTGCATCCATACGACAAGCAGTTTTTGTCAGTCATACAGGTATGGGGAGGAAGAACTTATGTCTTAAGTTGGGATTGTCCCCCAGAGTGAGAATAAGAGTTGAGAATAGACCTGCCTACTAAAATTCTGAAACCATACAAACAACTCATTATTTGCCTAAGGGTTGGAAATAGCATTCTGATTCTTCATCAAAGAACTCCCCAGTCTGAGTCTTCCATCAACAGTGAAGCATAACCGCCTGACCTGTGGTGGCACAGCGGATAAAGCATTGACCTGGAAATGCTGAGGTCACTGGTTCGAAACCCTGGGCTTGCCTGGTCAAGGCACATATGGGAGTTGATGCTTCCAGCTCCTCCCCCTTCTCTCTCTCTGTCTCTCTCTCCTCTCTCTCCCTCTCTGTCTCTCTCCTCTCTAAAAAAAATGAATAAATAAAAAACAGTGAATCATAACCCAAAGGGAAGTCATTCTTCTTTTTTTCAGGGAAGTCCTTAGCTCTTTAAGAAGAATGGCTACCTTACCATGTGCTTGAGTTTGTCAAATGTCACACACTATATTTTCAATATGAGTTGACATCATGTGAGCAATATTGTACATATTTGCAACCATGTTTAAACTTCAAAGAACATGCCAAGTACATTGCCCCCACCTAAATATGTGGCACTTTTGATCAACTGCTACCTGAAGGCCAAGAAGACTAAGAGTCCCACGTGTAATTAGAAATGGCACCAAGAATGGGTGTTTTTGACTAAAGGTAAATGAACTCATGTTGGAAAATTGGAGTCATGTGGAAACACAAAGGACATGAGTTCAGAGCAAGTCTTAACTTTCTATCTGAAAACACTCCAATGATAAAAAATCCCCATCACAAAGTCTTTCCAGAAACTTTTAGCTCTCAACAAAGCTGTAGGGTGGACATGGGATATGAGAGATGCTGTGAGGATAGGAGTGTAACCTTTCATTCCCTACTCATGAAATACTTCACCAAAGAATGAACTTGTCTGTGCATTACTTGAAAACCCTGCTTTCTGGTAATACCTTCTTCTTAGCCTCCAACAAGTCACATTAAATACATATATATAGCTTTGGAGCTTGACATTCCTCATGGTCAAGGAATTTGGACAGGGTAATTTAGGGAGGTCTTAGCAAACAAAAACATGTGCCTCAAGCACTGAATGCCATCTGGCCAGTTAACAAGGTTTGTAGGCAAAGGATACCCAACAGGGAACCAATTTTCAGAGTATTCTCAGAGCCTAAGGCCCCAACTGGGAAGCAGAGACCTAAGATATATTATCTTGGAACCCAGCTATTTGAGGACACTGAGGGCTGGACACAGCAGCAGAAAGTGTAGATTATAGGGCAATGAACACAAATGTTTAGATTTTTCCTGGAGTCATGCTGCGCATCCCTCTTCCCAAAACCCTCCTCCAACAGACAGAAGGGAGACAAAGCTAAAAGATAGCTCTCTTCCTTTTCTCTGACCACTTTCCTCTCTTGCCAGATGAAGAGGGTATAAAGGGACTTTTGAATAATTATTTGATAGAAATGTTAGGCCTCCTTGTTACAGGCTTCTTAATGATAAAAATTTTGAAATACTCATTCTCTAAGTAGATAAGATTTCACCCAAGACAATTTCACCTCATAGTTGGGGGAAAAAACCACCAAAAATCTGTGGACAAATATCTCTTAGAAATATAGATGTAAAAACCCTCAACAAATTTAGAATAGGTAAATCTATAGAGTCAGAAAACAGATTGTCAAGGGCTTGGGGGAAATGAGAATGTGGAGTGACTGCTTAATGCCGTGATGGTGAACCTTTTAATAAAAACCGCCCACTTTAGCAGTGCTGGTCAATCTGGTCCCTCCCGCCCACTAGTGGGCGTTCCAGCTTTCATGGTGGGTGGGTAGTGGAGCAACCAAACAGTGCTGCGATTGGCCCACCATGAAAGCTGGAATGTCCACTAGTGGGCAGGAGGGACCAGGTTGACCAGCACTGCAAAAGTGAGCAGATTTATATAACGGTTCACTCACCATCACAGGCTTAATGTGTATATGATGAAAATGTTCTGGAAATACATAGTGCTGATGATTGCACAATACTGTGAGTGTACTAAATGCCACTGAGTTGGACATTTTGAAATGGCTAAAATGGTGAATTTTATGTGATGTGTATTTTACCACTATAATAAAAAACCTTCATTACAGTAGATACATATTCCAGATCTATAGTAACCTCTGCCAAAACAGGAGAGGCTGCTAAGCATGTTATAGCTCATTGTCTGTATGCATTGTTCTATTATTGGATTTCCTAAACTGGCTAAACTGAAAATGCTCCTGCATATGGAGCAAAAGCATTTACTGTATTTTGTCATGCTTACAATCTTTAAAGTTAAGGTATTATTAAAGTGTACTCAGCAAACATTTTAAGGCAATTTAAAAAAAATTAAAAGGGGGTAGTCATATCCTGGAACTCCTACGGGTCTACCATATCATGCTTTTTACTTAAAACAATTTACATTTCTTTTAAATGCTGATGAACAGGAGACACCAAATCTTTTTTGCCTGCAAACTACTACCTTCTTTATTAGATCCAGCTAATAACACTGTTTTGTCTTTTTCCAAATAGCTCCAGATATATGGAAAAGATTGATATAGGCAGATGGGGATCCTCAAACCCCTCAGCGAGATCTTCTGAGCACGGCTTTTAAGATACCTAGAGGCAGAAAAAGCCCAATAGAGATCAGGGGAACTACCAGCTTTTAGGATACACCCTTAAAGGCTCCAACGCCCCAAAGGGGTCTCATAGGATGCCATCTGGGTCCTGCTTCAATAGTGGAAAGGAAGGTCATTGAGCTAAAGCCTGCCAGACTTACATGCCTCTGCTGTGAGGAAACAGGGACACTGGAAGGTAGGCTTCCCCCTTGCTCCTCTAAGGGAGGGTTCAGTCTCTTCCAGCCCTGCTCCAGCCACCTATGACCTAACCTTGCCCAGAATGCTGGGGTTTGCCACTGAAGGCTGAAGGTGCCCAGGGCCGTCGGCCCCATCTACGACACTGTGGACGAGCCTGGGGTATTTCTTCCAAGAAGTAGGTAAACTGATCTCATTTGCACAAGGGCCACTTAACTATGTTTTGCCTGAATAGTCAGGTTTTTTATTATTCCCTCAAAGATCTCTGTTGTGGGTGTTGTTAGTCCTATTTTCTGCTGCTTTGCTTAATATATAGTGTTTCCTTTATCCCTCCTACCACAATGCCTTACTCATATTTCAGGCTGGGACCTACTCCTAATTTAGAGCTCTCTTTCCCCCTTTTTCCAACTTCTATTATGAATCTACCTTTGCCACCCAGCTTAGTGTATCCCAAGGTTCTCTTTACCATGCCACAGTCGCAGAGCTCCAGGGAAGAGCAACCTGGTCTCATCTCTCCAGGCAGAGGAGAACAGAAACTCCATATCCACGCATGCTGCAAATGGCTTTTCCAGTATACCTGAATCATTACCAGCTAGAAGCAGCAGTCATTGGGACTTGGACATGAGCTGCAAAGTATAGAATGGTGACAACAATTCCAGTGCCATGAGGACTTTTCCTGGATGTGGACTTTTCTGGACTCCTGCTCCTTGGGACAGCTCCTAACAGACTGAACTGTGGTTGGGTTGCATTTTTCAGGGATTTGGCATGGTGATGGGGCCAACTTGGACTTGGTGAACATGTTAAGGACACTACTCTTTTATGGATTCTTGCTGTATTGGCCAAGAGTTTGCTTAAAGAGTTTTAATCACTGTAAAAAAAATTAGAAGACTGGATAAAGAAGATGGGGCACATATACACCATGGTATACTATTCAGCTAGAAGAAATGATGACATCAGATCACTTACAGCAGAATGGTGGAATCTTGATAACATTATGCAGAGTGAAATAAGTGAATCAGAAAAAAAACAAGAACTGCAGGATTCCATACATTGGTGGGACATAAAAACAAGACTAAGAGACATGGACAGGAGTGGGGTGGTTATGGGGGGGGAGGGAAGGAGGGAGAAGGGTAGGGGGGGAAGGGTACAAAGAAAACTGGATAGAGGGTGATGGAGGACGATCTCTCTTTGGGTGATGGGTATGCAACAGAACTAAATGACAAGATAACCTGGAAATGTTTTCTTTGAATATATGTACCCTTATTTATTGATGTCACCCCATTATAATAAAAATTTATTTATAAAAAAAACCTTCAATAAAATCCTAGTAAAAACACTAAGAAAGCATTATATAAAATGACTAAGTGAAAGCCCTGGCCAAGGAGCTCAGTAGGTTAGAGCATTGTCTCAATATGCCAAGGTTATGGGGTCAACTCCTCATCAGGGCACAAAAGAGAATCAACCCATAAATGCATAAATAAGTGGAACAGCAAATCAATGTTTATCTATCTATCTATCCATCATCTATCTATCTATCTATCTATCTATCTATCTATCTATCTATCTATCTATCTATCTATCTCCTTTCTTTCCTTCTAGAGTAAATAAATAAATCATTAAAAATAATACAAAATACCTTAAGAAGCTAGAAAAAGCTCAAATAAACAAATTAACTGTCTAAAAGAACTAGAAAAAGAACAGTAAGTAAAACCCAGAGGTAGTAGAAAGAATAAAATAATAAAGATCAGAGCAGAAATAAATAATATAGGAGCTAAAAAAACAATACAGAGGATCAAGTAACCAAGAGCTGGTTCCTTGAAAAGCTAAACAAGATTGATGAACATTTAACCAGACTCACCCAGAAAAAAAAGAGAGAGGACTCAAATAAATAAAATTAGAAATGACAGTGGAGAAATAACAACTGACACAACAGAAATAAAAAATATTGTAAGAAAATACTATGAAGAACTGTATGCCAAAAATTTAGACAACCTAGGTGAAATGGACAAATTCCTTGAAACATATAATCTTTCAAAAATCAATCTGGAAGAATCAGAAAACCTAAACAGACCGATTATACCAAATGAGATCAAAACAGTTATCAAAAAACTCCCAACAAACAAAAGCCCTGGGCCAAATGGCTTCATGGGTAAATTCTACCAAATATTTAAAGAAGAACTAACTCCTATCCTTCTCAAGCTATTTCAAAAAATTCAAGATGAAGAAAGACTTCCAAGCTCCTTTTATGAGGCAAGTATAATTCTTATTCCAAAACCAGGCAAAGACAACACAAAGAAAGAAAATTATAGGCCAATATCCCTGGTGAATTTAGATGCTAAAATCCTCAACAAAATATTAGCAAACTGGATCCAGCAATACATGAAAAAAATCATACATCATGATCAAGCAGGATTTATTCTGGGGAGGCAAGGCTGGTACAATATTTGCAAATCAATCTATGTGATTCATCAGATAAACAAACAAAAGGAGAAAAACCACATAATAATTTCAATAAATGCAGAAAAAGCATTTGATAAAATCCAGCACCCATTCATGATCAAAACTCTCAGCAAAGTGGGAACACAGGGAACATACTTCAACATGATAAAGGCCATCTATGACAGACCCACAGCCAACATCATACTCAATGGGAAAAAATTAAAAGCAATCCTCTTAAGATCAGGAACAAGGCAGAAGTGCCCACTTTCACCACTCTTATTCAACATAGTTCTGGAAGTCCTAGCCACAGCAATCAAACAAGAAGAAGAAATAAAAGGCATCCAAATTGGAAAAGAAGTAAAACTATCATTATTTGCAGATGATATGATACTGTATATGGAAAACCCTAAAGTCTCAGTCAGAAAATACTGGACCTGATAAATGAATTCAGCAAGGTGTCAGGATATAAAATTAATACACAAAAATCAGAGGCATTTTTATACACCAACAATGCACCGTCAGAAAGAGAAATTAAAAACAATCCCCTTCACTATTGCAACAACAATAAAAAAAGTACCTAGGAGTAAATTTAACTAAGGAGAGTAAAGATTTGTACTTAGAAAATTATAAAACATTGATAAAAAAAATCAAGGAAGATACAAACAAGTGGAAGCATATACCGTGTTCATGGATAGGAAGAATAAACATCATTAAAATGTCTATATTACCCAAAGCAATTTATAAATTCAATGCAATTTCTATTAAAATACCAATGACATACTTCATAGATATAGAACAAATATTCCAAAAATTTATATGGAACCAAAAAAGAACACGAATAGCCTCAGCAATCTTGAAAAAGAAGAGGTATCACACTTCCTGATATCAAGTTATAGTACAAGGCCATTGTACTCAAAACAGCCTGGTACTGGCATAAGAACAGGCATATAGATCAATGGAACAGAACAACAACCCAGAAATAAACTTACAACTTTATGGACAATTGATATTTGAAAAAGGAGGTTAGAGCATACAATGGAGTAAGGACAGCCTTTTTAACAAATGATGTTGGAAAAACTGGACAGCTACCTGCAAAAAAATGAAACTAGACCACCAAGTTACACCATTCACAAAAATAAACTCAAAATAAATAAAAGACTTAAATGTAAGTCATGAAACCATAAGCATCTTAGAAGGAAACATAGGCAGTAAGTTCTCCGACATCTTTCACAGCAATCTATTTGCTGATTTATCTCCACGGGCAAGTGAAATAAAAGACAAGATAAGCAAATGAGACTATATCAAACTACAAAGCTTTTGCACAGCTAAAGAAAATATGAACAGAATAAAAAGACAAACCACACAATGGAAGAACATATTCAAAATACATCTGATAAAGGGTTAATAACCAAAATTTATAAAGAACTTGAAAACTAAACACCAGGAAGATAAACAATCCAATCAAAAATGGGCAAAAGAAATGAATAGATACTTCTCCAAAGAGGACATACAGATGGCCAATAGATGAAAAATGTTCAACATCACTAATCATTAGAGAAATTAAAATTAAAACCACAATGAGATACCACCTCACACCAGTCAGAATGGCACTCATTAACAAAACAACACATAATAAGTGCTGGAGAGGATGTGGAGAAAAGGGAACCCTCCTGCACTGCTGGTGGGAATGTAGACTTGTGCAGCCACTGTGGAGAACTGTATGGAGATTCCTCAAAAAATTAAAAAACGGAACTCCCTTTTGATCCAGCCATCCCACTTTTAGGAATATATCCCAAGTACATGGTATCACTGATTCAAAAGAAGAAATGCACCCCCATGTTTATGGCAGCATTTTCACAATAATGAAGATCTGGAAACAGCCCAAGTGTCCATCAGTGGACGAGTGGTTTAAAAAGCAGTGGTACATATACACAATAGAATACTATGGTGCCATGAAAAAGAAGGAAATCTTACCTTTTTCGACAACATGGATGGACCTGGAAACTATTACGTTAAGTGAAATAAGCCAGGAAGAGAAAGAAAAATATATGACCTCACTCATTTGAGGAATCCAATGAACAATAGAAACTAAGGAACGGAATTGAGACTGAGGCAGGATCAAAGGGACCAGAGGGAAAAAGGACAGAGGAAAAGGGGATGAGAGGATGGGATAAACCTGAAGGGAAGGGGGGAGGGCGCTATGCGGACAGGGGCAAGTGAGATGTTGAGGGGAATACGGGGAAGCGGGATGCATTCAGGGCAACACTAGAATCTATGTAAACACAATAAATTAAAATCAATTAAAAAAAGAGTTGTCTTGCAGGGAGCAGGCAGAATATAATAACAGTAGCTACTTGTTAGGGTTATTGTGAGTAGTATATGATGATAACTCAGGTCAAGCTCTTAGCATAATACTGCCACGTGGTAAAAGTTCAATTACCGTATTTTTCACCCCATAAGACACACCTGACCATAAGACACTCCTAGGTTTTTAAGGAGGAAAATAAGAAAAAAAAAATTCTGAACCAAATGGTGTGTTAAAATATTTAATAAAATACCGTATTTTTCACTCCATAAGATGCACAGACATTTCCCCATCCACTTTTGGGTGGAAAAATTGCATCTTATGGAGTGAAAAATACGGTAATATTAACAATTGTCGAATGATCATTAAAAGCCAATGTAGCATGGAAAAATATGGCACATTTCCATGTAAAATCACCCTGCTTTCTTCATGATTCGTAGCTTCACATTCCTGAAGAAGGCTAGGACATCTCCCTTCCCATTGCCTAAGAAACTGAGAGGCCATGGGAGGTGATGGCTATACTGACTACCATTATAGTGGTAATTATTCCACAATGTATACATGTGCATCAACTCCTCAGGTTTTACACTTTTATATTATACAATGCTATATGTCAACAGTATCTCAGAGATAAAGCTGAAAAAGAAACTGAAAAAAAAAAGGAAATGTAAAAATTTTGTACTGAAAATTATACTGTCTAGAAAGTAAAAAGACAATGTATAGAATGGGATAAAATATTTTCAAATCATATATCTGATAAGGGACTTCTATATAAAAATATATAAAAGTCTTGCAAATTAATAAAAATATAATAAATAACCTAATTAAAAGTGGGCAAAATATCTGAATAGACATTTTTCTGAAAAAGATATACAATGGCCAATAAGTACATAAAAGATGTTTAACATAAGTCACCATCAAGAAAATACAAAGCAAAATCAGAAACACATATCAATTCACATCCACTAGGATGGTTATAATTAAAAGAGCAGATAATAACAGCGTTTACAAGAATGTAGACAAATCCGAATGCTCATACACTGCTGGTGGGAATGTCAAGTGGTTCAGCCACGTTGGAAAACAGCCTGGCACGTATTTAAAAGGTCAAACATACAGATATTCTATGACCCAATGATTCTATTGTTAGGTATATATAACCAAGAGAAACAAAGACTTATGTCTACCCCAAAACTTGAATACAAATGTTTATAACAGCATCATTCACAAGAGCAAAATTATAGAAAAAATTCAAGTGTCCATCAACTTATGAATGGTTATTAAAATTGTGGTATATCCATGCAATGGAATATCATTTTGCCATGAAAAGAATGAACCTTGAAAATATTAAGCCAAGTAAAATAAGCCAGAGAAAAACAGGCCACATATTATACTATTTCATTTATATAAAATGCTCAGAATAGGGAAATCCATAGAGACAGGAAAAAGATTAGTGCTTGCCAGGGGCTGGGGGGAGAGGCAAATGGGAAGTGACTGCTAATGTGTAAGAAATTTCTTTTTTGTATGATGAAAATATTCTGGAATTGGATAAATGGTGATGATTGTACCACTGAATTTTATGCTTTAAAAGGTGCATTTTATGCTATGTGAATTATATTGCAATAAAAATAGAAAAAGCTGTTTTTATTGGAGAATCACACTAGTTTTGGGTATGTTAACTCAGAAGGAACTCATAGAATTATGTGACTGTTATAATAAAACTTTCCAGCTCTCATCTTCTTATTTATATGAACAAGATTTCTCAGTCTTTATGTATATAAAGCTTGAAAATTAGAAATAGAATTGATGCTGAATACTGTTTCTTTCTATCAATAAGTAATATTTATCCATGAATATCTGAAAAAATTGCCATAAATTTTATTAAGACATGCACACTTAAATAAAAATTTATTTTGTAACTTAATAATTATTTTTCACTTTTTGTGACTACTTTATTTCACAATAATTATTTTCAAAATAAAACTTTTAATATATTTATTTTGTTTTGATCATTTGTGTACAGTAATTGTGATAATTTTAATAATTTGTTCTAAGAACACAGGAAGTAAAAAATTAATTTCAATTTAAGTGTATTTTTGCTACAGAAAACTCTGATACATAAAGCATTGTGACTTTTATGTTTAAAAAATATATTACCTTAAGATAAAATTTTCTGGGGAAAGTAAATTTGATATACAGATTCAAGGAGTAAAATATTAAATGTTTAAAAAGATATTGCTTATATTTTAAGATAAAATGGTGGGTAAAAACCACTTTAGTATTTAGAGTCCATTTAATATGTTTAAAGGAGTGAATGAGGTACCAATTTTGTTTCAAATCTTATGGTTACAATAGATTGGAAATAACATTTTTGCAACTATTTATACTTATGAGTTTAAAATTATGATAAAAATATGTAAGGGAACATTTAGTTATTAAAAGGTCAGGAAACTCTGAGAATGGCACAATATCATTTATGTGGTATTCTTGTAAAAAATGTATATAACTTCAATCTAATCAGGAAATATATTAGAGAGCCCTATAGAGGGGCATTCTACAAAATTGCTGGCGAGTATCTTAAAAAGCATCAAGGCTATGAAAAACAAAGTTTGAAAAACTGTTATGGATTGGAGGACACTAAGGAGACATGACAACTCAATGCCATGAGGGATCCTGGATTATATCTTGGAACAGAAAAAAAGAATCAGAGGAAAGCACGGGGAAATATGAACAAATTGTGTTATTTAATGCAATAGACTAAAGGTTTGTGTTCCCTCAAAATTTATATGTTGAAATCCTAATCCTGAATAGGATTCTATTAGTAAGGTGACCAACTTTTTTACAATGAAAAGGAGGACAAAAATAAATAGAAGAAAACAATATCGTAAATAAAAAAAACATTTTATTCATTGCAACAATAATATACTATAATAAATGCATAATAAAACATTTGTAATATTTTATATTGTAATTATCTTACATGCCTATTAATTTATAATAATAATTTCAAGAAAAAAGTACTCATTTAGATAATATTATCTAAATGAGTACTTTTCCATTGAATATTTTTGTCAATGTATCATCTTGTAACAATATATTGGAAATATCTGAACAAAGAAATAACCTTCATATTGAACTTTACGACAAGTGCTGCAGCTAGAGTATCAACATTCAATCTCGATTTCTCACTTGTCCAAAAATTATCAGCAATTGAAAAAACTCTTTCAATTGCTGCTTTAGTTCCAGAACAGCACAATGTAAATTGAACAAGAATAAATAAATTCTCACATGGAATATGTTCATTTTTGAAATAGCTGAATATTTCCACCCATCTTTTATCAATTCCGACATGTTCATTTTCCCATTGTATTAATTGTTCAGTATTTTAATATACATTCAGTCTTTTAATTTCTTCAAAGAGACAACTGTCATCTATTTTGATGTCTGGCATTTTTTTAGATAAAAGCTCAAGACAAGATTCAATATCTGTCCAATATACTTGCAATGAAGTAAAAAAACACCATTGAAAACTGTTATTTCCCATGATGTTTGTTTCAGACCATTCTTCCATATATTGAAAACATGTCTGGTAAAAATTCTGAACTCTTTGATAAACATTTCTGTTATGCCCGGATTTGATTCCTCTCAGTCTGACAATTTTCTTTTTATAATTAAAGGAAGAAATTTTTCTTCAAAATGAGATTTATATCGAAGGATAAAGTCATTCAAAATAAGACTAACTTCCATAGCTGAAATGTGTTCACCTTCAATCTTTTGAATCGTTTTGTGAAAAACAGATGCTTGATTATGTACAAAATACATTAATATCTCAGATATTTTATTAGTGAAAAATGATTCCAGGATTTTAGGATATTTGTCTAAACTTAAAAAATATGAAAGGAGAGGCTCAAATAATTGTAGAACACGCTCTATAGCAGGTGTTTAGAGCAAGCCACCTAACTTTTGACTATCCTAAAAATTTTCTGTATTCAACATTTGCTTATTCACAAAATTGTTTTAAAGTAGCAACATGAATGGTAAAACAATTAAAATGCAAATACATTGAAGCTATTATTACTTCTACATCAATTTGCATGGCACATGATGCTCTGGTGATTGCATTTGACAAAATATGTGCTTTACAACCTATTCCTAATATTTTCTTTTGGAGTAAGTCTTGTAATTTTACATATGCATTATTCAATCCTTTGTATCTTTGCCCACCAAAATTTGTTTTGTATTATCAGCCATTAGTTCAACAACTTTGGATTTCAAATTGTTTTCAATTATTACTCTGTACAGATGGTTTGACAAAATTTCAGAAGTTTCATCCTTGATGGATTCTAAATTTAAAATTTTTACTTAAATGCCCTTGGTAACATTAAAATATCTTACTATTATTGGATACAATTTAATTTCATTATGATTTGATGCATCAGATAAAATAGTTACAAATGCTGCAGTTTCCAAGTCCTCTGTAAGTATTTTGTCACAGTAATTTTTAAATACTGATTTCAAAATAGCTTCTCATTTTGCCTGGCACATGAAAATTTCGCATTGTGAAACTTTTTCAATAATTTCGTTGTACAATCCATACTACAAAAACTGTGAATTATGGTATGAAATGCAAATGTTCCCTCTATTGCAGCCAACTGTTTTTCATCTTCAGAATAATTTGAAGTTTTAAAAAAACTTGTTATTTTACAACTGGAAGCTAATGCATCTAATGGCCGCTTATGTTTGTTGGTAGTCAAGTGTTTTGTTATCGCTGCTCCACCCCCAACTGTAATACAAAATTCTCTGCTGCAAATATTGCAGAAATCAATGGTATCTTTCTTCGATATGAGGAATGGAAATTCCTTTTTCAATTTATTGTTGAAATGGTATTTTCTCTTTTTTTGATTTTTCAATCCCTTAAATAAAATTTAAAATAAAATATAGAGCTACACAAACAATGCAAGCACATTAAGAACTGAAAACGTTACATCATGGTAGGCTAATTTTCTGGAAACTAAATTAACAAAACTATAAAACAAAGCCACTAATTTGGAGTGATATTTGGGTGTATTTATCATTTTCTAATTTAAAAATATCTGTTTTATGCAACTATTTAATAAAAATGCGTTATTCAAAATAAACAGAAAGCCAACTAAATGGGAAATGATATTTTCAAACAACAGCTCAGATAAGGGCCTAATATCCAAAATATACAAAGAACTCATAAAACTCAACAACAAACAAACAAACAATCCAATAAAAAAATGGGAAGAGGATATGAATAGACACTTCTCCCAGGAAGAAATACAAATGGCCAACAGATATATGAAAAGATGCTCATCTTCTTTAGCTATTAGAGAAATGCAAATCAAAACGGCAATGAGATACCACCTCACACCTGTTCGATTAGCTGTTATTAGCAAGACAGGTAATAGCAAATGTTGGAGAGGCTGTGGAGAAAAAGGAACCCTCATACACTGTTGGTGGGAATGTAAAGTAGTACAACCATTATGGAAGAAAGTATGGTGGTTCCTCAAAAAACTGAAAATAGAACTACCTTATGACCCAGCAATCCCTATACTGGGTATATATCCCAAAAACTCAGAAACATTGATACGTAAAGACACATGCAGCCCCATGTTCATTGCAGCATTGTTCACAGTGGCCAGGACATGGAAACAACCAAAAAGCCCATCAATAGATGACTGGATAAAGAAGATGTGGCACATATACACTATGGAATACTACTCAGCCATAAGAAATGATGACATCGGAACATTTACAGCAAAATGGTGGGATCTTGATAACATGATACGAAGCGAAATAAGTAAATCAGAAAAAACCAGGAACTGTATTATTCCATACGTAGGTGGGACATAATAGTGAAACTAAGAGACATTGATAAGAGTGTGGTGGTTACGAGGGGGAGGGGGGAATGGGAGAGGGAAAGGGGGTGGGGAGGGGCACAAAGAAAACAAGATAGAAGGTGACAGAGGACAATCTGACTTTGGGTGGTGGGTATGCAACATAATTGAACGACAAGATAACCTGGACTTGTTATCTTTGAATATATGTATCCTGATTTATTGATGTCACCCCATTAAAAAAATAAAATTATTATAAAAAAATATGCATTATTAATAGATATGGTTTGAGGTTAGATTTCCACTTAAAAACTCAAATTTTGGGAAAATACTTGTAAATAAAATTATATGTACTTGGAAATTATTAAATAGATAATGAATTAATAAAACGTGAATTGTGCTTACCTGTCTATGATTGAATATTCACTGAGAAAGAAATAATCGTGAGTCTACAATGTCATATGTGTGGTGTGAAGTACACAAAGCCATTTGCACACTCAGTATACTGCACTCTCTCAAGGTCTCCCGTGCAGATCACATGTGTCTCATAATCGCGTCTTGCCGCACTGTACTGAACATTGACAAATCGTCATGTCAAATACAAATACGTCACATCACACGCAGTGGATCCACTCTGCATTGATCGAATATGGACATTTACAGATGAGTCTTCCAATATCAAAAAGGAGGACATGCAGGAGGACACTTTTCGAGGGAGGATAGAACTTAAAAAAGAAGGACTGTCCTCCCTAAAGAAGGACGATTGGTCACCTTACTATTATGAGGTGGGACCTGTAGTAGATAATTAGATCATGACGGTGAGGCAAGAGAGCCCTCTCTCTCCTTCTTTCCACCATGTCAGAATCCAACAAGAAGATAGTATTCTGAAATCTAGAAGAGGGCTCTCACCAGAGCTTAACCATACTGGCAACCATTTCTCAGACTTCCAGCCAACAAATCTGTGAGAAATGAATGTCTGTTGTTTATAAGCCACCCAGTCTGTGCTACTTTGTTATAGCATCCTGAACTGACTAAAACATATAGTTAGTATTATTGTACTGATGTTAATTTTTTGGTTTTGATCAGTATACTATGGTTAAGTCAGTTAACACTAGGGAAAAACTGATAAAGGGTATATGCACCCTCTGTACTATTTTTTTCAACTTTCATGTAAATTGAAAATTACTTCAAAATATAAAGTTTTTAAAATATCAGGGGATTCTCAGGCAAGAAAAAAAGTTTGAAGATTATTGAGTTACATGAGTCACAGTGATCATGAGATAAAAGCAAACCAGGCCCTGGCCGGTTGGCTCAGTGGTAGAGCATCGGCCTGGCATGCAGGAGTCCCGGGTTCGATTCCCGGCCAGGGCACACAGGAGAAGTGCCCATCTGCTTCTTCACCCCTCCTCCTCTCCTTCCTCTCTGTCTCTCTCTTCCCCTCCTGCAGCCAAGGCTCCATTGGAGCAAAGTTGGCCTGGGCACTGAGGATGGCTCTGTGGCCTCTGCCTCAGGTGCTAGAGTGGCTCTGGTTACAACAGAGCGACACCCCAGATGGGCAGAGCATCGCCCCCTGGTGGGCGTGCCCGGTGGATCCTGGTCTGGCGCATGCGGGAGTCTGTCTGACTGCCTCCCGGTTTCCAACTTCAGAAAAAAACAAACAAAAAAGCAAACCAGAGCAGCACTTTCTGGTTCTGAGACCTGAGAAAAACTTCTCCCCAAGAACCCTCACTAAGCGCTGATGTGATAAGGTCCCTAGCACCCTCCTTCAGGAAACAGCAGCAAGTAGGGCTCATTTTCTTCTTTGTGTGGTCCTGTATTGTGCACTGCAAGGATGCTCACAGCTTCCTCCAGTTCATGTACTTGATTTAGTTCCTTTATAAATGGAGTGTTTTTCCTGATTACAAAAGCTATATAAACTTATTATAGAAATTTTAGAAAACAACAATAACTACAAAGAAAATAAAAATGCCTGCAGTTGCACACTGCAATGAGTATGTCACGCTATTTCCTCCTAGTCTTTTCCCACGCATTTATACATGATTTGTGGGTTTCTTCTTTTAATGAAAATACCAGTCATTCCATTGTAATTGTAAACTATATTTTCTTTACAATTATAGGACCGTCTTTTCACATCATGACATTTTTCTCTAATATAATTTTAAATCAAGAGATAAAATTCACTTGTGTGGATGGACCAAAATGGATATTACTCATTGCCCACCCCATTACTGGACCATGTGCTTCCAATAGCTCCTTACAGAATTCTCAGCCTGTAAGTCCACTTCAAATCCTCTTGGACCCCTCCAAGCATTTCAAATAGACCCTTCAGAGGACTGCTGACCTCTGTGCCACATGGCTGATTGTTACATGGCTGGTATATCCTCTATTTACTGTAGATTGTTGGAGCCTATAGGCAAAAGGAAGGTCATTAATCTGTCCAGCACTTAGCATGCTGTTAGCTTTCATTGTTAGAGGCTACTGTGATTTGTAGACGAAACACTGGCCTTGGAATCAGAAAACCTGGGTTTTAGTTTCTCCTGTGCCCTTTAGTTGTGTGACCTTGCACAAGCCAATTTGTCTCTCTAAAGGAAGCCACAGTATGCCATAGGAGGCAGTGTGATCAGGCAGAAGAGACACAGGCTCTAGAATCAGCCAGACCTGACTCAAAGTTATTGTTGCCATTTGGGTGCTATGAAATTTGGGGCAAGCTTATCTTCTCTCAGGTTCCATGTTCTCATTTTTAATTGGGGGATAATAATAATACTCATCTAACAGGTTTGTGAGATTATCTGAAAGTTACAAAAATAGTACTAAATAAATATTTGCTGAATCTGGCTCATTTAAAGTTAAGCAGAATTACTGAATATCAGAGTCCTCCAAAATCATCTGTTCCAACCCCCTTACTCCACAGATGAGCATGCTGTGGGCAAGACCTAGAAGGGTACTTGTCCAAGGTCACACTCTGAGTTCCATCTCTTCTGTAAAGTCAGCAGATTTGGATCCTCATTAGTGTGCTACCTCTATCTCCAGGAGAATTCCCCCTTATAAACCGCTTTGTTTGTAAAAGACATTTAATAGATATTTTTTTCTACATATGAAGGAAAGGAAAGGAAGGGAAGGGAAAGGAAGGGAAGGGAAGGGAAGGGAAGGGAAGGGAAGGGAAGGGAAGGGAAGGGAAGGGAAGGGAAGGGAAGGGAAGGTAGAAAAAGAGCCATGACACTAAATTAAGGTTCACAAGACAGGTAAAAATGTTTTGCTATCCAGAAATAATTTGCATGACAATATAGTGGCTCACATACTATGTGTCAGGTATTACTCTAAATTAATGTACTTAATCCTCACAACTTTATAATGCCCATTTTGCAGCTGAGGAAACTGAGGCCCAGGAAGTTTCAAACTTGCCTAAGGTTATAGAATGGGAGAGCTAGGATTCCAACTAAGTAGTCTGTCTAGGGTAGTGGTTCTCCAATTTAACCATGTATTGGAATCATATGGAGAGCCTGTTAAAAACACAGATGACTAAATCTTACTGCCAGTTTTTGATTCAGCAGGTCTGGAATGGGGTTCAAGAATTTGCATTTTTATTAAGTTCCCAGTTGATGCTTATGCTGCTGGTAGAGGACCACACTTTGAACTTTGATTCTTCCTAGAGTCTGTACACTTACTACACTATTCAGGTCCTTCTCCTGAAAATCCTTCAGTAAATCTCCCATGAGCCTCAAGATAAAGTACGATTTATATTTTACACACACACACACACACACACACATACACACACACACACACAATTTTATTTACAAAATTAAATTTAAAGGGGTGGTATTTATCAATAAGAGTACAGAGGTTTCAGGTGAACATCTCTATAACATTTGAACTGTTCATTCTGTGGTGTATCCATCACCCAAATTCAAATCATTTTCCATCACTGTATATTTGTCCCTCTTTACTCCCTTCTCCTCACTCCCTCCCCCACACCCTCTTCCCCACAAGACTCTCCTCCTTGTGACCACTTCACTTTTATCTATGTCCATAAGTCTCAGTTTTTATATCTCATCTATGTGTGAAATTATATAGTTCTTAGCCTTTTCTGATTTACTTATTTCACTCAGTATAATGTTCTCAAGGTCTATCCATGTTATTGTAAGTGGCACTATGTCATCATGTCTTATGGCTGAGTAGTATTCTGTTGTATATATGTACCACATCTTCTTTATTGAATCCTCTATTCAAGGACACTTTGATTGTTTACATGTCTTGACCACTGTGAATAATACTGTGAAGAATATGGAGGTGCATATATCTTTAAATACCAGTGTTTTGCGAACTCAAAAAAATAATCCCCTTCACGATTGCAACAAAAAAAGTAAAATACCTAGGAATAAACATAACAAAGAATGTAAAGGACCTATATAATGAAAATTACAACGCATTGTTAAGGGAAATCGAAAAAGATACAATGAGATGGAAAAATATTCCTTGTTCTTGGAAAGGAAG